>NC_090936.1:1138885191-1139186691 GCF_040938575.1 Ambystoma mexicanum | reverse complement strand
TAATGTAGGAAATGTTCCTATAGGCTAAGGAAAATGGGATCCACTGGCCTAGAATGAAGTGATTCAGAATGAAGCAAAACCGGCTGATCAATGTGAATCGTACTGACCCAATCTTCCTGCTAAATAGGGAGACAAAATCCTGCCTCAGATCCTAGCAAACCAGCCTGCTAAAAGTCATAAGGGAGTTAATCCTTGAGGATCAGCGTGGCTTCATTCAAAATAGATGAACTACTGAAAATTAAAAAAGGTTGCACATTGCTCTGAGCCATGCAAGGTTAACCAAGGGTGATGCAAGCACACTCTCGCTGGAATCCCATAAAGCTTTTGACTTCATCAAATGGAGCTACATGTTTGGAGTTCTAGCAGAATTGGGCTTCAACATAGTTTTCCAATGGCCAAAGGCAGGGTTAACTTTGCACTTCCTGGCAGATTGAATCTCACAATTGATACAAGGCACGTTTGGGCTACTCTCCCCCTGCACTGTGTCTCCGTTATAGAGCCCATAGCAAAAGGGATTAGAAACAATTCCATTCTGATCTGCTTTGCATGGTCAGGTGGGATGCAAGACTGGATCTCCCTTTTACGCAAAAGACATCCTGTTATACCTAAGTAATCCCACCATGTCTTGGAGGTGAGCGATTTATATATCCTATCCGTACCTGGAACCTCATGTAACATTCACCACAATGGCCAGAAATGGCTTCTACGAGTGAGTAACAACTTCTCTAAAAATCAAAAGATCTACTCCCTTAACTCATTGCACCTCGCAACAAGCTGTGAATCACAGAACAAGGTGCCGAAATAACGGCAGCTTGTTTCTTCACTGGAACGTTGTACCAGACTACTAGCTGCCAGATACGCTTCTCCTGACCCAGCTGGACAAGCCAAGTTCCAAACCCTACAGAACCCCTGTCCTGGAGAAGCCTGGCCACCCATCCCTTCACGGACCTGACACGAGGAGACAAGAGCACCAGAAACTGCGATTATCAGCAAACAACAGCATCCACGATCTGTGACTGCTAAAGACCAGAAAACTATTACTAACTACCCAAAGAAACCCATAATGAAAGAAGGGAGTCACCTCTTCAGCTGTCACCACTGTCCATCGCCTGCACCTCCTCCTGCCAGCTTTGCACTTCCATTGAACCAGGCAGCTGTACCACATCCCAGTTTCAAGTGTTCCTCTTCTTTGGCAACCCATCATTTTTAGTGGCTGTACAGCTTGATTGGGGAGGATTGAGGATTCTTCACCAACTGCGTTAGAACTGCCACTGTAGCATTGGGACCCAGGAACCATCATTGTTGACCTCTCGTCTTCCATGGACATGAGTTTTGACTGGCTATGATTCAAAACAGCTGGAGATACCCAATCATATTCCTTTTCCTTCTAATCCTGATCCTTCTCTTTCCTCTTCCCGCTCGGCCACTGACCTTGCCTCCTACTCTTCTTCTAAAGTCACCCTTCTTCGTACATCTATTGTCTTGTCTTCTTCTTCCTCTCCCCTTCCCTATCCTGCTCATATTCCCCCTCTCCCTTTTCTATCTTCCTTTTCTCCCCTCTCTGTTGCTGACATCTCTTGCTTTCTCTCTAAAGCCCACCCTACAGCCTCTCCTTCTAACCCACTTCCTTCCACTCTTATTCCTAAGGTCTATCCCTGCCTTTCTTTGTACTTGGACCTACTCTTTAGTCTTTCCATACAGTCTTCTACATTTCCTTCTTCATTCAGACATGCCTCTATTCTTCCTATCCTTAATAAAACCTTTGGACCCTTCCCTCCCATCTAATTACTGACCCATTTTGCTCCTATCTTTTCATCCAAATTTCTCGAGCCGATCGCCTGTTCTCAAGAAGTCTCTACTTATATTAAAACGTCCTCCCTCCTTACTAGCTATCAATCTGGTTTCCATCCCATCCACTCCATCGAAATTGCCCTTCTTTGTGTTTGTGATGCACTTCTCTCTGCTTGCCACTCTAAGCAATCTTCTCTCCTGGTTCTACTTGCTCGGTGAGCTGCTTTTGACAACACTGATCACGCCCTTCTTCTTCAATCCCTTTCCACTCTTGGTCTAATTGGTTCCGTTCTAAATTGGTTTTTACTTGTATCTCTCTAATCGGAAGGTACTCTGCATCATGGGCTGGCCTTATCTCTCCTACCATTCCTCTTCAGTATGGTGCACCCCAGGGCTCTGTCCTGGGTCCTCTACTTTTCTGCCTCTATACTATTCCGCTCGCCTCTCTTATCTCCTCTTGCATTCTTTCCAAACATCTTTATGCTGACGATACCCAGATCTTTCATTCTTTTTCTTCTTTTCTCCGTCTATTTATTCTACTCTCACCTCTTCCCTTCTTGCTATTCAGCCTCGGATGTCAGCCCGCTTCCTCCATGTCAATCCCTTCAAGGCTGAAGTTCTCTTTGTCCCTGCCATCACTGTACCCCTTCGCTTGCCTCCCCCTTCCTTTCAATTCTTTTCCCCCTTCCTCTCTCCCTATTGCTCTCTCTGCCCCGAATCTTGGTGTTGTTCTTGACTCTTCCCTTTCTTTCTCCTGTCGTATTTCCACTCTTTCCCGCTCCTGTCGGTTTCACCTTTTAATATCCAAAAGGCTGCACCTTTTCTCTCTTTTCTTGCTACCAAAATTCTTGTCTCGTCTCTTATTCTCTCCCGTCTCCTCTACTGTTCCTCTCTTTTCCTTGGACAAACTGCTACTCATCTCCCTCCCCTCGACTCTATCTACAACTCTGCTATTCGTCTCCTTTTTTCTCTGTCCTCTCGCAACTCTATTGCCCCGGCTCTTGCCTCACTCCGCTGGCTCCCTTTTGAATCATGTTTGCTCTTTAGCTTCCTTTCCCTGGTCTTTTTTTTTATATAGTCTTGCCCCTCCTTATCTTTCTTCTCGTATTTCTTTCTATGCCCCATCCCGCCTTTTCCGCTCTGAATCTCTCTTTCTTCTTACTGTTCCTCACCCACCTTGTGCTAACTCCTGTTTCTGTTCTTTCTCTCTCCTGTGCCCCAAACACAGGAACGCATTTCATCTCCCTCTTCGATCGCCCTCTTCTTTACCTGCTTTCTGTTCACGCCTTAAAATTCACCTGCTTGCCTGTTAATTTGTGTTTCTCAGATTGTTTCTCGTGAATTGTACCATTTATTGTATTCCTGGGAAGCACTTTGGCGTATAGGGGTATAAAAACAAAATCAAATCGACTGCGAGTTTCCCACCACTCCGCTGACAAAAGCAAAGGCACCCAAGTGGTCCTGAAGCAAGGCATTATCTTTAACGTTGCGCCTCTACTTACCAGTGGGGCCATGTAGGATAAGGACTAGACTCACATGTAGCAAATGAAAGGCACTTCTCCTCACACACTATTCTCTATGCAATTTCTAGAGCAGCCCAGGGGTACACTATGTGAAATTCTTATTCTAGGACGCCAGTGGACCTTGGCCCTTGCATTTGACCCCACATAATAGGGTAAAATAAATCAGGAATAGTCCACTGAAAGACTTGAGAATTTCTAAACTGGCACCCTGGGGAGAGGCGCAAACCAATCAGGTGACCAGGAGCATGGTCAGAATCCACCAGTTACTGCCCATGTTCCATCCTGGCCACCTGTGCCTCTCTCCTTGATCTGTCATTTTACATGCAGCCAGTGTCCCAGGCCCTGATGCCCCTGACCCTGCGACCCCCATGCCTAGCTTCACGTCCCAGCTGTACGCCTCCCAGAAATAGGAATAATAAATAATAAAAAGATTGTTTGCCTTTACTATATCTGTTGCCGGGCACTTTTTGTGTGGGGGCTTGCCGGGGAGAGATTGTGCCTGTATGATCAGCGTGGATTTCTGTTAAATAAACAACAACCTGTGTCTGTTTTCTATTATCGTAATGTGTGAGGTGCAGCCTCAGGGAGCAGAAGTCACGAGGAACATATTGCTGACGAGCCACACATTTGTTCCATGTGTTAATATCCCCGCAAAAATATCGCATTACAAAAATATCACCATATTTTTGCGGCAATATTGACCCATGGACCCTGTGGGGGACACCCCCGCAACCCCTGCATTATTTTAAAATATGCGGGCGACACCCCCGCAACCCCCAATCCCACAAAATATCCTCCCAAAAAATATTGCCTGTGGCGAGACAAACGCCCATATGTACGGCAATATTTTTAGTGGGGATATTTTTTGGTGGGGATATTTTTGGTGGGGATATTTTTAGTGGGGATATTTTTGGTGGGGATATTTTTGGTGGGGATATTTTTGGTGGGGATATTTTTGGTGGGGATATTTTGTAGGGATACCCACACATTGGGGACTGCTCTACTAAGCAAACAAATAAGACGTACATTTAAGTCCACTTTCACAAACCTTCGGTCTAACCGCTGATGGTGGGGGGACACCACATTCATGCTACGAGGGGCGGGGGGCCTACATTTGCATTTCATTGCCTGAGTAGGGTGATCCGATTTTACAAACCTAAAATGATGGAAAGTGTTTGTAAAGGACAAAGGCCCTCATTACGACCCTGGCGGTAAGGGGTTTACGCCAGCGTTAGCTGCGCCGACCCCTTACCGCCAACTACGAGTTCCCAAAGCGCCATGGTCACTTTTCCGCCCGCTTTTTGCGGGCGTAAAAATCCATGGCGCTATGGGACCTTGGTGTTAATTACGCCACCGTAATGTACGGTGGCGTAATTAACGCCTTCCCCACTCCCATTGAGCCCTATGGGGCCGAAATGGGAATGGGGAAGGGTAAATGGGTCAATGGGGACTTACCGCCCCCCCAACCTCGGAATGGCGGAAAAGTCCGTCGATGGCGGAAAAAATCCGCCAGGGTCGTAATGAGGGCCAAAGAATGAAATTAAAGTCTAAGCATCGAAAAAACATTATTTGACAAATCCCTCTATTGTTTTCTTTTCTTCAGCTGGAGTTGGGGTCGTTTTACCTTCTTTCACTGCTATATTAGTGGACTGGCCTATAGGTCATAGGGCAAAGCCAAAGGGCCGGACCAATAGGACAGTCGGCCAGTTTGCTGACCTTGTGCACTGTGTAGCGCGTAAGTTTGGCCAATGTTACTGGCCCAATGTCCTTTAAAATGCACAAATGTCCTCTAAAATGTTTAACAAGTGCTACTCGAACAGATTCCCATGAAAAGTCAGGAATTGTGATTCAGCAATCTGGCCCACTTTTCTTTCCCTGTCAAGGCTGCTTTCTTGCCCCAGTCCTACCCTGCATTTTAGAGTAATTATAGCCATGTCAGGAGTAATTCAATAGTTTCTTCTTTTTACGAAAGGTATTGGGTATTTGTTTGCAAAGTACTTAGGTTCTTTATTGTAAAATTATGAGGGCGGCCCACTTGGAACAGCACTGGTGCGAGTGGTGTTCAATTGTACACACATTTGCTTTTTCTGCGATGTCCGGTGCTCTTTCGCACGGTTCTAGGTCAAAGGATCGACAGTAAAAGGGTCGAGAGGTCAAAGGCTCGACACCAAAGGGTCGACAGGTCAAAGGATCGAATGTTTTCTTTTTTTTTCACATTTTGGCTGCCATCAAACCCGGGTCCGGTCTGGCTGAATGGGGACTTACCGGGACATTCCGACCTATGCGGACCCGGTAAGTCCCCATTCAGTTAACCATTCCCCATTCCCATTGAGCTCCCACAGGGCTCAATGAGAATGGGGAAGGCGCTAATAATGGGCCCGCAAATTGCGGGCCCGTTATTAGCTCCAAGGTCCCTTAACTGGACCCACAGAGAACGGCTGGTCAGACTAGCCGTTCCTGCTGGGACTCGCTAAGGGACCTCGGAATAGATCGGTAAGGGTTTACCAGCACCGGCATCATTACTGGTGACCGTTAACCCTTACCGCCCAACTCGTAATGACCCCCATCGTCTAAAGAGTGTGGAGTAGCATTTGAAAAAATCAAAGAAAATATATCTAATGCTCCTTCGTTGGTAAAATGTTCAGCTAAAAGTTGAACATTCCTGAATGTTGATGCTAGCATTTTAGGATTAGGAGCCTCATTAACCCAAAGGGATGGAAGTGGTGAGGAACGAGTGGTAGCATTTGCCTCCCTGCCTTGAAAAGTTTCAGAAGTTAATTACTCAGTTGTGGAGAGGGAAACATTAGCAGTATTCACAGCAATACTACACTTTAAATGTTTCCTTTGGGGTCAAAAATGTGTGGTAATGTCTGACCACAAACCATTAGTACAGATGATGGCCAACATGGGATGGAGTAAAGGTTCTCCAAGGATATCTAGATGGTTGTTAGGCCTGCAAGGGTATGACTTCTGTGTCTGTTACCTACCGGGTAAGATAAATTCAGTAGCAGATTGCCTTTCGAGAATGCCTGTAGAGTCAAGGGTGCAAGAAGAATGTTATCATATGGATGAGTCAATAGTGGCAAGCATTGAGGAAGGAGGAATATGTGAAGACGAATGGCAAAATGCAATGAAGGATGACCTGACCGGGATGTGCTAGATAGGAGGTATGAACCTTTCTTCGAAGTGAAAGATGAATTATCCTTGGAAGGAACTGAAATAAGGAGGGGAGTGAAGTTTGTGCCGCCAGGAAACATTAGGAAAAGGTTGATCGAACTGGCGCATCCAGGCCATTTAGGAGTAAATGCCACAAAAAGAAGACTACGTCAGAGTTATTGGTGGCCAGCTATGGACAGGTTAATTGAAAGGGAATTAAGAGACTATGTAGAGTGTGCCTTGAGTGACAAAGGGTTGTGAGGGAGACCCCTTTCATTCCAAAAGTACCGCCCCAACCTTGGCAATGAGTGGCAGTGGATGTAATGGGTCCCAGTCAGGGTTTGGGGGAAGATACGAAATTTGTGTTTGTGATGGGAGATTACCACTCCAAATGGGTGGAGTGGACAGGTGTGAGAGAGGCCACCACAAGTGAACTAATTAGATTCTTAGAAAAAATGTTCTTTAGAGAAAGGTTTCCAAGCACACTAGTGACAGATAGTGAAGTGCAATTTACGTCTGAAATGATGAGGAAATTTGTGTGTGAGTACAGTATCAAACATGTGAAGACAGCTCTATACCACCATAGGGCAAATGACTTAGTGGGTAGGGTGAATAGATTTATCAAAGGAGGCATTCAATTGGCGTTGAGAGCACCTTTACCATGGAAGGTGGCACTGAGACAATTGGTTTGGGGTTATTGCACCACACCACATTTAGTAACGAAAATGTCTCTGTTTGTTTCATTGAAACAACGTGAGCCAGGGACCAAAGTGTGTCCAGGTTGGATGGGAGTGGCAACAACTGTGTGGGTGGATCGTGAGGCGGTAATGAAAGTAATTCGAAGAGGACAAGAACATTATAAAAGAGTATTTGATTACTTGCATGGGGTGAAAGATTACAAATGGTCAGTTGGCGACATGGATGGGATCAAAAATACTCGCACGGGACCAATGTTTAGAGAGCAAGTTTTTGGGGCGAAGAACATTTCTGCTATAGAAGAAGGGGTGGTGATCGTTGAGGGTGGTGAAGTATGGTCCAAAGGAAGGCCAGCCCCATACAAGGAGGTGGCAAGAGTAGTGATGGGAATGAAGTGATATGCTTCGGAATTGATAATGCTCCAGGACAGGAGTCTGGTGTTAGACTTCGGGTTGGAACCGGGATGAGTTGTAGAGAAAGAAGAATGCCAAACCACTTGAAATATTTCATTCAATATCTAATTGTTTCTGTTGTTTACAGTTTAGTGAAAAACCACAAATGTTCTGTTGTTTAGATTGTGGGGAATCTTCACAAATGTTGAATTGTTAACATCATGGGGAAACTTCACAAATGTTAGAAATTGTCAATACTTAATCATAAGGTGCTTCATCATTATGCACTAGTTAATTATTAATTTACAAATTTAATTATTAGGATTCCATGGTGGGGAAGATATGTTATGTCCTGAAGTTACTCATATTATGAGTTCTATGCGATCATACTCCACAATGGAATGTATCAGTGTCATGTTCTGAGTCCCCTGTACCACATTCCAATATAGAATGTATTAGGTCATTTTGGAGTGTTTGTTTTGAAAACTGTAGTGCTGGCATGTTTGTGTCTGCAGCACATGCTGTGGCTCTGTGGGCTTCAATAAAGGAGCTTGCTTGGCTCACCCAGGTGTCATCCTTTCACTTGGGGCTTGGGGGGGCAGGAACGCAGGAAGGGGCCCACCCAGACTGCTGCCTCTAAGCCGCTGGAGAAAAAGTTAAGCATTCCTTTGTTACAAACAAGGGAATGCGTATTCCGAACCAGCCGCTAAAATGCTCTGGAGGCGCACACCCTGTGACCCTTGCCCTTTGTGTTGACAGAGCCTTTAAAGTGGGTTAATTTGTAAATGATAACTCATTTAACAACAAGCCATTGTTTTCACACAGTATATGCTTAACATTTCAGAGTAAAGTACTGAACGTGGGGCATTTTTATAATGAAGGCCAGCATAAAGAATCAGTTAGCTGACCAAACATACTCATTCTTCCAAGAGAATTAACGTGCCACAAAGATAAAGTTTTAAACTATGTTCTTTATTTTCATGCCTTTATATTTGACTCACCAAAACGTTTTATTTGTTTTGTGTATATTACTTTTCAGTTATTCTAGTGGCTGCTTTGGGACATGAACTAAATGCATCCGCTCAGCATCAAAGTTCTTTCTATTGTCTTAACAAGCCAACCACTGCCTAGAGCAAGGGCCGGCCTTAGGTCAGGGCGGGCCGGGAGACCGCACGGGGTGCCAACTCAGGGGAGCCTTCAACGGCTACCCTGAGCTGGCGTGCTGGGAGAAGTGATATGATATGGCATTTATATGATATGGCATTTATAACGGGCCTATATACAAGTGTTTCGGGGCACGACGAGGCAAGGGAGGGGGAACAGAAGGAAGACAGACAGCGATCTTACTAGGCCAGGTGTCATTCAGATCGCGCAAGTGCATGGGAAGGGGGGAAAGGGAAAAGTGCGAGGGGGAAGGGAGAGGGAAAAGTGCAGTACATGGGATAGTAGAATAAATAGGATAATAGAAAGGCCAGATGATGGCAAGTGCAGGTAGGAGCAGACATAAGTGTTGGTAGGGGGACTGTGGGGATACAGAACAACAGTCCCCAGGCGCGAGGGTTGCCAGGGAGGCAGTGCAGGTGTGCAAATTGCAGGGCCTGGATCCGAGATCAGAAAAGGGTGGCCAGGTAACCAGTGCAATTTTAACCAGGAATTTAGTAGGGGAGAGGGGGAAGAGAGGGCAGAAGCAAAGAGGAAGGTTTTTAGGTGCTTCCGGAACCGGAGATGGTTCTCCTCAAGTTTCAGGGAGGCAGGAAGGCTGTTCCAGAGGGAAGCCCCTGCCAAAGAGAGAGATCTACCACCAACTCCTTGCTTGGAGAAGCGACTGACCCTGAGGGAGTTGGAGGCGGATGAGCAAAGAGCTTGAGAAGGAAGATATTTAGGAAAAGAGGGTTGAAGGTATTGCGGCCCCAGAAGGCCTTGTGGACAATGCAAAGAGTTTTTAACTTAATCCTCGCAGCCACTGGGAGCCAGTGCAGTGATTTTAGTCCTGGAGAGATACGATCCCTGCGCTTGAGGCCAAGGACAAGTCTTGCAGTCCTGTTCTGGATGAGTTGCAGAGGGCGGAGAGTAGAAGCAGGCAGATTTAGATAGAGGCTGTTGCAATAGTCCAGTCTAGAGAGGGCTCTGGAGATGGTGAACTTCTGGGGGAAGGAGAGGAAAGGGAGAATACCTCTGAGGAGGTGTAGCTGGTAGTGTGACTTCTTAGAGATGTCAGAGATGTGAGGAGAGAAGGAGAGTGTGGAGTCGAAGATGACCCCAAGGTTTTTTGCCTTGCAGATGGGAACAGGAGATGGGCCAAGAGAGCCCGACCAGAGAGCTTCAGGGAAGGAAGGAGTGGGTGTGCCCATGAGTAAAATCTCAGTCTTACTGGCATTAAGGCAGAGGTCATTGGCGGCACACCACCCCTGGATAGCAGACAGACAGTCAGAGATGAGGGAAGGAGAGGAGGAGGCCGAGGGTAGCCTGAAAATGAGCTGGGTATCATCCACATAGCACTGAAAATTGGGGCAGAGAGCGGCGATGCGGTGGGCTAGGAGTGCCAGGTATTGGTTGAACAGCCAGGGAGAGAATTTAGATCCCTGGGGGACACCACAGGTGGGGAAAAAGATATCGGAGAGGAAGGACCCAAGTTGGACCTGGGAGGGTCGGTCTGATAGGAAAGAGGTCAGCCATGCCAGAGCCTGACCAGTGATACCCAGCTTATCATGGAGACGGTTGAGCAGGATGGCATGGTTGACAGTATCGAAGGCAGAAGAGAGATCAAGCAAGATGAGGACACACGGGGTGTTGGAGTCAAGGTTAGAGAGCAGGTCTTCACGGATGTTCAGGAGAGCAGTTTCCGTGCTTCTGGCAGCTCTGAAGCCAGACTGATGGTCATGAAGACAACCAACAGATTCAGTGTTGAGATTAAGCTGGGAGATGGCCAGTTTCTCCAGGAGCTTGCCCAGGAAGGGAATGATGGAGATAGGGCGATAGTTAGCCGGGCAGGACGGGTCGGCAGGGGGTTTCTTAAGAAGGGGGTGCACAAGTGAGTGCTTCATGGGGGATGGAAAGACTCCAGTGGCGAAGGAGTGATTGCAGAAATCTGCCAGGGCAGGAGCCAGGGAGTCAATGTGGTCCTTGATAGTTTTGGAGGAACAGGGGTGATCCTGTTTCGACGAGACTTTCATAGATCGGACTTGTTTAGAAACCTTGTCAGCAGAGAAAAGGGGAAAGGCAGAGAAGGAGGGAAGGTGGCTGCAGAGGGGCCAGAGGAAGAGCAAGGGATGGAGAGGGGGAGGCGATTGGAGGAGAGTGAGGACAGGATGTCCTGAGTTTTTGAAATGAAGTGAGAAGCCAGTGCCGTGCAGAGGGCCTGGGAAAGTACAGGAGAGGTAGAGACTGCGGCAGGATTGGCTAGTTCCTTGCAGATTTTAAAGAGTTCAGCCGAGTTGTTAGATGCAGCAGAGATGTGGGCTTGGATATGAGCTCTGTTCTTGGTGAGGATGGAGAGCCGGTATTGCCTTTGCAGCAGGCGGCAGGCCAGTTTGTCAGAGGATGAACATGAAGCACGCCATTTCCTCTCTGCCACCCTGCACTTGTGTTTTAGGGTGATGAGATCTGAGTCATACCAGCAGTTACACTTGGCTTTGGGCTTCAGGCAGATTCTCATGACAGGGGCAAGGATATGAAGAGTATCTGATATAGAAGAGTGGAGCATGGAGAGGGCTGTGTCAGGGTGAGAGTCAGCCAGAGAGGGATGGGGGGAGAGAAGGTGGCGGCGAAAGCCTCAACTGACACACGCTTCCTGGGTTGGATGACCGAGAAGGTGGGTGGCAGTGATGGAGGTGGCTTGGCCTGGATGATAGGGAGGGTGAAGTGGGAGGATAGGAGAAAGTCATCACTCCAGGAGAGAGGAGTGGAGAGAGGGATAGAGGGGGAAAGGTCAGAGGAGATAAGAACATCGAGAGTGTGCCCTGCAGAATGAGTCGGGCCAGAGGGGAGAATGGTGAGTGAGAGAGAGTCGAAGAGGTCGCGAAAGAGTCTAGAGGGGGGACAGGAGGCATCCAAGTGGATGTTGAAGTCTCCAAGAAGGAGGAGTTGAGTGGTTGAGGCCAGGAGTGAGGAGGAGAGGTCAGCCCACTCAGAGAGGAAGGAAGAAAACTGCCCAGGTGGCTGATAGATAGTAGCCACAGTAAGGGAATGCCTTGGGGAGAGGGAGAGCCAGCAGACAAGGCTTTCAAAAGAGGAGTAGGACTGCGTAGGGGTGACAGAGGCAGGAATCCACTCAGGGAAGATAAGGGCTACACCACCACCAGATCTGTTGGGCCTGGGCGCAGAGAGGATCTTGTACCCGTCAGGTAGGAGCGTGTCAAAGCTGGTGACAGAGCTGTCCATGAACAATGTCTCAGTGAGATCGAGGACATCAAGGTCAAGTTCTTCAAGAAGGCGGCAGATATCAGAGGAATGTTTGACAGCAGACCGAGAGTTAAGAGTGGCAATATGGAGAAGTTTGCCATCCTTGAAGGACTTCTGGGAAGGGGTACAGATCAGAGGTATGCCCTGCAGAGGTGTAAAAGGAGCCCAAGGAGGGGCAGTGAGGGAGGGGGAAGGCAAGGTAGCCGAGGAAAGGGCAGGGGGGACAGCAGGAGAAGTAAGGAAGTTGATGAGACGTGGGAAGCGTCAATCAAAGAGGTGAGGGTTGGCCTGAGGGCCTTGGGCCAAGATGGTCCCATTAGAGTAAACATTAATGATGACCTTAGAGGAGTGGAAGGAGGCCAAGAGGACGTCACAACGGATGCCATCATTAATGGGAGAGGAGGAGAAAGGAGAGAGCACAGAGACCATATGAAGGGTCCATAGGTCAGGTGAAGGCACGACAAAGAGGATGTCGGTGAGAGTTTCCTTGGAGGAAGCACTGGTGTAGGTGTCAGCGATAGGGAGGCCTCGGTTGGAGAGCAGAATGTCCTTTTTAACCTTCTTCCTACCAGATTTAGTGTGGAAGCCAGGATAGTCGATAGAGAAGCAGTTTGAAAAGATAGGCGAGACAGAGAGAACCATAGAGTAGATGGGAGAGGGGGAGACACTGGGGAGAGTAGGCCGACAAGATAGCGAGCGACAATCAGGTTGCACAATAGGACAGATTCTCAGGGTTAAGGAGGTCAGAGATGCTCAACTTTAGAAAAATTTTAAATACAGAAAAGTGCATATTACAGCAACCTGTGGAGAGGCCAACTAAGTTTGAGAATCCTGAAAGGGGAGAAAAGGCCTAGGTTTCACAGTGCAAACATTTTACATACAGAAAAGTGCGTATTACAGCAACCTGTGGAGAGGCCAACTAAGTTTGAGAATCCTGAAAGGGGAGAAAAGGCCTAGGTTTCACAGCGCAAACATTTTACATACAGAAAAGTGCGGATTACAGCAACCTGTGGAGAGGCCACCTAAGTTTGGGAATCCTGGAGGGAAGAAAAGGCCTAGGTTTCACAGTGCAAACATTTTACATACAGAAAAGTGCGTATTACAGTAACCTGTGCAGAGGCCAACTAAGTTTGAGAATCCTGAAAGGGGAGAAAAGGCCTAGGTTTCACAGCGCAAAAATTTTACATATAGAAAAGTGCGTATTACAGCAACCTGTGGAGAGGCCAACTAAGTTTGAGAATCCTGAAAGGGGAGAAAATGCCTAGGTTTCACAGTGCAAACATTTTACATACGGAAAAGTGCGTATTACAGCAACCTGTGGAGAGGCCAACTAAGTTTGAGAATCCTGAAAGGGGAGAAAAGGCCTAGGTTTCACAGCACAAATATTTTACATACAGAAAAGTGCGTATTACAGAAACATGGGGGACAGAACAGCAGTGTTTAAGAGTCTGTGGGGGGGTAGGCAGGGAGGCTAGTGGGGCTGATCAGGGAGACCGGCTGGAGACTGGCGTACCTTGCGGACACCTGCAGACACAACAGGAGCCGCAACAGTGGGAGCCGCCCTTTGCTTTAGGGGCCCTTAGCCGTGGCGCTGCCGGACAAGGGGCTGCCCAGGAGGGTCAGTTAAGACCAGATGGGAACCAATGGGGGGGTGGGCGGGCAGGGAGTGTGGACAAGGAAGTGGCTGCAGGGGAAGGGGGAGGGTGAAAAAACAACACGCTCAAGGCGCCAACGATATTCAAACAAATAAACTCCCTGTCGGGACCCCCCCCACCTGCTCATATATCCCACTCCGGACCATGGACTTACGCACCCTAAGGTAACAAGGTGTGCACCATTGCCAACCAGTGCCATTGATCTGACCGGGACCCCCACGCTATGACCGAACTTCCCCATTAGGCTGAATACAGTCATCGCACACAGATAGCCTCTGAGAAGCCCACTTTCCACAGCAACAACGTAATACATCCTCTTCTGCGACTGACTGGCTCCTGGGGCGCCCCGGCCCACCCTCCCCGAAAAAAACAACACGCTCGAGGCGCCAACGATATTCAAACAAATAAACTCACTGGAGGCCCCAAGGACCAGACCAAAGTTTCCTTTTGAAATGAAATGCGCTCGCAGGATGGGGCGCATTTAACAATAGGGTGCTGGCACCCTATTGAGATAATTACCTTCCCGCTGCAATGCGGGAGCAGGCAGTTTTCATTAGACTAGGGTGCTGATGCTTGCATCAGGGCCCTATTCAAGTGATTAACTCCCTGCTCCGGCACAGGAGTGGGGAGATAATTGTCTTAATAGGGTCCTACAGCACCCTATTGTTGCTAAATGCGCCCACGGCCTTCTCCCACCACCGAAAATAAACATTTGGTGCTTCCAATCCCCCCCAATCAACCAGGGGTCCTAGAGCACACCAGATGGCACCTCATTGTGACTTGGCACCTTGATCAGGAAAGAAGGGTTCCTTATGTGTCAGCATGCAGATACTAGTCCATGGCAAATCAATGCCGTGATATGTGTGCAGCAATGATTTTTGCTCTGCACAAGTCGCCAACGCACTGGTTAATGGAGCCTATGTGGCTCTACTCTACGTACCAGCACATATGCCTGTTTTTGTCTGATGTATCCCATGTCCATACAATAGCACACTGGAACGTTTTGGGTATGTGGCTCTGACAAGTATGCCATACTGTGCCCACACTTAAACACATAATGCAATCAAAGAAGTTGTCTCAAGTTGTACATCCACTAGGCCAAACGCCCTTTCCACACTGCCACAACATGATTTTCACTAGCTGCAGGCCAGCACTGATAGGAGACGCTAATGCCCGATCTGTTAGATAAAGCATGGGCCTGCTGTTTTTTACAGCTATATCCCATGAGGCCTGCGTAATGGTGAGGAGGTAGTGGCAGAGGAACTGTGAACCCACTGCCATGCATTACAAAAAGGCTTTGTTTAAAACGCTTCATCAGCTTATTACTGGGATAAAGTTTGTAAGAGGTACAATACTTTCTGTGTATCCTTTCTGTGCATTGTTTAGTGGGTGTCTCTTGTAGGGTCTCCTTTCCAATCTATAGATATAATTCCCTAAAGATGTTTCTGTATAGTGGGCTAGGGCTTGGCATGCTCACACTGAGACCCAGATGCTTCTCATCTAAAATTCTCCAGAAAATAAGAAGTAAAAAAGAGCCCTTGTACCCCATTTCAGTGGCTGATGTTGCAGCCATTTTATACTGACATCCAAAAACGTAAACTGTCCGAATGAGTATGTTTGGTACATGGCTGCAAACATTTGAATGTAAGGGTGTTCCAGCTACGATCTTGAATCCGGCCTAATCGCATCAAAGGAGAAATCCAGGGACTGACCTCTTACCAGTAAAGAAATACAAATCAGAACGATCCTTTATTTAGAATGATGCAAAGGAATTCAACTACTGTACCAGCATAAGACATAAGCAATTAATGCAAACTTACCTCCTGATGAACCACTTAAAATGAGGTGGGAAAACGCGTGTTGAGGGCTAAACATGTGAACATCACCTGTATGATTCTGTGAAGATAACAGATATCCTTCAAACAACTCTTATCAAATAAACACTCATTTGGAGCGCCTGTCTGTCAAATAGTGTTTGAACTCTTTCTTTGATGTTTTGCTATGCTCTCTTCAGCCTTGGGAGCAATCAAACACCCATGTAGGCAGCCCAATAAGATTAAGGACATATTTCAAACAATATTATAACATCCAATTACTTGGCTGGCTCACTCCTTTTCAAGGCTGTTTTTTTCATTGGCTAGAGGGTGTGTGTTATGAACAGTGATGTGAGCACCAAGCCATATTTAGAGATTCACACATACAACCCTTTCATCACAGATTTGTTTATCAAATATAGAGATCTCTGAACACTGTTATATTCCTGAAATGCTCTTGTGTTTTAATGCAAAGCCGTCAGGAACATGTGCATGGTTAGTCTAGTATTGCCCCTTGCGAAATACAAGTGAGGGGGTACGAACAGAAGGCCTGCAACACAGAGCCAGTGGCCAGTTGACCCTCAGACGCTGGCAGGCTGGTTACACTGCAGTGTGCCAGTATGGACAGTTTGAAACTTCATTCAGGCCAAAGAGTAGGTGACAGAAGAAGGATTTACATGGGCAGCAACAGCGTTGTTTTCACATTCGATTTCTTCTGTAATGTAATGAAATCAGCTTAATTTATAAAGCAATGATGTACTGATATTGAGGAGAGGTTTTGTAGCGTGACACAGACGTGTAGTTTGGGAGTGACGTGTGCCAGTCAGGGGTGCATTATAGTGTTTCGCCCTGGGCACCGAGTTGGATAGAAACTGCACATCTCACTCACCCCAAGCTTTCCCTGCGGCTGTAACATGACTGCATTCAACCTTTATCAAAGAAGTGGTGCAATGGCCCTAACAATAAAGTGTATCCAAAAGTGGGGCATTTGACCGTTTTGCATGCAGAAACTTGATGGGAAAGGGGCATGCTGGGAATAAAATGGGACTGACCTCCCTAAAGATGGACATCTGGTCACTCTACGGTGATTCAAAAACGGACTAGTGTTGTGGCCCGCTCCCGGATCACCGGAGCGGGCCACAGCTGATGTCGGGATCACCCGACGTTGACCTTTGGGCTGCGTTGACGCAGCAGACATTCGGCAGGGGATAACCTGAGTGTGGGCACCCAACACCATGCAGCCCCGGCTCTGAGTGCACCCAGGCCGGGGTTGCTCCAGTAGTCGTGGTCACACAGCCAAGACATTCAGGTTGGAAGGTGTTGCCCAGCAGGGGCACCATCCTGGTGCAGGGCCCATCCCACAGGCCTCCTGCACGCAGCGTGGCTCCAGCAGGGTGCTCACAATAAACACGCCAGAGTCGGTTCTTTGTTTGACTGACGAGCCGGAAGCAGCTCATCGCTTTTATTAACTCGGTCAAATGGTAACCACCATGTGACATTTCACACATCCTGGGAGGTACCAAGCTCCCAGGAGGGGGTGACTTGTAACAACTAGTTGCTTCAAATTCACAAAAGTTGATGCGTCTCATTTGTAAACTGCACAATGCAGCAAAATGTGTTGAGCTTTTCCAAAGGAAAATGAGCTGAAACTATCACCCAGTTGGTTTCTTTTTATGGAACTATTGTGTACAGATGGTGACTCGCGCTACGTCATTTCCGCTTTCCCATCTGCTGAACCACGTACGTACGTAAATGCAGCAAAGTGGAACGCATGAAGAATGGAAGAGCCGCGAAAATAACTTTGTTTAGAAGAAATGAAGTGTGATTGTCAGCGTGCCGTCCGCTGGGATTAGATAGCACCAAATATTTGTTCCCAGCAGTTTACAAAAATCCTGCTTAGCCGTGCAAGTCCTGTGGTGCTGCGTGACTTTGATACAGACTGTGCTTGGGAACTTTAGTGCAATCTTTATAACAGATGTTCTAGGTGAAAGGACCTCACCATATGGATGTAAGCCAAGAGTGTTGTGGAGGACCTGCTATGCAATGATTCGAACATCTGCAATAATTAGATTGACCAGATTTAAAAAGTAAAAAAACCGCACAGGGCAACTAACATAAAAGTAGGACTAACTCTTGAAAGTGGCTGTCAAGGAGCTACACCAGAGGCGTAGCCTGGGTAGGGCTTGAGCGGGCAAGGCCCACACATTATCAGTAAATGCCCACTTCGCAGTGCTGTGTGGGCATTTACAGATGTTAATGTCATTGTGGTTGACCCAGCTACATTAGCTTCAGGCCCCACTAGTTGGACAACCCTGGCTATGCCTCTGCACTACACTTCAGTAGCGGTTAGCGGAGAAAGGACTTTAAGTGTTACTGTTCAAATGAACACATATTATAATTTATTTATCAACAATTCACAAACTAGCACTATCTTAAATTGTAAAACGCAGCATTTTTTCTGGCGAGATTGTGCATTCCTGCCTGGCAGCTGTGAAGACCTACTAGCAAAAAACCAGGACCACTGCAGTTTCCAACGGAAACAGAATCTTGACAAAGGGGGACAGAGCTCCTAATTCCGGGACAGCCCCTGCAAAACCGGGACGCCTGGTCACCCTAGTAATACTGTTCTTCAGACTATTTCTTTTTATTTGCATCCGACCCACTTGGCATTTATTTTTAAAATCAATCATTGAACAGGTCAATCAGCTGGGAGCTTTGGCACAGTGCTCAGAAAACCGAATGGCAGTTCTTTTTTGTTGCAGGACGTATGCACAAGCATTGACAAAATGCATAATGTTTTACACACGGTTTTAATGCGCCGTGCAATGTATGTTTATTCACAGCATGCAGCTGGGGCACGGATTGGAAAGACTGATTGCCCCACACAATTTGCTCCAGGCCATACATCTAACAGCGTCTTCCCGGGAATCTGATTTTGATTGTGGCAGAGCTGCTTTGGATTTGCATCTGCAAAACCTAGGCTGAATCCACGGGAATCCCTGTAAATACCTCCTATTATGCATTAATATGGCAGGCGGTAGGACGATTGTTTGCGCGTACTTATTTATTTATTGTTTGCAGTTATGTGTCATGACCCACTAACCAATAAGCTCAAACCTTCTGCATACTTGACTCACTCAAAAACTCACACAACCACCTCTCGCATCGCATACATTTCACCACACTGCAATAACACATAAGCCGCACCAACAGCACACGAGGACTGACATCGATCCGATACCTGCACCAAAGCTCAGCACACGGTGTATACCGAGCTGAAGCTTCCAACAGAACACCACCCCTCTGACTATCCTACTCCCTCTTCACCTTACTAACCCATCCTGCATTCTCGTTTGCAGATCTGCCACAGCGCCTGCGGACCAACTCTGTTGGTGACGTGCGCGGTGCAAAGACCTTTAACATTTAACATTTAACATGTATGTAGCGCTTTACTTCAAAGTGCTGTGCAGAACACACTGATCGTGCAAGAAAATGAAATTGCAAACAATACCATTCTTTCAAGAGCACCATCAGGAGGGAAGGAGGTGGCTTTTAAGGGTAGTGCAAAAGAGAGAGTAAGAGGTAATAGAACGAAGAGAGGGGGAGAGCATCCCAGAAGAGTGCAAGCAAAGTAAAAGAACCAAATCGTCACTGTGCACACATGGGGGTGGGGGGGTGAGGAACTGATCATAGAAATTGAGCCTGAGAACACAATGGGGAGATACAAAGATACAAGAGACGAAAGATAGGAAGGTGCAAGGCCATAAAAAGATTGAAAGAAAATACAGAGGAAATTGAATTTAAGGTGTGAATGAGTGTGCTGTGCGTGTTTAAGTGGAAAGGTGCACGGGAACCCAGGAGTGCCTAGATTTCCGTGCACGATTTACACCTACACAATGAAACAATCAATATTGCACAAACAGGACTGCTCGCACGTTAGACATATACACTGAACAGAAAACTAAATTGAACCTCAGTGTTGGAGCTAATTTTGCTCCACTCTAATCGTCCATTCAAAACATTCTTCTCCCAACATTTCTCTCCCCCACAGCCCATTGCATGAGAATACAAGTAGAAAGCATGGCCAGCTCAAAATCGAAACATCCATTAATGTCCCAGCTTCCTCACTCTCCTTTTCTCCTCTTTACCATCCATGATAACCAAACCCACATGTGTCAAGATTTAAATAAATGGTAGGCTTGAAGAGAAACATTGCACAAATCTAGATTACTCAATTCAACACTTCTCCATCACTTTCCGCTGTACAACTGCAACAGACAATATCCCCTAGGTTCTTCTTAAAGACATCCGAAAAGCCCCTACTGAAATTCTGCACCTATCAAGAACCCCAGTTTTCATCATGTTCATTGAAACAACACAGGGACCCCTGATGAGCATACAGTCAGTGATGGATGACCATGCTCTGTCCATGACATTTGCCATGACTTTGCTTATTGTTGGAATTATTTCAGAACATATTGATCAAATGCATTGGGGTCAATTTCATCCTTCTCACTAGACATCTGCAGGTTCCTGGCAAATCAGTTCCATGCTGGAACGCTCTCATTGGCCTCTCTGCTGCATCTTCTTGAGTGAACACTCCTCACTGTAAATGATTTCAGCGGTTTCACCGTCTACATCGTATTTTAGTGATCTTCCTTACAAAAGGCCAACCTCCTATGTTCGTTTGGACAAAAGATCAACTTGCCATGTTACTTCTAGCGCAGAGGTCAACAAGGCACTAGAGAAAACAGAAAGAAAAGTATGGCTACAACTTTGAATTAATTTTAGGAACAATTGTTCATCTTTTGCAACAGTGTTTCAGCACCTAAAAGGGGCCTTGAGGAAGACAACATTTTCAAATTAATGTCAGGAACTCCTCTCCACTGCTGTGCAATGGAGTTTCAACTCCAACTCCCAAATATATATAGGTTTGTAAATACTAGTGTTGCTATAGGGGCAATGGTACTCACTATATTGACCTTGAAAGGTAAAGGCTCAGTCAGCCCAGCCAGAGTTCCAACCAGCGACTGGCAACTTGAACGCATCCAAGCAGTGCTCCGTTAACTGAGCTATCAGACAAGCACTATAACCAATTTACAGACATTATTAACCAAAGAGAAAATGTACAAAGACATGCATCCTTAATTATGATTCGGAGTTGTTTAGTTTTTACCTCTAGAAATCTCAAAGAAATGTTTGAAAACGGGAACAATAAGTATAGATTGGATGAATGGATACGGAAAAAGCAATTAAGATTAGACATTGCCGAGATTAGAAAGGATGACTTTATCATGGTAGATTATAATAAAGAAGAAATAAAACAAGAAAAGAATAAGAATTGGCTAAGATTTTATAAACATGGTTGTAAGATCAAACAATCCCAATCAAGGGTCAATGCTTTATTACGGAAAGCAATTGTGGTAATGAATTTATGATTATCAGAGATGGAACAAGAAAAAACAGATCGGCCCTCATTACGACCCTGGCGGAAAGTGACTGACCGGACCGCCACAGCGTAAATAGCGTTTCCGCCATTGCACGAAGGAGCAAAGTGCGGCCCATTCCGACCCATCGGGCACGAGCACCACGGCATGGCGGAAGTGCAAAGTCCGCGATGGCGGAAATGACACCAAAACGGCCCACACCGCCGCCGTACGGCGCCCTAGGTGCAATACCGCCACCCATCACAGCGGACACCGCAGTGTGCGCCTACCGGAAAGTACGGTGACCGGAAATATACGGAAACGGAAGTTAAAACATGGGCCCGGAACGGGAAACATCCCGCCGTACACCTATAAAACCACTAAAACCACACAACCACTAAAATCACTACCCTGAGACACACCCCAACCCGTCATCCACCCTAGCGAAACCAAGAAAAATGGGAAAAGTAGCGAAGAAAGCGTGCGACCGCAAGCGGCAGGTCCACTTCTCCCGTGAGGAACTCACCGTGCTAACAGAGACCCTCCAGGAGAATGCTGCCGTCGTCTTCTGCACGCAAATGACCAGGACGGCACTTGCAAACAAGAAGGCCATATGGGCTCTGGTGGCACAGCGGGTAAGTGCGGTGGGGACCGCACCCCGCACCCCACAGCAATGCCGTAAGCGATGGGACGACCTGCGGATACGCGTCCGCAGCATACTCTCTGCCAACCGCAACATTGCCACAGCCACCGGGGGAGGTCCTGAATCACCCATCAAGTTGACCCCCTGGGAAGAAATCTGTGCCTCCACCATCGGAATGGAGAGCATAGAGGGAGTCGGAGGGATGGAGAAAGGAGTGCAGACATCCGAAGATTCAGGTAGGTGGCCCAAATAAAACAATGCCAAATCCACAAAGTCCATCCATGTGAAGTACCATGCGTCCACATAGTGCAACAGAAACACATGTCCAGGAGAACGTCCACACACATCGGCCTGATAGCGCACGTTAAAACCCACAATAAATACATAAATAATTAAAAACCCCTAAAACACGCACTACACGTGCAGCAGGCACACCCTAACTGCATGCTGCCAAACAACTGCACCCTCACTCCACACACAAATGAAAGCACCTCCAAGGCCCCGACCCAAATCACCCTCAGGTACCACCCCAATGCATGTGATACAATGCCATTCCAATTCC
The DNA here is from genome assembly GCF_040938575.1 of Ambystoma mexicanum. Classification (NCBI taxonomy): domain Eukaryota; kingdom Metazoa; phylum Chordata; class Amphibia; order Caudata; family Ambystomatidae; genus Ambystoma; species Ambystoma mexicanum. The sequence continues at coordinate 1,139,164,632 of NC_090936.1, read as the reverse complement.
CACAGACCCATCAATAACCCTCGCCCTCCTTTACTCCACCACAGGGTCCGATCCAAACGACGAGCTTCAGGACACCCCTACCAGCACACCTGCAAAGAGGGCCAAGACCAACGGCCAAAGACCCTCCACCTCAGCTGCACGCATCAAGACACGGCAGCAGCACAAATCAGGTGGCAGCACAGAGGAGGGAACATCAACAGGCACCCCAGCAGCCAGCATGCCCACAACACCACCACCACAGGTCCCCCCAACGGATGCCACAGAAGGCACTGCCTCCGGTGGCAGCAGCACCATAGGTGACACCCCATTGATGGCAGCATGCTCCGACACAGAAGACGGGGATGTCGAAGTCAGATCCATCCATGACCTGTCCCAATCCCCCTGTCTGTCCCATCCCGTACAACATGAGGATACCGCGCAGGGGCACCCACAAGACGACGACTGGCCATCCCCCACAAGCCCTGTGGCAAGGCAACATGAGGACAACAGCTCCTCTGTGACACCCCCGCAAATGGCCATGGCCCAGCAGAGGCAACAGTCCCTCGACCAGTTAATCGTGCAACAGCAGCAACTGGCCACGCTCCTCAAGGACCATGCCGATGAATGTGGGGGCACTAAGGCAGACATAGAAACATCAACTGAGACACTTAGGGCAGAAATGGAGAGAGGTACAGAGACACTAAGGGCACAAATGGAGAGAAGCACCGAGAGCCTGAGGGGGGAACTGCATGCGACGTCCAAGGACGTATGTGCCGAACTTGCCGCAGTGCGCCGTGTGCTCACTGAGCTCTCGCAAACCCTTAGGGACATGCATGGACGTGAGCAGGCAGAGACATCATCCGTTGCAAGTTCCGTCCAGGGCAGCCCCCAACGTAGATCTGGGAGGAACCTGCGCTCCACAGGCAGGGGTGCCCCTGATACCCGCAGAGGGGGCTTGCAATAGCGACTGCCCACTGACAATGAGCATCTTTGGACACTGGTGTTCGGGGGGGAGGTAGGAGAGTGGAGGGGGTGTGTTGGGCTCACTTGGGTGGCGGGTCGATAGGGTGTACAACATGATATCACATATGCCATAAAAAGTGCACGATCAACCAATGAGATGTGTGGACATTGATCTTTGTGTACTAGGCCATCATAGGCGTACAGTCCATATTGTGCATGTCCGAGACACACACAGTGCCACGAGTCCCGTGTCCATGTATCAGCCACCAGGCGTGAGTGCTAGAAGCATACATCAATGAGATGCTGACGAATGTCACGGCCCTCCGGTGCCTCGCAGACTCCTTGAGGTGCTGCCACATCCCCACCCTCATCATGACCATCATCAGGTGCTTGCAGTTCTGCGTCAGGGGGCATGGGCACATTTCTACGTACGCACATGTTGTGGAGCATGACACATGCCATCACCATCTTTGCAACCTTCTCATGGCGGTACAGGAGTGCCCCGCCAGACCTGCTGAGGCAGCGGAAACGACCCTTCAGTAGGCCGAATGCCTGTTCAATGACTACACGGGTACGTGAGTGGGCATGGTTGTAGTCCTCCTCATGCTGGTCCCGTGGGTTCCGGACTGGTGTGAGGAGCCATCTCTTCAGTGGATATCCAGCATCGCCTGTATGTGGACGAGAAACGTATGATGTGGAATGCCATTGCTACGTACGCACACCCCCCCCCTTCCTGCCAGGTCATTGCCGAATCACATACCCCACATTATCATGCATGTAATGAGACTCACCGAGTAGCCAGGATCTGTTCCCTGCGTGTCGCTCCATGTAGCGTGGTATTGTAGAGTTCCTCAAGACCATAGAATCATGGGTTGATCCAGGGAATCGGGCACAACAATGTGTAATGATCCTGTTGGAGTCACACACCATTTGTACATTCAGAGAATGAAATTGTTTTCGGTTGCGGTACTGGGCCTCCATGGCATGTGGGACGACCAATTCCACATGGGTGCAGTCGATGGCACCAATGCAACCCGGTATGCCGGCAAGTGCATGGAATCCCACTTTTGTGTTGGTAATTTCCTGCTCCGAGCGTGGTAGGGAGATGTAGTCGTCTGCGTGCTGCAGGAGGGCATCGAGCACTTGCAATAGTGTCCGTGAGAACAGTGGCTGAGAAATGCCATGCAACTGTCCGACTGTGTGCTGGTAGGTGCCTGTGGCCAGGAAGTGGAGTACAGACACCACCTTCAGTAGGGGTGGGATGGCGGTTGGGCTATCTATCATGCTGACAAGGTCAGCCTGTGTCATGTCCACAATGGCGGCTATGGTGTCCCGGTCCAGACGGTAGAGGGTGTGGATCTGCTCATCAGTGAGGTTGAACGGATGTGCTCGGAGGCGTGGGATTGCGGGCTGCCTGCGTGGTGGTAGTGGCTGTGCTGGCGGCCCTTGCTGGCCCTGCCTTGGCCTCCTCCTCCTCCTGCGTCTCCTCCGTGCGGCCGGTTGTAGTTGGTGTTCGTCTTCTTCTTGGAGTTGGAGTACTTGCAGTGCTATCAGGTCCCCCAGGGCCAACATCGCGAGTCCTGCCGGTAGCATTTCGGTGTGGTTGTGGGAGGAGACTGGCTGTGCAATTTATGTGTTTTCAGGCTGAATGGCCTCCACCTGTGGTGATTCATTCCACCTGTGCAAACTGCTCTCCCCTTTGGCCGAGCATGTCCCGCGCACAACGCTGCAATTCGTGGAATGGCATCTTGCTATTGCAATCATGTATTTGTACCCGATGGCCGTGTAACATTGGTTGATATGTTCATTCTGCTGTGGTCCCATTGTTTCACATACTATCTGTGCAGTCGCGAACAGAGTTGTGAAGGGTCAGTGGAACGTAGTACTCGAGTAACGGTGGGCCCTCATTCATCACTGTACCGAGTTGCAACGACGGGCGGGGCGTCTCATTCGTGGGTGAAGGCAGTTGCCATTTTCACACACAGCCGCACTCGATGGATTAATTAGTGTTTTCAAACGGCCACAGATGCCTCTTCGACGTGATGTTGCAAATGAGGAATTCGAAGGGCGGCGCTTTCGGTTTTCAGCTAGCGGCGAGGAGATGCCCACAGGTCTGACTGCAAATATAACGTTCTATTGTTCAATGTCCTTGGGACAGGGGCCATGGCGAGAATGCAATGATTGATATGAATGGTTTGGGATGCGCAATAGCGACGTGGGCGATGAGGCCGGACGTTCCCAAATACATGTTACTTCACTACACTGGAATTACGGGCTGGGGCACTGTGGATTTTGCAGGCTGCATAACGCACAGACTCAATGGATATTTCTAATGTTATGTGAGTAAATATTCAGGCGTTTTAATCCCGGGATGAGGGAATGATGAATGGATGCATGGGCAGGTGATTTGATACAGAGTTTGCCATGTACAGGGCTTCTTGGGATCTATCCGCCTCCCCTACGCTATGTGATGCAGGGCTGCCATAGTGGGACCATCGTCTATCTGGCCTTGTTGAGCCCTCCCTGTCTCGACGCGCCCTCAGACACTTGTGTCCATGCACGTTACCAATCCCATCAGATGGATTCTGTTTTCACAGGCGCATGCACAGGTACACTCGTTTGTGATGGTGTTTACACCTCGATATAGATAGTTATGAGTCGCAAGTGGTTTTTGGGTGGTGATGGACCTTTGGAGTGGGCTAGCATGCATGTGGCTGTGGATTTAGTGTGATCATTGCAGTGAGTTGTTGGAATGTAGTACTGATGGCCATTCTGTTCTTTTTCTTTTCTTTTGGTTGACAGGTATCTCCTCCCCTTTTGCCACTGCCATCTGTATGCCACTCCTGCAGATGGGTTTTACTCCCGACACCTGCTGCTTCGTGTTAATCAGTGGAGCAGCATTACGATCTTATGGGACGATCGCCAATGGGCCACATGCCCTTACGCAGTACTGGTGGCTCGGAGCAACATTTCGGCCTTTCAGCTGGACTAGTGCCTCCCCATTGGGACGGCCCTGCGGTTCTGTGCGCTTCCATGTTGCCTTTTCGTACGTGAATGTGGCTCTGTGTACCATGAGGGAACAGGGCGTCACACAAGTAGTGGCTGGTCATTTCTTGCGGATGCAGCCCACAATGGTGAAATGTGTTTTGGAGTTCATGGCCTGATGGCTGTATGGGCTTGGTGATTTTGATGTGCATTAAATTTCTATTCTGATTTGGCCCGTGTAGCGTTCTTCTTTGCAAGTGATGTGGCATATGCCTATTTGGGGGGCGATGTATTGTGAGGAGATCTGCACTGGGTTCCAGCTTCGGAGTTTAGTTGCGTGGTACTGTACTGGGTGCGTTTGCCTACGAAGCCCGTGAGGTCAGGGATGGGGGCTGCCAATATGACAGTTTGAATGTTGTCATGCTCAGGGGCGGGGGATTGGGTTTTGTGTAACAGATGCCGGTCAGCCAGGTGGACTGGTGGAATGATGTGATTTTCGGAATATTGCTGGTCACAGGTGCCTGTGTTTGCGTGCGTTTCTTGGTGGGGGACTGTGGTCATGTCCTTTGGGATGGCTTCTGTATTCGTGCCATCTGTGCCCTGCAGCTCCCATTGGCCCCTGTTGTGTTTCTTTTGTTCGTTGGCATGCATGGGTGACTTGTACATTTCACTGGTTGCATTGTGACTTCATTGCACCTACGGGGAGTTGTACTTTGTGGGCAGGGAGCGGTGTACGGGCACTCAGTGGGGCCGTTTACGGTTGATTCGCGATGCCGTACTTCTCACCATGGCGGAATGGTGCATTCCGCCATGCTTGATGGCGTTAGGTACATGTCCGCTAGGGTCGGAATTGGCGTACCCTTGCGCCATGGTGGTGTTTACGGTTTGGCATGGCGCGCGCGCGCGTGCTTGGTGCAGTTAGCGTTGGCGTTCACTACGGTGTCGCTAATGGCATCGTACTTTGCGGTGACGGGTCATAGTCGCACCGAGCGCTATTCGATGGCGGTATTGCATTTCCGCCATCGTTTTCCGAATTCCGCCAGGGTCGTAATGAGGGCCATCATCTTAATTGCATGGAAACATGGAAATCATATATAAAAAGTCTGTTTGGGGCTCATTCTTGCCAAACGAGTAATCCGTGCCATTAGGAATTGTTAAAAGCTAGGCCTAGGATACAAATTAATGTGGATGAAATGGTTGATGTTATTAATCACTTGAAAAGTTCCCTGGGGCCAGAAGGCCTCCCTAATATTGCAATTTCGTCAACAGCACTTGCTTTGGGCTCAGTTACTGAGACCCTTATTTCAGGAGCTTGCACAGACTGGAACTAATTCTACACTACATCATACCAAGAGGCCTTATTGGTCCCAAAACCAATAATAACGAAAATGATCCAAGACATTGTACAGTAATAGCATTATTAGATTCAATGAATACAATATTTGCATCAATATTATTAAAGAGAATAAAAAGCTGGGCAACTAATAAAAACATTCTCCCTACGGAACACATTTGTTTTCGGGAATGTTGTTCGGCAACTCACAATTGGGGGATAGTATATTTTTTAATTAAGAACTGTAGGGACATATGCGAAAGGATGCAAAGAAAGAAAAGCACCCATTTAAAAACAAACATGTGAGCTGCAGTCTTCACACAGCATCTGAAAAAATGACACATGCGAGCAAATGTGCAATGGTATCAGCCCATCTGCAATCAGGATATATGTCCTAAGTGGGTGACAAGGTGCATGATAAATACTTCCAGTTAACAAACATAAGTTGTTACAGGAGCTAAGTTGCAAAGAGAACATTTAAATGATGCCCTGTTTTGCAGAAATGTAACAGAACTGTAGGTAAAATAAAATTAATTTTAAATTCTGCATTCTTGAATCAAGCAGCAGCTTTGGGCCTACAAGGAAAAGATGAAAACATCCCCCAACAAGCTACAGGACATGGAGGATGCTTTCCCAGGAGAAAAGTGTGAATTCTGGCGTATGAAGTTCAACTATAAAAGTATATGACTTTGCCTGGAGTTGTTTATCAGGATACATTTTGGGTACTAAAAACAAATGCTTCCTTCCCCTTTACAGCTTCCAGCTGCCACAGGGCCTAGACAAATGCATCATTCAAGCGGGCGGGACTGAAGTCGTAAATGCGCCTGCCAGCTCTGTACTTCAAAGCACTTGCCCCATGGTGACCGAACTTGCCTGGGTCATAAATTCCCCATCCCTCATGGAGAGGAACTGGAGATGTCATGTAATATTATGTAAAATAGAAAGCAAAAAATGCACCATTTAAATTACATATGGAATCACATTTTCGCTTGTAACTACAGAAGGTTGTAGAAATGTAATTTAAAAATATTTGTAAGGGTGAAAAGCTGGGTGTAAAACTATATTATGTTCATTATGTAAATTAAGCAAATGTGGATATCATTGCACGTAAATGGTGTGGAACATTGACTTATATAGCCTGGCTTCCATGCCGGCGCACCCTTCATTCTGAGATGGAAATGGAACTATTGTGTAAAAGTATTGGTCGTGTCAAGATGTCGAGATGAACATTGCATTATTTGATTTCTCTAAGTGAAACCAATCTGATGAACCGATTAGTAACATGATTACATGTGAGGAATCTGATGTTTTAGAAGGTTACAGTTGTTTAATGTAGAAATCTCTAAGATTACAACACATAAAATGGGATGAAAATGCGTGTGGAAGTCACTCCCATTAGATGGCCCTCCTCATTAATATGTCCTTTGAGCACGAAGAGGATGGTTTAGCATGATGCCGCTTTTGGAATACTGTCCAATCACATACATTGACCACATCTGATAATAACGGAAAGGAGAATGTAATATATTGCTTTCCTTTTGGATCCATTTTTGGATGATATGATATGATATGGCATTTATAAGGCGCCTGTACACAAGTGTTTTTAGGCGCGACAAGACAAGGAGGGGGAAACATAGGGAGGACAAAACAATGATGTTACTGGGTCCTGTGTCATTCAGATTGCGCAAGAGCAGGGACGAGGAAAGGGAGAAGTACCCCGGGGGGAAGGTTGGAGGGAGAAGTGTAGGTAACTCAAAAGTGTAGCCAGCGTGTGGCTCATAGGTTTAGAGAGAAGGGACTTTAGGGTTGCAGATACAGACCACAAGTGCTAAGGGAGCCGGGAGGCAGTGCGAGGTGCAACTGGACATGCAGGTGCCTGGGCCCAAGTTCAGAGGGTAGCCAGGAGGCCAGTGCATGGGGCAGTCGGTAATCAGCAGGGGAGAGGAAGAGAGAAAGCGGAAGTGAAGAGGAAGGTCTTGAGTTGCTTCTGGAACCGGAGATGGTTCTGCTTAAGTTTGAGAGAGGCAGGGAGGCTGTTCCAGGGGGAGGCCCCAGCTGAGGATAGAGATCTGCCCCAACTCTCTGCTTGAAAAAGCGACTGACACTCAGAGAGTTGGAAGTGGATGAGCGCAGAGCTCCAGAGGGGAGATGAGTAGGAAGAGAGAGTCGTAGGTAGTGCGGTCCCAGGCCCCAGAATGCCTTGTGGATGATGCAGAGGGTCTTGAGCCTGGTCCTTGCTGCCACAGGGAGGCAATGAAGAGATTTCAAAGCTGGAGAGATACGATACCTGGGCTTGAGGCCAAGGACAAGTCTGGCAGTCCTGTTCTTGATAAGTTGAAGAGTTCAGAGAATAGAAGCCGGAAGATTTAGAAAGAGGCTGTTGCATTAGTCCAGCCTAGAGAGGACCAGAGTTCTGGAGAAAGTGAGATTCTGGGAGAAAATTGAGCAAAGGAAGAATACCTCTGAGGAGGTGCAGTTGGTAATGTGACTTCTTAGAGATGACAGAAATGTGAGGAGAGAAGGAGAGTGTGGTGTCGAAGATGACTAATGATGAAAACAAATGATTAAAACAAAGCTAATCTGGCTAACATATCGGCCCACTACAAAAAAGAAATAATCAAAACCAAACAGGAAACTTACAACAATAGAATCCTTGATGCTAAGTCAAGCACTATCGAGCTCTTTGTAATTCTAAAAGATCTGGAAGCCCTCTTACCCCTCACAGACAACTGTGTGAAAGACAAACTCTGGTGCACAGACATTCAAAACGCACTAATGAATAAAATCCCTATGCTTCAATCCAAGATTGCTAAGAAAAAAGCTAATTTTCCCCATTTAGCACCACCTACCAGACCTGCTACACCTGACGCCAAGCCATCTAAACGTTTCAGTTTCTCCAAAGGCACCACTATTGAGGTTGGGAAAATCATACTTTCCCTTAAGCCGTCTAACTGCCAGGGCGACAAATGTCCGGGCCAAATTATTAAAGACGCGGCTAGAGACATCTCACCTTTCATAACAAAATGAATTAATGCCTCCTTTGCCTCAGGCACTATCCCACACAATTTAAAGGAGTCTTGGGTTCTCCCCCTCCTTAAAAAACAAACTCTTGACCCAGCCATCCCCACCAACTACAGGCCTATTACGACAGTGCCTTTTCTTCTTAAAATACTAGACCGCGTGGCCTATCTCCAGATCCAGGGATACCTGGAGACTAACTAACTCCTGGGAACCCGACAATCTGGATTTAGGCCCCAACACGTCACGGAAATGGCACTGATCGATCTCAAAACACAGATCGACGAACTCAGGGGAAAGTGAATACTGCACTGTTACTCCTCCTCGACCTCCTAGCTGCTTTTGATTTGGTTGACCACTCAGTTCTATGCAATCACCTCAATTCAGCTGCCCACTTTTCCCAGGATGCAATTATCTGGATCCAATCCTTTTTGAGTAATAGGACTATGAGAGTCTTCTCACCGACCGTGGCAGCAGACTCCATTCCAATTACTTGTGGTGTGCCACAGGGATCCTGTGTTTCACCTACTCTATACAATATATTTACTAAACCCCTATTTGATCATCTGGACCTCCTGGGTGTCACTAATACCAACGATACCAATGACACCCAGATGCTTATACCACTTTCTGGGGATTATGATAAGGATACGGCCTTAGTAAATAAAATATACCTCCTCATTCAGGCATGGATGGCCGCCCACGGACTGTGCCTGAATGATGACAAAACTGAGATCCTTAGCTTAGGAACCACAGCCAACCTCGCCAAACTAAGCCCTAATTATTCATCCATCAACATAGATGGCAACATCATAAAAGTCGCAAAGGAAGTAAAAACACTAGGCTTCTACCTCGATTCAACCCTTACCTTGGCCAAACAGGTCAATGCCATGGCCTCGGCCACGGCAGAAACCTGTAAATTAATTAGAGCTGGCAAACCCTTCTTATCCAAAGATAGCTGTATTACACTGGCCCAAGCTCTAATTTGATCAAAGCTAGATTACTGTAATGCTTTATACCTGGGTGCCAACAAACACAACATAAACAATATCCAAATCTTACAAAATAATGCCCTGAGAATGGCCCTGGGCTTCGCCAAGAGAGAACACATTTCTGCAGCAAGACGCCACACCAAAAAGCTAAATAAAATCTGGCTAAAAACTGTGTAGCTTATCCACAAATGCCTCAACAATGCGGCCCCTCACTACCTCGTGAAGAGTATTACCAAAAGAACATCTCTCAGTCCCACCGGATGTGTCAACACCAATTGCCTAACCATACCCAGATTCAAATTAACTAAAGCAGGCGGGGGTAGCTTCCCTGTCAAAGCAGCGCAGCTATGGAACTCTCTCCCCCCACTCTGAGGACAGACCAAACATTCCTCAAACTCAAACATACCACTATTAAGTGGCTCAGGGAAAATGACCACTAACTTCATTAGCGTTTACCTTGAACTTATCTACTCATTGCATTTCTTATATCTCTGACGGCATCCATTACTGCTATCTGCTCCTATCATTTGTAAATATGTAAATTTAATGATAGTCCTTGTCTTTAGCTTTAACTCCTGCCGCCTTAGAATATCGGCAAGGGCACGTAAAACTCTGCCTATTTGCACATGATTGGTGCAAAACCTTAAATACCATTGATACATTGAAAAGCTACAAAGAAGCGGCTACATTTTCTACAGGTTGTTTACCCCACAAACCGTACTTAGTGCAATTCCCTTGCCCTAAAGCAAGAGACTCATACATGAGGTTTAAACTAAACCAACTGCTGACGTTAGACAGAATTAAAAATTGGCCAACATATATTGCAGCTTTTACTGATGATGGTTGTAGATTCTGCAAGGATCCTAGTAAGCATGCGTCTCTAAAGCATTTGACCATTGATTGTGCATATTTTGAAACAGTACGTAATTAAATATTTGGAACCAGGACTGTGAGAGCTTTGGATGTCACAAGAGCATGGCTTTGGCTCTCATGCATGTGGGGTAATAGCATTAAAGCCATCTTATGGCTTACAAGGTTTTTGCACATTCTAAATATGGAATTGGAAATAAAAACAATTTGCCTTCTTAAAATGTTGTTTGAAATCGTTCCCTCAAACTTTATGTACTTGCCACAGGGCTTAGCTATTTTGTGGTCTTATATATGTTCCAATGACATAAGCACGTACAGTTACAAAGATTTGTTATAGGAACTAGATAAATAGTACACATTTCAGTCTAGGAACTGGAGAAATTATGGCACAGGTAGATCCTATTCACTGGAGTTGTCGAAATGTAGCTTCCATTTAGTGTAAATATTTTATTTTTTGGGGAGCAAATGTTACATGTAAAAAAATATATATTTCTCACAGCGGGATGTTTGTTTGTTTTTATATAATTTATCGATTGAAAATTGTATGTGATACAAGAATTGTAACTGAAAGTTGTAAAAGTTTGTTTATCAAACTATAAACAAAGTATGAATAAAAAAAAAGAAATAGTCCTTGTCTTTATATGTTTTGTACTCTGTAATTAATGTAACTGCCTGTATGCTTTGTATATTGGTAACCATGTAACTTCTAAGTTGAAAGCACTCTTGTAACCTCCCCTGTACCCTGCGCCCTGATACCCTTGGGTCTGGTTTGCACAATAAATAATCAAACAAACAAACAAACAAACAAACAAACAAACAACAAGGTTTTTAGCCTCACAGGTGGGAGATGGTAGAGAGCCAAGAGAGGCCGGCCAGAGAGTGACAGGAAAGGAGGGAGCAGGTGTGCTGAGGGGGAGAATCTCAGTCTTACTGGCATTAAGGCAGAGATCGTTGGCGGCACACCACTTCTGGATAGCAGACAGACAGTCAGACATGAGAGAAGGAGAAGAGGTGACAGAAGGGAGCCTGAACATGAGCTGAGTGTCATCCGCATAGCATTGAAAGTTGGGGCAGAGACCAGCAATGGGGTGGACCAGAAGTGCCCGGTATTGGATGAACAGCCAGGGAGAGAGGTTAGACCCCTGAAGAACACCACAGGTAGAGACAGAGATAGAGGAGAGGAAGGACCCTAGTTGGACCTCAGAGGTTCGATCGGAGAGGAGAGAGGTCAGCTAAGCCAGGGCCTGATCAGTGATACCCAGGTTATCACAGAGACGGTCGAGAAGGATGGCATTTGTCAAAGGCAGAAGAGAGATAAAGTAGGATGAGGACATGGGAGTGTTACAATCGAGGTTGAAGAGCAGATCTTCATGGATGTTCATGAGAGCAGTTTCCATGCTTCTGTCTGCTCTGAAGCCAGACTGATGGTCATGGAGACAACCAACAGATTCAGTGTGAAGATTAAGCTGGGAGATGGCCAGCTTTTACAGAAGTTTGCCCAGGAAAGGAGTGGTGGAGATCGGGCGATAGTTAGCCGGGCAGGAGGGGTCGGCTGAGGGCTTCATAAGAAAGGGGTGCACAAGATAATGCTTCAGGGGGAGGGGAAGTCTCCAGTGGCAAAGGGGTGGTTGCGGAAGTCAGCCAGAGCAGGAGCCAGGGTGTCAATGTGGTCCTTGGTGGTTTTGAAGGAACAGGGGAGAACCTGTTTTGACGAGACTTTTATAGATCGGACTTGTCTAAAAATCTCATCTGGGGAGAACAGAGGAAAGGCAGAGTAGGCGGGAGAAGAGGTGGCCACAGAGGAGCCAGAGGAAGAGCCAAGAGTAGAGGGGGGAGGGAGAGAGGAAGAGAGAGCGGACAGGATGTCCTGAGTTTTAGAGATGAAATGAGATGTCAGGTCCATGCAGAGGAACTGGGAGGGGACAGGATAGGTAGAGACTGCAGCAGGATTGGAAAGCTCCTTGCAGATTTGAAAGAGTTCAGCCGAGTTGTTGGATGCTGCAGAAACACAGGCTTGGATGTGGGCTCTCTTCTTGGTTTCGACATAGAGTCGGTATTGCCTTTGGAGCAGGCGGAAGGACAGTTTGTCAGAGGATGCACCGGAAGAATGCCATTTCCTGTCAGCCACCCTGCACTTCCGTTTAAGGGTGACAAGGTCTGAGTCGTACCCAGAGTTTCACTTGGCTTTGGGCTTCAAGTGGATCCTCATGCTAGGGGCAAGAACATCAAGATTATCAGAAATAACAGAGTGGAGCATGGAAAGGGCTTTGTCCGGGTGTGAGTCAGCCAAAGAGGGTGTGGGGGTTGAGAAAGTGGCGGCGAAAGCTTCAACTGACACACGCTTCATAGGTCGGATAACCGAGAAGGTAGGTGGCAGTGCTGGAGTTGGCTTGGCCTGAGGGGTAGAGGGTAAGATGGAGGAAAGGAGAAAGTGATCACTCCAGGAGAGAGGAATGGTGAGAGGGAGAGAAAGTGGAAGGTCTGAAGAGATCAGAACATTCAGAGTGTGCCCTGCAGAATGAGTCAGGCCAGAGGGGAGGATAGAGAGTGAGAGAGAGTTGCAGAGGTCGCAAAAGAGTCTAGAGGAAGGACAGGAAGCATCCAGGTGGATGCTAAAGTCTCCAAGAAGGAGGAGTTCAGTGGTTGAGGCCAGGAGGGAGGAGGAGAGGTCCGCCCACTCAGAGAGGAAGGAGGAGATCTTGCCAGTTGGCCAATAGATGGTAGCCACAGTAAGGGAGTGGCCAGGAGAGAGAGAGCAGACAAGGCACTCGAAAGAGGAGTAGGCCTGCGTAGGAATAACAGAGGCAGGAATCCACTCCAGGACGATCAGGGCTACACCCCCTCCGGAACGTTTGTATTTGGGCATGGCGAAGATCTTGTACCCATCAGCGACAGAGCTGGCCATGAACCATGTCTCGGTGAGACAGAGGACATCAAGGTCAAGCTCTTCCATGAGGCGGCAGATGTCAGAGGATTGTTTGACAGCTGAACGAGAGTTGAGAGTGGCAATATGGAGAAGGTTTCCATCCTTGAAAGACTTCCAGGGAGGGGTACAAATCAGAGGTACGCCCTGCAGAGGTGTAGAAGAAGCCAGAGGGGGGGTCAGAAGAGGAAGGAGGAGAGGGCAAGGTAGCCAAAGAAGAGACAGCGGGGGGAGGCAAGGAAGCCGTGGAGGGAAGAGAGGGGACAGCAGGATAAGAAAGTAAATTGATGAGGTGTGGGAAGCATCTATCAAAGAGAAGAAGGTTGGCCTGAGTGCCTTTTACCAAGGCGGTACCATTCAGATAAACATTAATGATGACCTTAGAGGAGTGGAAGGGGGCCAGGAGTGCCTCTGTAACGCTCACCTGATTCCCGTAGAGGCGCCGGTCTTGACTGGGCGTATACCGTATCTTCAAAGGTGATGTGTAACAAACGGCTGGCTCTTTGGGCTGGACCTCTGTGCACTGTATGTCTGACTCGAAGGGTAAGATGTCTGCAGATAGAAAATATGGGATTAAGGAACTGGGTTATTGAATGTCTCTCTCGTCTTCCCTTTCTCTTCTCCTGTAGAACCCCAAAGGTTAACACTCTCACCTTAGGTAAGTGAACGCTGTGCTCTCCATCTGCCTCGGGGCAGGGTGCTGTAACCAGTTTCTTCACTGGATAAGGGGAGCAGGCCTCTTGACTTCAGAGGACTGCTGTCCGTCGTTTACTGCACGAACGGTAAGTTTCGAGTAATTCTAATGTCTTTAAAGTCTTTAGTAATGATGTCTCTTGTTTTGCAGGGTTCCGGCGATGGCGGATGACGGGCTGAAGTGAGTTGAAGATGGAGCCCGTGTGATGAATAGAAGCGCCTGGAAGCACGTAAGTAAGCGCTTGTTGCCTGCTTCACGATGCGCTCTAACTGTCTTTTTATTTTGCAGGTACAAGTTCGGAGCGGCTGCAGGGTGCCGGAATACCCACTGGGTTAGATGTGGAAAGGAGTAATGGCACGTGAGTATTAAAGTTCCCCAATGTCTTTAAACGCACCTTGTTTTGTCTTTCAGATGCGGGATGCAGCGCCGAAGGCCTCCGGAGCGTGCGAAGAGTTGGTAAGCTTTTGTCTTTCAGATGCCGGAATGCAGTGTGAAGACCTCCGGAGCGCACGAAGAGTAGGTAAGCCTTTGTCTTTCAGATGCCGGAATGCAGCGCGAGGCGTTGGTGACAGCCGATGGACCAGGTAAGTGAAGAGCTGTCACTGAAGACCGTAATGCTAACCTGTTCTTTCTTGTCTTTATAGGTGTTGCTGAAGACTGGATTCAGGATGGTAAGCCTTTTTCCTTAGGCCCAGGATCAGATGCAGAAGACACGATGAGCGTTCTGCTGCAGAGGATGCAGAATAACGCAAAGCAAGATTCATCCATCGGGTGTGGTTTAAATAGCCTCCTGTAGTGCTTAGGTGTCTCCTTCCACAGCCACGCCTAGGTAAGAAAAGAGTTCCTGCTTTCCAGAAGAGTTCCAGTGTTCTGAATCTAGGGAGTGGCTCCTGCCCCACCCAACAGGAAAAGTAGTTCCAAACAGAAGAGGATCAGAGGCTCAACTGGCAGGCAAGTAAGCAGCATGGTCTGCTGCAGGTAAGTCCACCCAAGCATTATGAGCCCGGCGCTTCCAGCGCTGGGACTGGGCATATTTATGAGCCTGGTGCCACTGGCGCCAGGACTGGGTCCAAAAGGTCCCAATTGGGACTGGTTGGCACTCGGAACCTGGGTTATGGATCTGCTTCCAAGGGAGTTGGGAAAACCCTGACCTTTTGGAAGCAGAGATCATGACAGCCTCCCACCGGGCGCTACCATTAATGGGTGAAGAAGAGAAAGGAGAAAGCACAGAGACCATATGAAGAGTCCATAGGTCTGGCAAGGGAAAGAGAAAGAGGATGTCAGTGAGGGTTTGTCTGGAGGAAGCAATTGTATAGGTGTCAGCAATAGGGAGGCCTGGGCTGCAGACCAGGATGTCCTTTTTAAACTTCTTCCTACCAGATTTAGTGAGGAGAGCTGATAGTCGATAGAAAAGCAGTTAGAAAAGATAGGAGAAACAGAGAGCACCATAGAGTAGGTAGGGAGAGGAGAGATGAAGAAGGGGTAGAGGGGGGAAAGTGGGGGAGACACTAGGGAAGGACACATGTAGGGGTGCAAGCAGACAAGAAAATGGGAGACAATTGACCAACACGACAATAGTGGAACAGTTTGCTAAGTGAACGATTTGCTAAGAAGATAAAAACCAAAAACAACAAGGAGAAAGTAATTGGAAAATGAGAACCTGGAGGAAGGAAGATTGCAACGGAACACACAGCAGTACAATATAGGAAAAGGCAGGCAGTAAGGCGAATACAAAACCACAAAAACCACAACAGGACAAAACGAAAGACGACCTAGATGAGGGCAGAATATAAGGAGAAATACAGGCAATATAAGCAAAACAGAGCAGTCAGTATGGAAAAAACAACAGCAATGAAGAGTGATGACCTAAGTAGGCAAAGAATAAGGCAGACAATGGGACAGTCGGACAATGGACAGTCGGACAAACCGTGATCAGGGCAGTCCAGAAAGTAACAGAGGGCACGTGGGAGCAGGAGGGGAGTGGGCACGAGGCAGCGCATGGAACACACGGTCAGGGAATCACGGAGAGTTTGCAAGAACACGCGGTTAGGGAGTTGCGAGGAACTATGCAATAACAGAGCTGCATAATCTTTCACGATAACTAAGATGGGAGAACAAATCTGGTTATTTGGGAGCAATTTTAAGAGGCCTGGATAGAAAGTTTGGGGACTTTTCGGTAATGCCCACTAGAACTTTGTATCAACAAACATTTTCTCCGCCAATCACCTTTCGATTAGAAACTTTTTCGAAAGACTTAGACCAGAAAACTTGATATAATGTAAGGTAATTTATGAAGATCTTCTTTGGGTGTACAGAAAAATATCCAGATGGCTCTGCTAAGATGTGAGATGGGTACTGAGGTGAAGATCAGAAGACTGGTGTTTTTCTTGACAATTATGATGAAGACTTAGAAATATAAGATTAGTGAGACATTGAAACAGGACATGCGAATCGATAAACATAATGAATGTGTGCATTTTCGAAAATCCAATGGAATCTTTTTTACTAAGATTGAATTAAATAATCATGAATATTCCTCTTTAAGATTTAAAAACAAAGCAAAAATATGGGACTGTTCCATGAATACGGAGATCTTAACGACTAAAATAATTACCATTGAATATTGCAGATTTCCTCTCAAATTCCAAAGTATACAACAGTACATAAGTTATTTCAAAGATTTACAGATGCAGCATATATCTTTAAATGTAGGTTACATTTATTGGAAACCTCTGTGATGTTGGTCCTCAGATAAATATTAGTGGACAAAGTACAATATGCAGAATGTGTAAGAATCTAGTTACTATTGAGAGACTGAAGCATTTGTTGGTGTAATGCCCGATATTGAATGATATTAGAACGGATTATTTTAAGAGATTTGTTGTTAGCCTTGAACAGTACAGAACTCAGAACAGTACTGGGCCTGATGTATGAATGGCAGACACATTAGTCTGAATTTGCCAGTGGTTCAGTACTGGTTAAGAGTTGAGGGCTGCTGCAGAAACACAGGCTTGGATGTGGGCTCTCTTCTTGGTTTCGACATAGAGCCGGTATTGCCTTTTGAGCAGGCGGAAGGACAGTTTTTCAGAGGATGCACCGGAAGAATGCCATTTCCTGTCAGCCACCCTGCACTTCCGTTTAAGGGTGACAAGGTCTGAGTCGTACCCAGAGTTTCACTTGGCTTTGGGCTTCAAGTGGATCCTCATGCTAGGGGCAAGAACATCAAGAGTATCAGAAATAACAGAGTGGAGCATGGAAAGGGCTTTGTCCGGGTGTGAGTCAGCCAAAGAGGGTGTGGGGGTTGAGAAAGTGGCGGCGAAAGCTTCAACTGACACACGCTTCATAGGTCGGATAACCGAGAAGGTAGGTGGCAGTGCTGGAGTTGGCTTGGCCTGAGGGGTAGAGGGTAAGATGGAGGAAAGGAGAAAGTGATCACTCCAGGAGAGAGGAATGGTGAGAGGGAGAGAAAGTGGAAGGTCTGAAGAGATCAGAACATTCAGAGTGTGCCCTGCAGAGTGAGTCAGGCCAGAGGGGAGGATAGAGAGTGAGAGAGAGTTGCAGAGGTCGCAAAAGAGTCTAGAGGAAGGACAGGAAGCATCCAGGTGGATGTTAAAGTCTCCAAGAAGGAGGAGTTCAGTGGTCGAGGCCAGGAGGGAGGAGGAGAGGTCCGCCCACTCAGAGAGGAAGGAGGAGATCTTGCCAGTTGGCCAATAGATGGTAGCCACAGTAAGGGAGTGGCCAGGAGAGAGAGAGCAGACAAGGCACTCGAAAGAGGAATAGGCCTGCGTAGGAATAACAGAGGCAGGAATCCACTCCAGGACGATCAGGGCTACACCCCCTCCGGAACGTTTGTATTTGGGCATGGCGAAGATCTTGTACCCATCAGCGACAGAGCTGGCCATGAACCATGTCTCGGTGAGACAGAGGACATCAAGGTCAAGCTCTTCCATGAGGCGGCAGATGTCAGAGGATTGTTTGACAGCTGAACGAGAGTTGAGAGTGGCAATATGGAGAAGGTTTCCATCCTTGAAAGACTTCCAGGGAGGGGTACAAATCAGAGGTACGCCCTGCAGAGGTGTAGAAGAAGCCAGAGGGGGGGTCAGAAGAGGAAGGAGGAGAGGGCAAGGTAGCCAAAGAAGAGACAGCGGGGGGAGGCAAGGAAGCCGTGGAGGGAAGAGAGGGGACAGCAGGATAAGAAAGTAAATTGATGAGGTGTGGGAAGCATCTATCAAAGAGAAGAAGGTTGGCCTGAGTGCCTTGTACCAAGGCGGTACCATTCAGATAAACATTAATGATGACCTTAGAGGAGTGGAAGGGGGCCAGGAGTGCCTCCCACCGGGCGCTACCATTAATGGGTGAAGAGGAGAAAGGAGAAAGCACAGAGACCATATGAAGAGTCCATAGGTCTGGCAAGGGAAAGAGAAAGAGGATGTCAGTGAGGGTTTGTCTGGAGGAAGCAATTGTATAGGTGTCAGCAATAGGGAGGCCTGGGCTGCAGACCAGGATGTCCTTTTTAAACTTCTTCCTACCAGATTTAGTGAGGAGAGCTGATAGTCGATAGAAAAGCAGTTAGAAAAGATAGGAGAAACAGAGAGCACCATAGAGTAGGTAGGGAGAGGAGAGATGAAGAAGGGGTAGAGGGGGGAAAGTGGGGGAGACACTAGGGAAGGACACATGGAGGGGTGCAAGCAGACAAGAAAATGGGAGACAATTGACCAACACGACAATAGTGGAACAGTTTGCTAATTGAACGATTTGCTAAGAAGATAAAAACCAAAAACAACAAGGAGAAAGTAATTGGAAAATGAGAACCTGGAGGAAGGAAGATTGCAACGGAACACACAGCAGTACAATATAGGACAAGGCAGGCAGTAAGGCGAATACAAAACCACAAAAACCACAACAGGACAAAATGAAAGACGACCTAGATGAGGGCAGAATATAAGGAGAAATACAGGCAATATAAGCAAAACAGAGCAGTCAGTATGGAAAAAACAACAGCAATGAAGAGTGATGACCTAAGTAGGCAAAGAATAAGGCAGACAATGGGACAGTCGGACAATGGACAGTCGGACAAACCGTGATCAGGGCAGTCCAGAAAGTAACAGAGGGCACGTGGGAGCAGGAGGGGAGTGGGCACGAGGCAGCGCATGGAACACACGGTCAGGGAATCACGGAGAGTTTGCAAGAACACGCAGTTAGGGAGTTGCGAGGAACTATGCAATAACAGAGCTGCATAATCTTTCACGATAACTAAGATGGGAGAACAAATCTGGTTATTTGGGAACAATTTTAAGAGGCCTGGATAGAAAGTTTGTGGACTTTTCGGTAATGCCCATTAGAACTTTGTATCAACAAACATTTTCTCCCCCAATCACCTTTCGATTAGAAACTTTTTCGAAAGACTTAGACCAGAAAACTTGATATAATGTAAGGTAATTTATGAAGATCTTCTTTGGGTGTACAGAAAAATATCCAGATGGCTCTGCTAAGATGTGAGATGGGTACTGAGGTGAAGATCAGAAGACTGGTGTTTTTCTTGACAGTTATGATGAAGACTTAGAAATATAAGATTAGTGAGACATTGAAACAGGACATGCGAATCGATAAACATAATGAATGTGTGCATTTTCGAAAATCCAATGGAATCTTTTTTACTAAGATTGAATTAAATAATCATGAATATTCCTCTTTAAGATTTAAAAACAAAGCAAAAATATGGGACTGTTCCATGAATACGGAGATCTTAACGACTAAAATAATTACCATTGAATATTGCAGATTTCCTCTCAAATTCCAAAGTATACAACAGTACATAAGTTATTTCAAAGATTTACAGATGCAGCATATTTCTTTAAATGTAGGTTACATTTATTGGAAACCTCTGTGATGTTGGTCCTCAGATAAATATTAGTGGACAAAGTACAATATGCAGAATGTGTAAGAATCTAGTTACTATTGAGAGACTGAAGCATTTGTTGGTGTAATGCCCGATATTGAATGATATTAGAACGGATTATTTTAAGAGATTTGTTGTTAGCCTTGAACAGTACAGAACTCAGAACAGTACTGGGCCTGATGTATGAATGGCAGACACATTAATCTGAATTTGCCAGTGGTTCAGTACTGGTTAAGAGTTGAGGGCTGGCTGGCTAAATCAGCTTTTTCCAGATTGGGTATGCCACATTTTTAACATGATCAAAAAATCATCTTGACTTGAGATTCATTCTTTTTCTATTTTTGATAGTGTTCTTAATTATTGTAATCTTTGTATTAGTGTATAAGGTTTGACTTTATTGTTGAAAACCATGAATTCACTTTAAAATAAGAAAAAAAGACAAGCGCTATACTGGAAGGAGCTGGTAATACTTCTCGGGACGGTTCTCAGGTTTCCCTTAGAATGTCATAGAGGAGTACAATTGGAAGGAGCTACACATCCTACAGGAAAATGAAACATATGGGGCATTTGTATCGGAACTCATATTATTGACTTTTCTATTTCTCACCTGGGGATGACAGAGGCCTCGTGTCAGAAACCCCTAAGAATCTATCAAGAATCCAATAGAAATCTCTACGGATAAACATGCGGTACAGGACAGGACAAAGGTAATTGAAAAGATTCAGAATGGGCAGAAACATACCAGTCTGTAGGGCTAAACGCGCTCCATGTTGAAAATTCTTCCTGATAAACAGCCTTGGTAAAGATATTGATCCAATAGGGCCCTTTTTATACAATGCCATTTTTTCTCTAGCTGTCGTTCATTGTGTTGTTCTGCCCTATGCACCACTGTTTTCACCCTCCCATTCACCACCACCTTCCCTATTTTATTTTTGTAACCCCTTTAACTGCATCCCCTTTGCTCTGTGGACTTATTTTTAAAATCTGCACAGGGTGGTAAAAGGAGGTGTTACAAGTTGGCATTTGCGCTTCGTTTAACATCTCCTTTACCACTCTGGGGTACTTTCCAGTATTTGACAGGCAGAGTGGGATCATGGATGGAAATCTAGGATCCAGACACTTCCATTCATTCAGCTTGTCGAACAAGGGAGGATCTCCACCACCATCCAATTTTAATGCTGGCAGGGAGTCTCTGGACACCTATAGAATCTATCAGCTTTTTGCACCTGCTAAAAGCAGGCGGATTCCATAGGAATACATGTAAATACCTCCCCCATGCATGGACATTAGCATCCATTTTGTTGTTGGTGTAAATGCAACATGGAATCCCGGATCTACCTAGATATCTGTGTTACATTCACAATTGCATGGCGGGGTATGGGTGCACTTAAGTGCACACGTGTGCCATCCAGTGCTAATTTTTATAGACCAGGAGCACACCTATATGTTAATCTAAAGTGGAGTTCTTTTCAAACAGGTATTTGGGTGTGGTGGAGAAACACAACCCTGATCCTAGGTTGTGTTACCAATTAGACATCCAAGCAGGTGTCCGCAAACTGCATCCCAGGGGTACTGCTTCCCATTGCCAACAGGCCTATTTGGACGACCCGCTGTTGATTAATAGCATTATTGGGAGCTGCCACTTGAAAAAGATTCCCTTGGGATGCAGTTTCCCCATCAGGCTAGGATATCAGCAAGATACCATAACATATCGTATCCCCTGTATGTTTCTATGATGTCTCTGCTGTAGATAGCAAAATAGCTAGACCTAACAGACATCATTTGATCTGTTACCCCAACTTAGAATCGACTACCCACTAAGGGTGAACAATCAGAGACAGGCACTCAATTTTGGATGCTAGAAAAAAGACACAGCTTGTAGACCTGATATCATCCTCTTGAGGTGAGGACAGAACAGAATGAGGATACGTCCACTGATAGAAGACAAAATAGTTATTGACACACTTTGTTTTCATTACCAGGCATTGCGGAAATTACTGGATACCATTAAAGTGTGCGGACACCTTTTCAGTCTATCAATGCAATTGACAGGAACCTGCAGAATGTGCTCTAAAATGTTTTCAGCTTGACCTTTTTTGTAGTCGAACCTGTTGCAAAAGACATTATTCAAAAGAGGTTTTCATATGCTTCTGCACGCGGTCTTAGGTCCTTTCTAAGTAGCCTTCAAAGTCCTCACTAATGCATGTTCTGCCACACTGACCCTGCAGCAGTGGCCTGGAGCAGTGTCCCGGAGCAGTGGCCCTGCAGCAGTGTCCTGGAGCAGTGTCCTGCAGCAGTGTCCCGGAGCATTGGCCTGGAGGGTGTCCAGTTAAAGGGTCGAAAGCAAAAGGGTCGAATACAAAAGAAAGGGTTGAGTGCATTCGACCGAAAACCAAAGGATCCATTTTTTAAAAAAATATATATATATGTTTTGCTCTAGTGTAGCTTTAAAAGGGTGTTTTTACCCCAAAAACAGGGTTTTGGGGGGAGGACCCCCCCCCCCCCCCAAAAAAAAAAATTAATTCTTTTTTTTTCGGTTGAATTGACTCGACCCTTTTGTCATTCGACCCTTTTTTTTCGATCCTTTGACCTACAACCGGCCTGGAGCAGTGGCCCTGCAGCAGTGGCCTGGGTCAGTGGTCAGGTCTCTGTGTCCTTTGGAAAGAGTCCACCATGTGCTGCACCTTTCGCCCAGATGTCAATTTCTGATCCATGTCTGCTCTCCAGGGGTGTCAGGAGGTCTGCCAGAGACTGTATTGACGAATATGTATAATGACAGCAGCTATCAGATATAGTCAATTTCTTGTGTTCATTATGCCTTGTAGCTTTATTCACTCAGACTCATTAAATAACTCACGCGTTTTTACCCACTGACTCAAATACTCACATTTAATCACGGATCTGCCCCCTCACTTGCTCACTTACCCGCTCACTCACAGACTTCCTCAATAATACACACTCACTTACTCACCCACTCACTTGCTTACTCATGTACCCGAGCTCAATCACTGAATCACTCACTGCTACATCCACTCACTTGTTCACTCACACACCCAGTTACTCATTGAATCCCTAACACACTGTCACTTACCCACTGACTTCCTCACTCGCATACCAGCGCTTACTTATCCACCCATTCACTTGCTCACTCACTCTCACACATTCCCGCGCTCACCCACCCACTCTTACCCACTCGCTTGCTCACTTTTGTGCTCTCCCCCAATCACTCACTTTTTCATCTGCTCACTTTCTCACGCACCCACCCACTCAGTCAGTGAATACCTCATTGGCTGACTATCACTTGCTCACTCACTCGCTCGCTCACTTATATATCCATACTCAGGCGGCAATCAGCCAGCAATCAGCCCGCAATCTCCATATACCGCAAATGATGCCCTGATTACAGACTAGTTATGACATCACTACTGACCTGTAATAAGAAAATGACCTCACTACTGCTCTATAATAATGTATTATGCTACAGTTGTGATGTCACAATGCCTGCTACTTAAGCAGGCACGAAGCAGATTTCCAGCTGCCACTGCAGCAGTTAATCAAAGACGTGACAAGCATTACAAATTCCTTTCTTGTGAAATCGCTTTCTGTGACACTTTGCAGCCATTAACCGATTAGAAACGGTTTAGTGTGTTTATTCTGTGCACTGCTGGGTCTTGCCACTTGCGAGCAAGAATCTGCATGCTTTTATTCATTGAAGATGCATTTGATTAGCTGTTTAAACTATTTTCAATAACACAGCAGAAACGGTATAGCATTCTTTTTAATCCCAACAGACTCTAAATTGATTACGTGCATCAGCAACTGGAAGATCTCTTACACTAACCAAGATGAACATCACTTTGGGGATCTGCGAGCTTATGAAGGAGCTCGGTGGTCACTGAACTCCTAGTGACTTGCAATGTCCTTATAATGTACAGTAGGGGGTCCTTTATCCCATATAATACAAGAGTGGAATATTTAACTACCTTAATAGCTATGATGACCAATGCAAGACATACCTTGGCAGTAGCGGGCAATACACAAGCTTTTAATGAGTTTACACGTCGATCCTAAATATATTTAGTCCTTTCGGACTAATGTAATATATCTGTCTTGTCATGTGCCCGGAATTTGTTCCCTTACTTTCCCCCCTATCCACTGACCAGTTAATCACTTCTCTCCCTCTAATTTACAACACATGATTCTGGATTGCCACGGATATTGCTGTTTCTTTTTTGTAAATATTTCTGGCCAGAACACTGTGTAACCTCAATAAATAAATAAAATAATTCAAAGTATGTATGCGAACCTAGATAATCCCTAGAGATCCCTCATTTCACCTTCAGCATACCTGACGGACGGCGGCACAAGCCATGAACCTCAGCAGACCCGACCTTGATTAACTTGCCACGCCGCTCTAATTGAAGAACTTCTGAGGCAACAAACCCCTGTTTACCATACTTCAC
Organism: Ambystoma mexicanum; assembly: GCF_040938575.1. NCBI lineage: Eukaryota > Metazoa > Chordata > Amphibia > Caudata > Ambystomatidae > Ambystoma > Ambystoma mexicanum. Next base: position 1,139,140,513 of record NC_090936.1, on the reverse strand, counting down.
CTGCATTGAGAAGGACCCTCAGGGGTCGAAACACGTGTCGGCGGACCAGTTTTTGTGCATACACTACGGAGAATAAAGAAACACACTTTGAAACACTGCATCCAGCCTGAGAATCTTTGAATTTGTAAGATTCACCAAAAACTTAAATTTGCAAGGTAACCAGGACTTTCCACTAGATAATTAATGGAATACGAAATGCTATATGGGCAGACTCATTAGGCGTACCTGCCCTCTTCTGCATGCACTCCGAGTGCATGCACCCTTCATGCTGCAAAAATAAACAATGCATGGCACGGCTGCCTTCGCGGCACTTCGAATTTTCTGTTTTCAGAGAAGGCCAAATGTTTAGGTTGACATCCCATGAGGGAGCTAGCACACATTGCGGAACAGTTCACATTGCTCATCTGGTATGGTCATGATATACACAGCTCCACATCACGCACGCATCACTCAGATTGTGTGCTGCACAGTGGCATACAGGGATCCCCACAGGAGTGTCATGTCGAATACGAAAATACAGAATTTATTTTTTCCTGCACATTTCCCTGAAATTATATGGGGGCGGAGACCCCGCAGTCCCCACCACACTCCCCATATATTTGTATTAGCCTAACCCCCCCCACCCCCACACATATAAATGCGTGGAATTTTATTTCTTCAAAATTCAGTATTTTCATCTTCTAAATTTTCTTCAGCTCAGTAATGGACTGACACCCACATGAGCACAGAGGAAAGACTGAGCAGGATCCAAAACAAAATGGTAGCCAATTCTGCAGTGTTGATTATGTGGGTTACTTTATTACTAACTGATGAAGAACTAATCATTGAGACCGCTAACAGATTTGACTTTTGTTTGGGAAGATTGTACAGGGATTTATAGCCACAATGCACCAGCAATGGGGCTAGTACATGCTCAGATTTTGTGACTATTCTCGCAGCTTTCCTGACGCCAAAAGTTGGAGTGGGCATGGACACATTCACCTCCCCTGCTGCATGGCACACTTTTCACATGGAGCCTGCCTGGCAGCATTCAGTGCTGGGTGTGTTTTGTGCACATGCACTGCATGGAGGAGGATACACATAGAATGGAATGTTTGACAAATAGCACTTTGTATTTGTTTATTACTTGTATCTCGCGCCGAACCCAGGGGTAACTGGCTCTTTTACATTACATGGCAACAGTTGGGCCTAGCTGCCAAATAATTTTAGACTTTGAAAGCCAAAGATAGCTGTAACCGAAGCATTACATATATTGTGAGAAGTAAACAAAAACAACTCACTACAAGTTCACCACTGATATTCGGGGTTATCCGTTAGAAGTTGCAAACCAATTTGCCCACCACACCCTCCCCTCTGAGATCCAGGCTTGAATTGCAGCCTCACAGGTCAAACACAATTGCCCGTATCTCTGAGCAGGATTAACTTAAGGCATGGTGGTATAGAATGCCCGAATGTCCCATCGTGGTTTGCGCACCCTTGTTGACCAGTGAAAATGCCAGGAAATCCCGGGGGCCAATCTGTGATCCTGAATCCCTCATGAGAAATTCAAAAGCTTCCATTAAAGTGTTTTTACTTTTTGTGGGGTGAGTGGAAAGCTCGGATGCCCAGCCCTCTTAGCTGCACAACCCATGCATGTTCTCATCCAAACATGGAGAATAGTCTGTGGTCGCTTTCTTAAATGCACCAAACGATACAAAATAATGCTGCCAAATTGTGTTCAATTCCCGTTCAAATTTGTAATCATACAAATGTCGGCTTAGTTCAATTTCTCTTATGTGCCTCTTGATGTCTCTTAAAGATTGTAATCCTTAATTTTCTTCATAAAGTTTACTTAAATGGATATCTCTAAGTGCCTCTTGTGTTCCTCTTATTACCTCTAATACCCCTGCACGTGTTTCGCCACCAGATATGACGGATCGCCAGGAGGATTTTGGTATCTTTGATTGAAGCAGTTCATTCATGAGGTTGGCGCCTCATAAGCTAATGGTTTTCATATCTTCTCAACATACCAGGTTGGTTTCCTTAATCTCTTGAGAATGCTGTGTTCTGAAATTAAGAAAGTGGGCCTCATTACGAATCAGGCGTTAAGGGGTTAACGGCGCCGTAAACGGCGCCGACCCTTTACGCCTGATTCCGAGGTCCCTTAGCGCCATGGTGAGTTTAACGCCTGCTTTTTGCAGGCGTTAAAATCCATGCCGCTAAGGGACCATGGTGCTAATTACGCCACCGTAATTTACGGTGGCGTAATTAGCGCCTTCCCCACTCCCATTATGCCCTATGGGGCAAAAATGGGAATGGGGAAGGGTAAAATGGGAAATGGGGATTTACCGCCCCACTCACCTTGGAATGGGGCGGTAAATCCGCCATCCACCATGGTGTAAACATAGTTTACACCATGGTGGTAAGGGTACGACCCAGGCGGTAACTTACCGCCTGGGTCGTAATGAGGCCCAGTATCTGGATATAGTAGTCCAGGGTGGCTGATTGTTTGGTTCTGTGTGGTTTAGATGCATTTTCATGTTCATGCCTTGTGCAAATATCAGGAAGGCAGCCTCGCAGAACCCAGTCCCAGTGTGTACGATTAATGCCAACACCATTGGTGCTAGGGATTTTGGTCACCCTAGACATCGCAGGTCACTGGGAACCAACTCTTCCCCATTCCTTAAAGTGTAACCACAGCGGAGGGGCAGGGGGGAATGTGGCACTCCTGAATCAGGCATGAATCACCCTGGTGCAGCCTCTCTGGAGTTTCAAGATACTGTTTTCTAGTTTGGGCTACTGTAGCGCCACCTATAAGCCAAAACTGTTCCATTAGAGTACAGCTAGGGAGAGAAATGCATATGAGGAGGGACACAAAGCTTGTCGGTGCTATTTGGTTATTTGTCCACTGTGGCAGGTTGGAAGAAGGAGGCAGGCACTTAAGGGACCTTTTTACTGGTGTTTATTAAAGTAATAAGGATACAGCCTATCTTTCCCTATTGCTAGAGCAGTATCCCTGCCTATATAAATTACTAAAGGTGCTTGTTCGTCACCAGGAAGGCCCAAAAGAATATGTCCACGGGCCAAAAATAGTTGTAACTGACCCTACAACTATCTTAACTAACTTAAATTAGATCAGGAGAATATCTCTCTTCTCCTGGTTGTCTCCTATGGCAATGTCTCTTCTTTACTCCAAAGTTCTCTTTAGTATGATATCTTTAAATAGTCTCTTGCCACCTTCTGGATGAATTCATGTAACTCTTTCACAATGCACTTGGGTTTTGGCCCATCTTTAGGGATAGTTTTCTTTTTTTGAAAACTTTTTTTTATTAAACAGCTTGGCAGCAGAACACAGGCAAACAATACAGAGGGTAAGCACAAGGTGGGAACAGTAGAACCAATACAGGCATACAGGCAGTGCATCTAGAATTAACATTTTCCGTCAAGGATGTGTACTGTGCAAATAAAATATAGGAAAGCCCTTGGCTCAGGATGAATCCCCTGCGTGGGTGGGTGAAGTGGTTGGGGGAGTTGTATCAGGTGTCGCATTTAGCTCTGACATATAGGAACGAAACTGGATCCAGACATTTCTAGGCCTTGAGTGGACTGGTTGTAGACAGGTCCATGCCTCCTCAGTGTCTGAGGCCCAGCACTCTTTCTTATACTTTGATGGAGGCTTGCATCCCTTTCTGCCTCTTATGTTGGGTATACTTTCTTGCAACTTGACCTTCCCCCCTGTCTTGGGGTTGTTCAGTTGGGTTATCTATCTTTTTATTTGGTTCACTTGATTTCACTTCACACTAATTTTATAGAATTCGCTCCCTGGTTTGCTCCACTCTTTACTTCTTAAACCAAGGGGCACTTCACAGTCTTCCCATGATATTTATGCCCAATTTCTAATGCCAACTCTTTCAAGCTCATTCGTTATTCTTTTTATCGTATTAACACAGCTACACTTGAATGACTTTATATTCAGTATCTCATTAACTTCACTGGGACAAGTTTCTCTCACCCCATAACGATGCCCCGGCGGGTTCCCGACTCTCCCGTTCTCCCCTTTACCTCTGTATCTGCAGGGGAATGCTATCGGGCTTGGTGCTCACTGGGGGTTTCCTCCTCCACTCTGGATTTTGTGGACAAATACCCTTGTATTTGTATTTGTATTTATTTATTTATAATGCGCACCAAACCCAGGGGTAACCAGGCGCAAAGGCAGCAAGAGGGTTGCAAAAACTTAGTTACATACAATAGGGTGAGGTCCCGCTGCGGTTACAGTGCAGGACATATCACGCCGAATAGGAAGGGAGGAACATATACACTATAAGCAGTACTATATACATATTTACATACAATGAGGTAAGAAGCCAGGTGGTAGTGGCGCATCCAGGCATCGTTATGAGTCGAGTGTTTTAAGCCAGTGGATAGTTCTGGCTCTGAACTGGTGGTAGGGTAGGTCCTCCCTGCAGGTAGGAGGAAAGGAGTTCCAGAATTGCGCTGCTTTAACTGGAAAGCTGTTGCCTCCAGACATAGTTCGTTTGAACCTGGGCACCAGAAGAAGGTTGGTATTGGCCGTTCTCACTGGGCGAGAGAAGGTGGGTCTAGTAAATCTGCAGATGAGGTATTGAGGGGCTGCTTGGTGGAGGCATTTATGAATCAGAGACACCGATTTAAGAAATATGTTGTCCTTGGTGGATAGCCAATTGACAGATCTTCTGGAGTCAGAGATGTGGGCTTTCTTTGGGATACTGAGGCCCGCTTTAAGGGCATTATTTTGGAGGATTTGGATTTTGTTTGAGATATATTTGTTACATCCTACATATAGAGCGTTGCAATAGCCAAACTTGGACAGGATCAGTGCCCTGGCCAAGGTGGTACAGTTGGTGGGGGAGAGGAAGGGTTTGGCTGCCCTAATGAGTTTGCAAGTGTACGCGGTGGCGGAGGCCATAGCATTCACTTGTTTGTTGAAGGTGAGGGAGGAATCTAGATAGAAGCCGAGGGTTTTAACCTCCTTAGCTACCTTGATCTTGTTATCGTCAATTGTGAATGATGAGTATTTGTTGCCCAGCTTGTTGAGGTAGTGTGTTGAGCCAAGAATAAGGAGTTCCGTCTTGTCATCATTCAGGCATAGACCGTGTGAGGCCATCCATGCTTGGATGATGAGGTACACTTTATTAACGAAGGCCAAATCCTTGTCATAATCCCCCGACAACGGGATGAGGATCTGGGTATCATCGGCGTAATTAGTGTAGGTGATACCCAGATCGTCTAGATCATCAAAGAGAGGCTTCGTGAAGATGTTATAAAGTGTAGGGGAGACGCAAGATCCTTGAGGCAAGCCGCAAGTGATGGGTGTAGGGTCGGCTGCTGCTGACAATGAGAAGACTCTCATCGTGTGGTTGTTAAGGAAGGATTGGATCCAATTGGTTGCTTCTTGAGAGAAGTGGGCAGCTTTTTGTAGGTGGTTGCACAGGATCTCATGGTCGACCAGATCGAAGGCCGCAGAGAGATCAAGGAGTAGCAATAGTGCTGTCTTACCCTGGTCTCTCAGCTCGTCTATTTGTGCTTTGAGATCTATAAGTGCAGTTTCGGTTCCATGCTTTGGCCTGAAACCAGATTGTCGGGCGCCTAGGAGATGGAAGTGCTCAAGGTAATGTTGGATCTGTTGGTAGGCTATTTTGTCGAGGATTTTAAGAAGGAACGGTACTGTGGTGATGGGGCGGTAGTTAGTTGGAGTGGAATGGTCTAAATTCGTTTTTTTAAGCAGAGGGAGGACCCAGGACTGTTTTAAGTTATTAGGTATGGTGCCTGATGTGAAAGACGCGTTTATTAGTTTGGTAATAAATGGTGCGAGATCACAGGCTGCATCCTTTATCAGTTGAGCGGGGCATAGGTCTCCGTGGCAATTTGAAGGTTTGAGGGTAAGAATGGTATTTTCTACCTCTTTGGTAGATACTTTATGGAAATTAAAGTGGGGTTATGCGCTGGGGGAGCTGATTGGGTCAAGTGAACCTTATTGTGGATGCCGGTACTTGGCTTAGTAGAGGCGAGCAGAGATTCTTTTTTAATGCTTATCTTAGTCTTAAGGGAAGAGATTTTGCACGCTAGGGCATTTTGTATGCCCGTGCACCAGTTTTTATCTTTGATACATGAGTCAGGCGCTTGAATTGGGGATTCAACCTCTTTAAGTATTGTGAAAAGCTCTCTAGTGCTAGATTTAGCTTGAGCGATGCGTGTACTGTAGGACGTTTGTTTGGCCAGTATAATTTCTTTCTTATATTGGGAAGCTAGACTGCTCAAGTTTTTTTTGTTGTTTTCTGAAGGGTAAGCTCGCCAGATTTTTTCATGGCGTTGCTTTTCCTGTCTGAGGGCTTTGAGATGAGGTGAGAACCAGGAGTTGATGTGTTTCCGGGGCTTACTCTTTTTTAGCTTCAAAGGGGCTATGGCATCAATGGATGAAAGCATGATTTTGTTTTATATGTCCACCATCGTGAATGGATCTGTACGATCCGGGATGGCATTCAAGGTTGGTGTGATAAGCGGGATCAAGTTTTCGGGAGTGATATTTTTTTTATTTCGGGATTGGACAGCTGGAGCTATGCTGTTAGCTTGTGCTGGGGTTGCCTCTAGGATGAACGAGATCAAGTAATGATCTGTCCAGGGCTGTGGGAGTATGGCGGAGACTAGGACTGGGCAGTTGTGCACCGCTAGCCAGTCCAGAGTTCTCCCTTTGATATGGGTGGGCTTGGTGATCTTCTGGGTGAAGCCCAGTTCCTCTAGGGTGTTATTAATAGTACTTGCATTTGTGTCTGCGGGGTCGCTAAATCCGAGGTTAAAGTCTCCTAGTAAGAGGCGTTGTGAGGAATTTTTAAGATTATTTGATAAGATGTTTGTAAGGTCTTCTTCAAATGACCCTAGAGGGCCTGGTGGTCGGTAGATAAGGTGGATGGAGATGGATTGAGTATTAGATAAAGTTACCTTGGCGGTTAGAGTTTCACAAGAGCACACATTAGTGGATGATTCAATTGTGATATGGAATTTGGTTTTGGCTATGATGGCAAGGCCTCCACCTCTAGAGGTGGTACGATCAAGTCTTAATAGCGTGTAGTCATCTGGTACCGCTAGCATAATTGCAGGGCCTGCCGTGGGGTGAAGCCAAGATTCGGTGACCGCTAAGAAGTCCAGGTCTTCATTGTGTAGCAGGTCGGCAATGTCTGATGCATGGGCTACCATAGAGCGGGCATTTATTAGAGCACCCTTGGTCCTGAGATCTACTAGGTTTAGGGGTGGTGGCACGGATTCATGTGTACTTTTCTGGTCACGGATGGGCTCACGGTGGAGTCTACTGTTCAATTGAAGAGGGTGTCGGGAAGGAATCCTAGTCACCTTCTTGTAGGCTGGTTTAGGTAGAGGGTCATGGAGCCTTGGGAGCCTGGCCTGTAATCTAAGGTTCCTCATGAGAACAGGGCAAGGTATGGAGGTCATTTCAGTTAGTGTATATGGGTTATATGCGGGCTCAAGTGCTGGTAGATTAGGTAGCATGGTTGGGTATTGGCTGTTCAAAAAGTACAATATTGATCTCAGTAACACTGTGTAAAGCGCATGGAGATACATTGTGATGTAGGGCAAGAAGGGCTAGTACAGTGAAGTTGTAGTCACTAGCAGGGTGCATAGGCAGTGGGTTTTGTTTTTAGCAATCAAGGCACATTAGCATAAGTCACTGGCAGAGTGCATAGGCATAGGGTCTCCTAAATTCGATTTAGCAATCAAGGCACAAAGCATAGGTCACTGGCACAAAAGCTTAGGTCACTGGCAGGATGCATAGGCATAGGGTCACCTAGATTCGATTTAAGCAATCAAAGCACAAAAGCATAGGTCAACGGCAGGGTGCATAGGCATAGGGTCATCTAAATTCGATTTTTCAACAGGGCGAGAAGCATATGTCACTATATATGGCAAAGTTATGGTTCCAGGTATTTCGATTACCTTGTGTGTGGCAGTTAGGGACTGGCAGATGGCAGACACAGGCACAAACAGGAACCAAACAGGTGCTGGCCTTGTAGCAGTGGGCCTTGGATGTTGTGGGCCGGCTCTGCCTGCCGGCAGCCAATGGGGGATGAAATAGACAGGACAACCTATCAGTATAGCCTGGATAGGTGTCCTGGGCAGGCTGATCTTGTGTTGGGAAAGGAGTCGGCCATTTTTGAATATCGAGTACCTCGTGTACTCCAATGGCGATTCCAATGCGGGGGCACAACCCTTGATTCATTACACCATCCACTGACTGCCCGTGGCCCTGCTAATCCCTATGGCCATTCCCACCCAATTCCTGCCCCTCCCCGCCCAAAACACCTCCTCATGGGAACTCTTTGAGCTCACTTTAATCAAGTCTTCGGTCTCATTATAAGTTGGCTGGTGCGGTAATAATGTGCCAGTATTAACTCATACTGGCATGGTACTGCACTGGCCAACTACAAGCTCTAAGCTGGAGGTAATTCCTCCACCCCACCGGCAAAAATAGCTGGTATTACTGGTTTTGCTGGTGCCGGTAATACTTGCAAATCCCCCATGGTCTCCAATGGGACTCCATGGAATTGGGTTTTACCACCGACACTGGCACTCATAATCTGGCGGTAATACTGCCAGACCGAGTACCGGTATTGTTATTTCCATTTGCTGGTATCCTGGCGGTTTTACCGCCAGGATACCGGCAAACTTGTAATGCTGCCCAATGTCTTAATTGGAGTTGTAAACGTGATACTGGTGTAATAAAAATGTTTTAATCAAGTCTGGCTTCAGTCACACTATGCATGTCCTAGACTGAACTCCTATTGAAAACAAGAATTGGCAAAGCCAGCAGTTTTGGCTTGCATAGGAGTATTATACATTTGCCAGGCACTGCTAGTAGATGCACATGTACTTGCATTGTTTGTTTGTTTGTTTGTTTTATTCACTTTTTATGCGCGCCAGACCCAAGGGTAGCAGGGCGCAGTGGCAAGAAAATGCAAAGCTTACAAGTTACATCAAAGCATAACGTACAATATAAAATACAGTGAATACAAAGTATACGGATTTGAGAAAGGTCAATCCAATTACAGGTAACATCCTAGCAAATGTACAGTAGAGAAAACTGTGAAGTCATGGGGCACAAGTATTTACAAAATATAAGTGGGACACAGATAGTACAATATATACAAGGTTCGAGTGCGGGCAATCGGGTTGAAGGTGACAACAGTCGAGTGAGATCAGCTGAGGTTAGTCGAGGTGAGGAGTTGGATGACATTTTTTCTAAAGTGAGGGTAGGGTAAGTCAGCTCTCAGGTCTTGTGGTAGAGAGTTCCAAATCTTTGCAGCCTTTACCTGAAAGCTATTACCACCTATCGTCTGAAGTCTAAAGTTCGGTATTGTCAGGCAGTTGGAATTGACAGCTCTAGTCGGTCTGGAGGATGTTCTCCTATGGAATTTGTCAATCAGGTATTTGGGGGCGGAGTTATTGAGGGCTTTATGGGTCAGGGATAACATCTTAAGTGTTATTTTGTTCTCAGTGGTCAGCCAGTTATGATGGCGTCTAGTGGCAGAGATGTGGGATCTTTTGTTTATGCCTAGTGCTGCTCTCAGGGCATTATTTTGTAATATTTGTAGTCTTTGCGTTATAGTTTTATTTGCTCCGGCGTAGAGAGCGTTGCAATAGTCAATCCTAGAGAGTATTAAGGCTCTAGCCAGGATTAAGCAGCTCTTGTTGGATAGGAACGGTTTACCGGCTCTTATCAGTTTGCACGTGTAAGCCGTGGAGGAGGCAAGGGATTTTAGCTGTTTGTCAAGAGATAGGGTGGAGTCAAGATAGAATCCCAGGGTTTTTACGTCCTTGGACACTTGGATGATATTCCCATCTATGTTAAATGAGGGGAATTCCTGACCTAATTTTTTGAAATTAGTTTGAGTGCCCAGGATAATCAACTCTGTCTTATCATCGTTCAGACAGAGGCCATGGGTGGCCATCCAGGCCTGGATGATAAGATATACCTTGTTCACCAATTCCGTGTCTCTCGCATGATCCCCAGAAAGCGGGAGGAGGATCTGTGTATCATCTGCATAGTTAGTGTAGGTGATACCGAGATGGTCCAGATCATCAAACAAGGGCTTGGTGAAGATGTTATATAGAGTTGGGGAGACGCAGGAGCCCTGAGGGACACCGCATAAAATAGGGGTGGGATCTGCTGCTGCCGAGGGGGAGAAGACTCTCATTGTTCTTTCACTCAGAAATGACTCAATCCATCTGATGGCTTCCGGGGAGAAATGGGCAGCGGAATCCAGGTGACTACAGAGGACTTTGTGATCCACCAAATCAAAGGCGGCGGAGAGGTCAAGGAGTAGCAGAAGTACTGTTCTTCCTTTGTCTCGAAGCTCGTCAATTTGGGATTTCAAGTCAATAAGGGCTGTTTCAGTTCCATGTAAGGGACGGAAGCCCGATTGTCTCTCTCCTAGGAGGTTGTGTAGTTCCAGATGCTTTTGAATTTGGTTATAAGCGGCTTTGTCCAGAATTTTGAGAAGAAACGGTACCGTAGTAATGGGGCGGTAGTTAGTAGGGATGAGAGGGTCTAATGACTGCTTTTTAAGTAGGGGAAGTACCCAGGACTGTTTAAGGTTGGCAGGGATGGTGGCTGAGGCGAAGGAGGCGTTAATCAGTTTGGTGATAAAGGGCGATAAATCTCTGGCAGCGTCTTTTATTAACTGTGCTGGGCAGAGGTCACCTTTACAGTTAGATGGTTTAAGCGACAAGATAATTTTTTCTACTTCCAAGGTGGTCAATTTGGCGAAGTGGAAGGAGTCACTATGCGCCAGTAGATTATTGGTATTGGGCATTTTTGGGGAATCCTGAATTTTAAGTACTTCTTTTTTTTGCTGGATTTTATTTTGGAGAGTAATAATTTTGTGTGATAGGGCTTGCTGGATGTCCGTGCACCAAGGTTTGTCCTTGGTGCAGGCGTCCGGTGTGGCGATCGGGGACTCAAGTTCCTTTAAAATAGAAAAGAGCTCTTTCATGCTGGAATTAGAGTTGGCTATACGGTTATCGTATGAGTTACGTTTAGCCTGGCAAACTTCTTTTTTGTAAGCTGAGGAGAGAGAGGTTAGTTTGGCTTTATTATCGACTGAGGGACAGAGCCTCCAAGTGGTTTCACTTTTTCTTTTCAAGATGCGCAAGTCTCTCAATTGTGGAGTAAACCATTTGTTTAGGTGGGCTTTAGGTTTGCTTGGTCTGAGTTTGAGAGGTGCCAGTTTATCTAGGGTGACGAGCATGATATTATTGAATTCTTGTACTAGGGTGCTGGGGCATAGGTTAGCTGATAATGCATTGAGGGTCGGTAGTATAGCTGGGATCACTTTCTCTACCGTGATGCATTTTTTATTTCTGGTTAAGCAAGGCGGTGCTATTGGAGGGATTGTATGGTTAGGTCTAGACGTGGCTAGGTTAAAGGACACTAAAGAGTGGTCTGTCCAAGGTAGGGGTCTTATGGATAGGATAGTGGCTGAGCAGTTACAGTCGGCTATCCAGTCTAGCGTTCTTCCCTTCAGATGCGTAGGCTTGTCAACTCTTTGAGATAGGCCTAGTGCGTGAATAGTGTTGGCTACCACTGTGGCATTGGTATCTGTAGTGTCATGGAAACCTAAGTTAAAGTCTCCAAGGAGGATTGTTTGGGAACAAGGTTTGAGGTTATGAGTGAGCAGGTTGTGGAGATCCTCATCAAAGGTGCCTAAAGGGCCTGGTGGTCTATATAAAAGGTGGATAGTGAGAGTTTGATTATTATTTATATAGAGTTTAGCAGATAAAGTCTCGCAGGATTGGAACGATTGGGTAGGTACTAGTCTAAGTGAGAGGCTTGTTTTGGAGATTATGGCAATGCCGCCGCCTCTTGCACCTTCTCGGTCATTTCTGATTATCGTGTAGCTATCTGGGATGGCTAGCATGAGCGAAGGTCCTGCTGCATTGTGTAGCCAAGTCTCTGTAATAGCGAGAAAGTCAAAGTTGCCTTCTGAGATTAGGTCAGCAATGTCTAGGGCATGGGCGACAAGCGATCTCACGTTCAGGAGTGCTCCAACGATAGTTGGGGTTTTGGAGATCTCTGTGGCTTGGGGGGATGGACTGGTGAGTGTATTAGCTGTAGTGAGCTTATTGTTCTGAGTAGGGCAAGTATTGGAGTTAGGTGGGGGCGGTAGTCTAACATAGCGAGGATTGCAGATCTTCTGGCAGTTAGTTTTGATGTTGGTAGGGGGAAGAGACCTACGGGGAGGTTCATGCAGTTTGGTTAGTCTGGCGCGGAGTCTAAGGTTTCTACTAAGTGTATCACATGGACGTGTTGCAGAGGTGGGTGTCTCAAGGGATCCACGGCTGGGATATAGGTGTTGGCCTGGAGAGTTACAAGTTTGATATATTACCGATGTCAGAGGAGGCAAGGTGTTAGGTAGGCTAACATCTAGCATAATGAGTAGATGTAGGATAGTCTTCAATAGGACTGTGTAAATGGCTGGTAGATACATAGTTATGTAAGGAGGTCTATCTGAGATGCCACATTAGTAGTTAGTGGGAGCAGTTGGTAATAGGTATGAAGCACAATGTACGCTCGAGGTATTAACATATAGGAGCAATCTGGTGATAAGAGCCACCTAGATACTAAGTGCTGATATGATATATGTAGTCAATGACTCAGTGGCAATATGTCTGCTATACCGTGGGTGCTAGGTAGGTGCAGGAGTAAATGCAAGCAAGTCACAGGGCAGAGGTTCAACTAAGCTGGCTAAGAGGTACCTGAGCATGTGTAAACAATGACTCAGGGCTAGGCCGACTAGGTGGGTGCAGAATCAAATGCTAAACAGGTCTCAGCAGCAAAGGTTCAGGTATGCTAACTAGGAAGGTGCAGGCCAGAGATACAATGAATAATTCTAGGCAGTGGTTTGGCTAGGTCGAGTGGGTGAGTGCAGCCGGATACAGGTTAAAGTGGACTGTTAGTGACCATAGGGCACAACACAACTGTAGTGGTCTGATAGCGACCATAGGGCACAACACAACTGTAGTGGTCTGATAGCGACCAAAGGGCACAACACAGCTGTAGTAGTCTAATAGCGACCATAGGGCACAACACAACAGTAGTGGTCTGATAGCGACCATAGGGCACAACACAACTGTAGTGGTCTAATAGCGACCATAGGGCACAACACAACTGTAGTGGTCTGATAGCGACCATAGGGCACAACACAACAGTAGTGGTCTAATAGCGACCATAGGGCACAACACAACTGTTGTGGTCTAATAGCGACCATAGGGCACAACACAACTGTAGTGGTCTGATAGCGACCATAGGGCACAACACAACAGTAGTGGTCTAATAGCGACCATAGGGCACAACACAACTGTAGTGGTCTAATAGCGACCATAGGGCACAACACAACAGTAGTGGTCTAATAGCGACCATAGGGCACAACACAACTGTAGTGGTCTAATAGCGACCATAGGGCACAACACAACTGTAGTGGTCTGATAGCGACCATAGGGCACAACACAACAGTAGTGGTCTGATAGCGACCATAGGGCACAACACAACAGTAGTGGTCTGATAGCGACCATGATGCATGACCAAATTAAATGCAAGTATCGGCGCAGGCTATCCCTGGGCAAATCAGATCAGATCACAGATGCTAAATACAGATTGGGCGCAGGCAGCACTGGGTGAGGCAAAGTAGAGCACAAAGAGGTTAAATGCAGTTGTATAGGCATAGTACAAATAGGCATATCTATACAGAGCATAGTGGACTGAGTGCAAATATTGCGTGAAGCCGTTGCAGACGAGGAGATTCAGGGAGGCCGTGCATGAAATGCTATACACTGCCAGACAGATATTGAGAGTCAATAAGTTCTTGCGGGTGAAGGGTGGTTGTGACTGACCAGGAGACACCAACGATGTAGGTACTTTGAGGCTGGGGGCAGGGTGTTACCTTAGCTCCGGGGAAGTTCCTTGCCGGGCACCGTTTGTTAGGTAGGCATGACAAGGCCACCGGCGTCGTAGCAATCAGCAGCAAAACGTACATAGAGACATCGCCGGGCGCCGATTGCGCTCGGTCAGCTCAGTCAGAGCCTGAAGCCTTTTTTCCTCGCCTTACTTCCGCGACCCGGCTTCCGCCTGCTGGCGAATCGCGTTGAGTTAAGGGGAAGCGAGGTAGCCAATCAGGACACGGCTAGAGGCCTGGTGGGGACAGGCAGAGGAGAGGACACGGCAAATCAAGGACGGCGGCCATCTTAGAATGAGTAATGCCCCTTGGGTGCATATAGTGGATGATGGCAGCAAATGGGCTGATAAGCCCACGCTCTATGTAGGAGCGTTATGATGGTGAGGGATTGTAGAATGCGTCGTGTGCGTTCCGAGCACAAAATAGGAATCGAGTTTTGATGGGACACAGAGGAGCTTGGGGGCAGCTGATCATGAGCCCCAAGCTTACCTTAGATCCTGTGTGGGTCGGTGGGGTGCTGCTCCTGCAGTGCACCCGCGCGTTGGAGAGCTCCTGCTCCCGGAATGCAGGGAGGCTAATGATCGGCTAAGTCAGAGCCTGAAGCCTTTTTTCCTCGCCTTACTTCCGCGACCCGGCTTCCGCCTGCCGGCGAATCGCGACGAGTTAAGGGGAAGCGAGGTAGCCAATCAGGACACGGCTAGAGGCCTGGTGGGGACAGGCAGAGGAGAGGACACGGCAAATCAAGGACGGCGGCCATCTTAGAATGAGTAATGCCCCTTGGGTGCATATAGTGGATGATGGCAGCAAATGGGCTGATAAGCCCACGCTCTACGTAGGAGCGTTATGATGGTGAGGGATTGTAGAATGCGTCGTGTGCGTTCCGAGCACAAAATAGGAATCGAGTTTTGATGGGACACAGAGGGGCTTGGGGGCAGCTGATCATGAGCCCCAAGCTTACCTTAGATCCTGTGTGGGTCGGTGGGGTGCTGCTCCTGCAGTGCACCCGCGCGTTGGAGAGCTCCTGCTCCCGGAATGCAGGGAGGCTAATGATCGGCTCAGTCAGAGCCTGAAGCCTTTTTTCCTCGCCTTACTTCCGCGACCCGGCTTCCGCCTGCCGGCGAATCGCGTTGAGTTAAGGGGAAGCGAGGTAGCCAATCAGGACACGGCTAGAGGCCTGGTGGGGACAGGCAGAGGAGAGGACACGGCAAATCAAGGACGGCGGCCATCTTAGAATGAGTAATGCCCCTTGGGTGCATATAGTGGATGATGGCAGCAAATGGGCTGATAAGCCCACGCTCTATGTAGGAGCGTTATGATGGTGAGGGATTGTAGAATGCGTCGTGTGCGTTCCGAGCACAAAATAGGAATCGAGTTTTGATGGGACACAGAGGGGCTTGGGGGCAGCTGATCATGAGCCCCAAGCTTACCTTAGATCCTGTGTGGGTCGGTGGGGTGCTGCTCCTGCAGTGCACCCGCGCATTGGAGAGCTCCTGCTCCCGGAATGCAGGGAGGCTAATGATCGGCTCAGTCAGAGCCTGAAGCCTTTTTTCCTCGCCTTACTTCCGCGACCCGGGTTCCGCCTGCCGGCGAATCGCGTTGAGTTAAGGGGAAGTGAGGTAGCCAATCAGGACACGGCTAGAGGCCTGGTGGGGACAGGCAGAGGAGAGGACACGGCAAATCAAGGACGGCGGCCATCTTAGAATGAGTAATGCCCCTTGGGTGCATATAGTGGATGATGGCAGCAAATGGGCTGATAAGCCCATGCTCTATGTAGGAGCGTTATGATGGTGAGGGATTGTAGAATGCGTCGTGTGCGTTCCGAGCACAAAATAGGAATCGAGTTTTGATGGGACACAGAGGGGCTTGGGGGCAGCTGATCATGAGCCCCAAGCTTACCTTAGATCCTTTGTGGGTCGGTGGGGTGCTGCTCCTGCAGTGCACCCGCGCGTTGGAGAGGTCCTGCTCCCGGAATGCAGGGAGGCTAATGATCGGCTCAGTCAGAGCCTGAAGCCTTTTTTCCTCGCCTTACTTCCGCGACCCGGCTTCCGCCTGCCGGCGAATCGCGTTGAGTTAAGGGGAAGCGAGGTAGCCAATCAGGACACGGCTAGAGGCCTGGTGGGGACAGGCAGAGGAGAGGACACGGCAAATCAAGGACGGCGGCCATCTTAGAATGAGTAATGCCCCTTGGGTGCATATAGTGGATGATGGCAGCAAATGGGCTGATAAGCCCACGCTCTATGTAGGAGCGTTATGATGGTGAGGGATTGTAGAATGCGTCGTGTGCGTTCCGAGCACAAAATAGGAATCGAGTTTTGATGGGACACAGAGGGGCTTGGGGGCAGCTGATCATGAGCCCCAAGCTTACCTTAGATCCTGTGTGGGTCGGTGGGGTGCTGCTCCTGCAGTGCACCCGCGCATTGGAGAGCTCCTGCTCCCGGAATGCAGGGAGGCTAATGATCGGCTCAGTCAGAGCCTGAAGCCTTTTTTCCTCGCCTTACTTCCGCGACCCGGGTTCCGCCTGCCGGCGAATCGCGTTGAGTTAAGGGGAAGTGAGGTAGCCAATCAGGACACGGCTAGAGGCCTGGTGGGGACAGGCAGAGGAGAGGACACGGCAAATCAAGGACGGCGGCCATCTTAGAATGAGTAATGCCCCTTGGGTGCATATAGTGGATGATGGCAGCAAATGGGCTGATAAGCCCACGCTCTATGTAGGAGCGTTATGATGGTGAGGGATTGTAGAATGCGTCGTGTGCGTTCCGAGCACAAAATAGGAATCGAGTTTTGATGGGACACAGAGGGGCTTGGGGGCAGCTGATCATGAGCCCCAAGCTTACCTTAGATCCTTTGTGGGTCGGTGGGGTGCTGCTCCTGCAGTGCACCCGCGCGTTGGAGAGGTCCTGCTCCCGGAATGCAGGGAGGCTAATGATCGGCTCAGTCAGAGCCTGAAGCCTTTTTTCCTCGCCTTACTTCCGCGACCCGGCTTCCGCCTGCCGGCGAATCGCGTTGAGTTAAGGGGAAGCAAGGTAGCCAATCAGGACACGGCTAGAGGCCTGGTGGGGACGGGCAGAGGAGAGGACACGGCAAATCAAGGACGGTGGCCATCTTAGAATGAGTAATGCCCCTTGGGTGCATATAGTGGATGATGGCAGCAAATGGGCTGATAAGCCCACGCTCTATGTAGGAGCGTTATGATGGTGAGGGATTGTAGAATGCGTCGTGTGCATTCCGAGCACAAAATAGGAATCGAGTTTTGATGGGACACAGAGGGGCTTGAGGGCAGCTGATCATGAGCCCCAAGCTTACCTTAGATCCTGTGTGGGTCGGTGGGGTGCTGCTCCTGCAGTGCACCCGCGCGTTGGAGAGCTCCTGCTCCCGGAATGCAGGGAGGCTAATGATCGGCTCAGTCAGAGCCTGAAGCCTTTTTTCCTCGCCTTACTTCCGCGACCCGGCTTCCGCCTGCCGCCGAATCGCGTTGAGTTAAGGGGAAGCGAGGTAGCCAATCAGGACACGGCTAGAGGCCTGATGGGGACAGGCAGAGGAGAGGACACGGCAAATCAAGGACGGCGGCCATCTTAGAATGAGTAATGCCCCTTGGGTGCATATAGTGGATGATGGCAGCAAATGGGCTGATAAGCCCACGCTCTATGTAGGAGCGTTATGATGGTGAGGGATTGTAGAATGCGTCGTGTGCGTTCCGAGCACAAAATAGGAATCGAGTTTTGATGGGACACAGAGGGGCTTGGGGGCAGCTGATCATGAGCCCCAAGCTTACCTTAGATCCTGTGTGGGTCGGTGGGGTGCTGCTCCTGCAGTGCACCCGCGCGTTGGAGAGCTCCTGCTCCCGGAATGCATAATTTTTCCCCTGCTACCATCAATAACCAGTTAGTACCACTATGTCAGTGTCATTCCCAAGATTACACAAAATCCCAAACTGTTGGCATTGCCAATGCTTGTTCTTTTTGTGGGGTGGGAGCGCTATCTGGGTCCTTTCTCTGTTTGCCTCACTGCCCAGTGATGTGCACCTTGCATGGAGGTGGGGGGCGCCAAGTTGGTTCCTGGCTCCCTTAAATACATTAATTCATTAATTTTGTCATTTGTTATAGCGCCTTTCACCATAATTATGGTCTAGACACACTTTTGGTTGAACGCCCTTGGAGGCACCGGAGTCCAAAAATGTGGGTGAATTCTCGAGGTGCTATTATGCGTTTGTGCATTTCAGCCATTCGATTTATGCGAGGGAAGCCAAGACCCTGCTAGTCACCTGTGTCTAAATGGAGTGTGTATTGGCGGAGGTATACTTTTGACTAAATGGGGGGGGGTGGTTAAGGAGATAGAATGTTATGTGGGAAGCTTCAGTTAGAATGATGTCGTAAAAAGTAGCTACATTCTTATGGCAGAGGTGATGTGCAGGTACAACGTCCTTTCATCGTGGGATGTTTTTTCGTGTTTTTTTTTACAGTGATTATTTTATTCGAAAAAAACCATTGAATTTTTTAGAAAATGGGGGGTTTGGGGGTGAAACCCCCCCAAAACTAATAGAAAAAAAGTGATGGGGTTTTTCGTTAAAAAAAATCACGGTAAAAAACCCTGCGAAAAAACATCCCGCGATAAAATGACATGGAACCGATGTGCAAGTGTGTGTTATATGTGCGTACATGGTGTGTGGAAATGATCCTGTGCCTTCCATTATTTTATTTATTGTATTTGTTATACGCTCAAGCCCAAGGGTATCACAGCGTAGTTACAGAGAAGGCTTGACTTAAGGTTACATGGTAAAAGATAAGAATACTTGACCTTGGTTGTTACATATACAGTGGTTACATAGGTTATATACAGCGTACACGTTTACTATACAGAATTTACATGTGTGGCATTACAGAAGAGAGCACGGTGCTCAGTATTTATTAAAGAGCCACGTTTTGAGGAGTTTCTTGAATTTAATCAGTGAGGGCTTGTTACTAATGTTAGCAGGGAGGGAGTTCCAGATTCTGGGTGCTGCTACAGTGAAGCTAGATCTGCCTGTTCTTACGTTGTTGAAGCGTGGGATGTGTAGCTGTAAATTTGCGTGAGATCTAAGGCATCTGACTGCGGCTTTGCGGTTGAGACAGTTGTTAAGGTAAGTTGGGGCCTTGCCAGAGGCACAATTGTGTGTGATTGAGAGTGTTTTGTGGAGTATTCTGGTGTGGATGGGTAGCCAGTGTGCATCTCTCCAGTGGTGTGAAATGTGATCTCTTTTGCTTATGCCTAGTGCTGATCTTAATGCTTTGTTCTGTAGTAACTGCATTTTATTGATGTTTTTTTGAGGGGTGCCTAAGAGGAGTATGTTACAGTAGTCTAATTTGGTTAAGATGAGGGCTCTTGCTAGTGTGATGCAGTTTTGTTGCGTGAGGAATGGGCAGCCATTAAGTTAAGAAGGTGTGATGTGCGAGAAAAGAGAAGGGTTAGCTGTACAAACAACAATATCTACTTCCTGGGTTCGATCCGTGTAGATGGAGCAGTGCTACCTTTCACAGGCGATCTAAGTGCTAGATGAATGCATAATAATTTACACAATTAGGCTAAATTGCGAGATATGGCTGATTAACACAAATGGGTCAAAAGCAAGGTACGGCTAACTTACACAATTAGGCTAAATGTGTTATATCACTACCTTAAACAAAAGAGCTAAAAACAAGGTAAGGCTACCTTACACACTTAAGCTACATGCGTGATATCGCTACCTTGACCAAAAGGGCTAAAAACAAGTAAGGCTACTTTGCACAATTAGGCTGAATGCAAGATATGGCTGACACAAATGGGCTATGTTATAATAGGTAATTCTATCTAATGTGACGCATGGCTAACCTTCACAATTCTATCTAACAATGACACATTACTAACCTTCACAATCCTATCTCAGTGTGACGCATGGCTAATCTTCACAGATCTATCTAAGTGTGACGCCTGGATACTGTACACAAATCTATCTAAGTGTAACGTATGGCTAACCTTCACAATTCTATCTCAGTGTGCCGCATGGCTAAACTTCATAAATGTATCTAATATGATGCATGGCTATTCTTCCAAATATGTTCATTGTAACATGTTTCCTGCCCCCCACAATATATATATCTAAGTACAACACATATCCTGCTCCCAAATTACATTACCTTTCCTGAAAAATCCAACTAAAATCCAACACAACGTCTGCTCCCTCACATACATCTAGGAGCAACACATTTCCTTGCACAATTCAGTACAATTTCTAACTGTGGAGCACAGCACAGATTGCCCTCCATCCCCGCTTCCCTTGTTCGCTATAATGAAAACCGAATGGTTAAAATGTTGGCATTTCCGGCACTATATAATTTTGGTACAGCCAAAATCCGAGCATTTCAACCGGTCAGGATTTTTTAAACTATATTTTCAGTCGATACTGGCTACCTTACGTAATTAGGCTCAGTCCAAAGTATAGCTATTTTACACACTTAGGCTGAATGCCAAATATAGGTACCTTAAACAATTAGGCTATATGATAATAGGTAATAAGAGTGGTGGAGTTTTAATGGAGTACAGTAATGGCTGTACTCCCCACACCAACCTTACCTTATCAGTTGCTGTAGGCTCTCTGTGTCAGGCGTCCCGGGTGAACACGGGCAAACACAGAGTGGAGCTGCTTAGAAAGGAGCTGCCCTCTGCCTTGTGGCTTCTGAAATGCAGCTGTTCCAGTCACGTGGGGGGCATGGACCAATGAGAACCATTGACATTGACCATAAAGGACTATAGAGACCAGCATTCCTACCACCAATAGTATTAAACCACCTGCACATAAACTGTTTCTCTGAAAAGTATAAGAGGCATGAAAACATTTGCAGGAGGAACTCGCTGGGCAAGGCATCAGAGCTTGGAACCAGAATGCATCCCTAGTCCCCCAAGGCAAACAAGCTTCCAGTGTAAGTTTGCCTATACTTGGGGTAGGTGTGGCATTGCTGATCCACACTATGAGCTTTACAGAGAAATAAAAGGAAACAGCAAAAGTGCATGCCACATGGCATTTTAGTATAAGCTTATTTTATATTTCTTAGGTTACAGTCATAACTTGTGATAGGTAATTAATTAGGTGCGCCATTGTCCTGGAGAATTTCCTGAAACAGAGTGAGGTGGTGGCTGCTGTGAACAATGAGCACATGGAGAATTGAGGCAGGAGTGTCCGAGGCAGAGGGCAATGTGATAGACCCAGGGTGGCCAACTTTACAAAATGGTTTTGCATGACACTTTTGAAGTAGTAGCACATCAGAGGCGGACCGCAGTGCACGCTGTTCAATACATTGTCATTTGGGTCCATCTTTCACCCATCCACGTTTTGGTAACATTAGTCACAGATGGCATTTGAACACATACACAGCACAAAAAAAAGATCATTATGCATACAGGACAATTGGGCATCATTATAATTTGGGTGGGGGTGGTAACAATACAGCAGTAATCCCGTTAGTGCTGCATTACCGCACCACCCAACTGCAGCACTGGGGCTATTGGCCCTATGTTAGCATCCTCTCCCAGAGCTGTTGGCCAGATGATATGGGTTAGGTTGTTGGTGCGGTTACGACTCGGGTCCAGAAGGGCCTGAAGTTTGGGAACATTTCCAAGAGGAACCGGCCTGGAGATCAGGGGAGTAACTGAAAGGGAGGCATAGTATCACAAGTATGACGCGGACACACATGGTACAATTTGTAAAACCATTATTCAATTTTCAGGGGTTTGGAAAAACTCCTACTTTTCCATATAGCTAGGATGGGAGTAGTATCTACCATCAAATAATAAATAAAACAGTCCTAGTTGAGTCTGTCAAATCAAAATGGCCTACTCAAACGAAACCTAATGCCTGCCCTATCTCTTGTGCAAAAAGTGTGTAAAGGAGAGTATGTATGCAAAGGAAAATCAGTGTTAGAATATAAATAATAAGTGTGACTGAGTCAGCTCTCCTCCTCATGTTACACAGCACTGAGTAAGGTGGTCCGCATAGACAGGATGAAAGACTCTGGATCAGGTTCTCAAAACGAAGGCAGTTCAAAACATTGATCGAGGCCCATCTGGCCTTCTTTGTAAAAGTCTCTCTTTCCAGCTTTTAAAATGCATTTCAACAAAATGTTCATGACAGTCTCCCTCAGTCGGGCTCGGACCTTTCAAAGCAAAAGTTCACATAGGCCTCCCTCAGTCGGGCTCAGACTTCAAAGCTGTCATGGTCATGAAGTCAGGGGCACGGGCATGCAAGGGTCGCATGCACAGGAGACCTGGATGGACACTGCCTGGCGCCTTTGGCGCCAGGCTCATGAACAAAAGTAAACAAGAACATCCCTTTAACACCAAAACGCTTTTATTATGGACTCAGATGCATTAATCTTGAACATTCCATCCATTAAGCAGGATGCATTAACCTTGAACATTCCATCCATTAAGCAGCCCAAGTGTATTCTTGGGTGTAGCTGCTAATGGATTGCCTTCGCAAGGAGTGGCAGGGTGTGGCTGGTAAGCCGGCTCTAATGGGCGTGTCCGCGATTCCAGCTATATAAGCTGCCCCGAACCTCAAGACAGACGCTTCATGTTTTTCTGCACTTGCAAGCAGCGAACGCTCACTGTCGCCTGAGGTCAGAATTACCTTTAAAGATCCTGCTTCCTGGACATCCTGCTTCCTGCCAGCATACGTACCAACTGGGGGAAGCTGTTCTTACCTGTACATCTCTTCGGCGAGCTAAGTATTCATCTTTACACTTTCGGCAACGCCGAAATCTTCATCTTGACACCGCAGCATGATACGCTCCATCGTCGACATCAGCGCCTGCAAGGAAAAACAGAGGACAAGGTTAGACATCGAAAAAACAGTCAGTTTAAGGTTGCGCTTCGCCATGCTTTGTACTTTAAACCATCACCTACCTGCTATCGAACATTGCGGTAGTATCCATCTTCCATCCAGCCGCGTCTCGCGTCTTACAGCTGCATTGAAGCTGCATTTCCTTCTAAGGGAAGAAAACAGAAGAGAGACATTATTGCATGCATTAATAGGAGCAACATATAAAGACATTAAACAGAACGAACAGCATCACAAGAGCTCAAGAAAGACTTACCAATCATAAGGAGAAGCATAGTCGCAGCTGGACTGGACTAATCCTTATCAGGGATCAGTGAAGGAACTAGATCCCATTCGAGGCGCCCCTGCCAGAAGTAGCAGGATGGAGAGCTTATCTTCCATAATTCACAGGTGAGCTTTATGGGCCAGCGTATGTGCACAGAACCCGTTCTTTGGGGTGAAGAGTTCGAGAGGTACAACAATCACAGATTGGCGCACTCACACACTGTTATCTCCACGCAGGAGCAGTATCACCACGTACCACCGCTCACAGCTTTTCGACTGAGGGAGAGGCCTGAAGGGGGTTATTCATGTTCAGGGAGGGCTGCAACCGTGCCCCAACACCTCCGCAGAGACCAGGGGAGCGTAACAAAAGCACAATACTTGTAGGGGTTCCCTTCCCCAAGCTTAATTCACATGATTTAGGGGTTCCCCTCCCCTGACTTATCACACTTCTGGTCTCCCTCAGTTAGGCCCAAACCTTTTCCTGATGTTGAAGACTTTCAAATGTGCGTGACCTTTACTATAGACCTCTGCAGGACCACTTTGACTTTCCATTCAGCTCACAATCTTGTGTTATTGTCACAAGTGTCTCTTGGTCTGGGAAGTTCGATGACATAAGCACAAAAGTTCAATGTTCACATTTTTATTTCCCCCCCTTTTCCCGGGCTTAATTTTGATCACTTTGCTTTTTATGGTTCATTCGCTTTATCAAACAAAAACGTTTCACCTTTCACAGACACTTTCGAGTGGGCTACTTTTGCCGGACCACTCCGCTACTCATTATTGCTGGTTTCACAGCTATCAGTAATTCAAAGTTCATCAGAGGTCTGCCTTCCTTCGTGTCTCATCTACACACGTGCAGCCTCCAATTGTGTGATATACTGTTGCAACTTCTATCGTTCCTTAACACGCACGGGTCTTTCGCTTGCCAACTCACCGGCCGTGTGCGTTTCTTTCTTGTCTTTGCAGTTTTTCAATTCACGAGTCAAGGTTAATACCACAGGCCTGGCCTCACCTCCCCAACTCTGCCATTCACCCGGGATGGTCACTGGCATCCTTCAAACACAATGGCCCTCATTACGACCCTGGCGGAAAGTGACTGACCGGACCGCCACAGCGTAAATAGCGTTTCCGCCATTGCACGAAGGAGCAAAGTGCGGCCCATTCCGACCCATCGAGCACGAGCACCACGCCATGGCGGAAGTGCAAAGTCCGCGATGGCGGAAATGACCCCAAAACGGCCCACACCGCCGCCGTACGGCGCCCTAGGTGCAATACCGCCACCCCTCTTAGCGGTCACCGCAGTGTGCGCCTACCGGAAAGTACGGTGACCGGAAATATACGGAAACGGAAGCTAAAACATGGGCCCGGAACGGGAAACATCCCGCCGTACACCTATAAAACCACTAAAACCACACAACCACTAAAATCACTACCCTGAAACACACCCCAACCCGTCATCCACCCTAGCGAAACCAAGAAAAATGGGAAAAGTAGCGAAGAAAGCGTGCGACCGCAAGCGGCAGGTCCACTTCTCCCGTGAGGAACTCACCGTGCTAACAGAGACCCTCCAGGAGAATGCTGCCGTCGTCTTCTCCACGCAAATGACCAGAACGGCACTTGCAAACAAGAAGGCCATATGGGCTCTGGTGGCACAGCGGGTAAGTGCGGTGGGGACCGCACCCCGCACCCCACAGCAATGCCGCAAGCGATGGGACGACCTGCGGATACGCGTCCGCAGCATACTCTCTGCCAACCGCAACATTGCCACAGCCACCGGGGGAGGTCCTGAATCACCCATCAAGTTGACCCCCTGGGAAGAAATATGTGCCTCCACCATCGGAATGGAGAGCATAGAGGGAGTCGGAGGGATGGAGAAAGGAGTGCAGACATCCGAAGAATCAGGTAGGTGGCCCAAATAAAACAATGCCAAATCCACACAGTCCATCCATGTGAAGTACCATGCGTCCACATAGTGCAACAGAAACACATGTCCAGGAGAACGTCCACACACATCGGCCTGATAGCGCACGTTAAAACCCACAATAAATACATAAATAATTAAAAACCCCTAAAACACGCACTACACGTGCAGCAGGCACACCCTAACTGCAGGCTGCCAAACAACTGCACCCTCACTCCACACACAAATGAAAGCACCTCCAAGGCCCCGACCCAAATCACCCTCAGGTACCACCCCAATGCATGTGATACAATGCCATTCCAATTCCCACAGACCCATCAATAACCCTCGCCCTCCTTTACTCCACCACAGGGTCCGATCCAAACGACGAGCTACAGGACACCCCTACCAGCACACCTGCAAAGAGGGCCAAGACCAATGGCCAGAGACCCTCCACCTCAGCTGCACGCATCAAGACACGGCAGCAGCACAAATCATGTGGCAGCACAGAGGAGGGAACATCAACAGGCACCCCAGCAGCCAGCATGCCCACAACACCACCACCACAGGTCCCCCCAATGGATGCCACAGAAGGCACTGCCTCTGGTGGCAGCAGCACCATAGGTGACACCCCATTGATGGCAGCATGCTCCGACACAGAAAACGGGGATGTCGAAGTCAGATCCATCCATGACCTGTCCCAATCCCCCTGTCTGTCCCATCCCGTACAACATGAGGATACCACGCAGGGGCACCCACAAGACGACGACTGGCCATCCCCCACAAGCCCTGTGGCAAGGCAACATGAGGACAACAGCCCCTCTGTGACACCCCCGCAAATGGCCATGGCCCAGCAGAGGCAACAGTCCCTCGACCAGTTAATCGTGCAACAGCAGCAACTGGCCACGCTCCTCAAGGACCATGCCGATGAATGTGGGGGCACTAAGGCAGACATAGAAACATCAACTGAGACACTTAGGGCAGAAATGGAGAGAG
This sequence comes from Ambystoma mexicanum, assembly GCF_040938575.1. Classification (NCBI taxonomy): domain Eukaryota; kingdom Metazoa; phylum Chordata; class Amphibia; order Caudata; family Ambystomatidae; genus Ambystoma; species Ambystoma mexicanum. Next base: position 1,139,114,529 of record NC_090936.1, on the reverse strand, counting down.
GTACAGAGACGCTAAGGGCACAAATGGAGAGTAGCACCGAGAGCCTGAGAGTCCAAATGGAGAGTAGCACCGAGAGCCTGAGAGTCCAAATGGAGAGAAGCACCGAGAGCCTGAGGGGGGAACTGCATGCGACGTCCAAAGACGTATGTGCCGAACTTGCCGCAGTGCGCCGTGTGCTCACTGAGCTCTCGCAAACCCTTAGGGACATGCATGGACGTGAGCAGGCAGACACATCATCCGTTGCAAGTTCCGTCCAGGGCAGCCCCCAACGTAGATCTGGGAGGAACCTGCGCTCCACAGGCAGGGGTGCCCCTGATACCCGCAGAGGGGGCTTGCAATAGCGACAGCCCACTGACAATGAGCATCTTTGGACACTGGTGTTCGGGGGGGAGGTAGGAGGGTGGAGGGGGTGTGTTGGGCTCACTTGGGTGGCGGGTCGATAGGGTGTTTAACATGATATCACATATGCCATAAACAGTGCACGATCAACCAATGAGATGTGTGGACATTGATCTTTGTGTACTAGGCCATCATAGGCGTACAGTCCATATTGTGCATGTCCCAGACACACACAGTGCCACGAGTCCCGTGTCCATGTATCAGCCACCAGGCGTGAGTGCTAGAAGCATACATCAATGAGATGCTGACGAATGTCACGGGCCTCCGGTGCCTCGCAGACTCCATGAGGTGCTGCCACATCCCCACCCTCATCATGACCATCATCAGGTGCTTGCAGTTCTGCGTCAGGGGGCATGGGCACATTTCTACGTACGCACATGTTGTGGAGCATGACACATGCCATGACCATCTTTGCAACCTTCACATGGCGGTACAGGAGTGCCCCGCCAGACCTGCTGAGGCAGCGGAAACGACCCTTCAGTAGGCCGAATGCCTGTTCAATGACTACACGGGTACGTGAGTGGGCATGGTTGTAGTCCTCCTCATGCTGGTCCCGTGGGTTCCGGACTGGTGTGAGGAGCCATCTCTTCAGTGGATATCCAGCATCACCTGTATGTGGACGAGAAACGTATGATGTGGAATGCCATTGCTACGTACGCACCCCCCCCCCCTTCCTGCCAGGTCATTGCCAAATCACATACCCCACATAATCATGCATGTAATGAGACTCACCGAGTAGCCAGGATCTGTTCCCTGCGTGTCGCTCCATGTAGCGTGGTATTGTAGAGTTCCTCAAGACCATAGAATCATGGGTTGATCCAGGGAATCGGGCACAACAATGTGTAATGATCCTGTTGGAGTCACACACCATTTGTACATTCAGGGAATGAAATTGTTTTCGGTTGCGGTACTGGGCCTCCATGGCATGTGGGACGACCAATTCCACATGGGTGCAGTCGATGGCACCAATGCAACCCGGTATGCCGGCAAGTGCATGGAATCCCACCTTTGTGTTGGTAATTTCCTGCTCCGAGCGTGGTAGAGAGATGTAGTCGTCTGCGTGCTGCAGGAGGACATCGAGCACTTGAAATAGTGTCCGTGAGAACAGTGGCTGAGAAATGCCATGCAACTGTCCGACTGTGTGCTGGTAGGTGCCTGTGGCCAGGAAGTGGAGTACAGACACCACCTTCAGTAGGGGTGGGATGGCGGTTGGGCTATCTATCATGCTGACAAGGTCAGCCTGTGTCATGTCCACAATGGCGGTTATGGTGTCCCGGTCCAAACGGTAGAGGGTGTGGATCTGCTCATCAGTGAGGTTGAACGGATGTGCTCGGAGGCGTGGGATTGCGGGCTGCCTGCGTGGTGGTAGTGGCTGTGCTGGCGGCCCTTGCTGGCCCTGCCTTGCCCTCCTCCTCCTCCTGCGTCTCCTCCGTGCGGCCGGTTGTAGTTGGTGTTCGTCTTCTTCTTGGAGTTGGAGTACTTGCAGTGCTATCAGGTCCCCCAGGGCCAACATCGCGAGTCCTGCCGGTAGCATTTCGGTGTGGTTGTGGGAGGAGACTGGCTGTGCAATTTATGTGTTTTCAGGCTGTATGGCCTCCACCTGTGGTGATTCATTCCACCTGTGCAAACTGCTCTCCCCTTTGGCCGGGCACGTCCCGCGCACAACGCTGCAATTCGGGGAATGGCATCTTGCTATTGCAATCATGTATTTGTACCCGATGGCCGTGTAAGATTGTTAGATATGTTCATCCTGCTGTGGTCCCATTGTTTCACATACTATCTGTGCAGTCGCGAACAGACTTGTGAAGGGTCAGTGTAACGTAGTACTCGAGTAACGGTGGGCCCTCATGCATCACTGTACCGAGTTGCAACGACGGGCGGGGCGTCCCATTTGTGGGTGAAGGCAGTTGCCATTTTCACACACAGCCGCACTCGATGGAATAATTAGTGATTTCAAACGGCCACAGATGCCTCTTCGACGTGATGTTGCAAATGAGGAATTCGAAGGGCGGCGCTTTCGGTTTTCAGCTAGCGGCGAGGAAATGCCCACAGGTCTGACTGCAAATATAACGTACTATTGTTCTATGTCCTTGAGACAGGGGCCATGGCGAGGATGCAATGATTGATATGAATAGTTTGGGATGCGCAATTGCGACGTGGGCGGTGAGGCCGGACGTTCCCAAATACATGTTACTTCACTACACTGGAATTCCGGGCTGGGGCACTGTGGATTTTGCAGGCTGCATAACGCACAGACTCAATGGATATTTCTAATGTTATGTGAGTAAATATTCAGGCGTTTTAATCCCGGGATGAGGGAATGATGAATGGATGCATGGGCAGGTGATTTGATACAGAGTTTGCCATGTACAGGGCTTCTTGGGATCTATCCGCCTCCCCTACGCTATGTGATGCAGGGCTGCCATAGTGGGACCATCGTCTATCTGGCCTTGTTGAGCCCTCCCTGTCTCGACGCGCCCTCAGACACTTGTGTCCATGCACGTTAACATTCCCATCTGATGGATTCTGTTACGACAGACGCATGCACAGGTACACTCGTTCGTGATGGTGTTTGCACCTCGATATAGATGGTTATGAGTCGCAAGTGGTTTTGGGGTGGTGATGATCCTTTGGAGTGGGCTAGCATGCATATGGCTGTGGATTTAGTGTGATCATTGGAGTGAGTTGTTGGAATGTAGTTCTGATGGCCATTCTGTTCTTTTTCTTTTCTTTTGGTTGACAGGTATCTCCTCCCCTTTTGCCACTGCCATCTGTATGCCACTCCTGCAGATGGCTTTTACTCCCGACACCTGCTGCTTCGTGTTAATCAGTGGAGCAGCATTACGATCTTATGGGACGATCGCCAATGGGCCACATGCCCTTACGCAGTACTGGTGGCTCGGAGCAACATTTCGGCCTTTCAGCTGGACTAGTGCCTCCCCATTGGGACGGCCCTGCGGTTCTGTGCGCTTCCATGTTGCCTTTTCGTACGTGAATGTGGCTCTGTGTACCATGATGGAACAGGGCGTCACACAAGTAGTGGCTGGTCATTTCTTGCGGATGCAGCCCACAATGGTGAAAAGTGTTTTGGAGTTCATGGCCTGATGGCTGTATGGGCTTGGTGATTTTGATGTGCATTAAATTACTATTCTGATTTGGCCCGTGTAGCGTTTTTCTTTGCAAGTGATGTGGCATGTGCCTATTTGGGGGGCGATGTATTGTGAGGAGATCTGCATTGGGTTCCAGCTTCGGAGTTTAGTTGCGTGGTACTGTACTGGGCGCGTTTGCCTACGGAGCCCGTGTGGTCAGGGATGGGGGCTGCCAATATGACAGTTTGAATGTTGTCATGCTCAGGGGCGGGGGATTGGGTTTTGTGTAACAGATGCCGGTCAGCCAGGTGGACTGGTGGAATGATGTGATTCTCGGAATATTGCTGGTCACAGGTGCCTGTGTTTGCGTGCGTTTCTTGGTGGGGGACTGTGGTCATGTCCATTGGGATGGCTTCTGTATTCGTGCCATCTGTGCCCTGCAGCTCCCATTGGCCCCTCTTGTGTTTCTTTTGTTCGTTGGCATGCATGGGTGACTTGTACATTTCACTGGTTGCATTGTGACTTCATTGCACCTACGGGGAGTTGTACTTTGTGGGCAGGGAGCGGTGTACAGGCACTCAGTGGGGCCGTTTACGGTTGATTCGCGATGCCGTACTTCTCACCATGGCGGAATGGTACATTCCGCCATGCTTGATGGCGTTAGGTACATGTCCGCTAGGGTCGGAATTGGCGTACCCTTGCGCCATGGTGGTGTTTGCGGTTTGGCATGGCGCGCGCGCGCGTGCTTGGTGCAGTTAGCGTTGGCGTTTACTACGGTGTCGCTAATGGCTTTGTACTTTGCGGTGATGGGTCATAGTCGCACCGAGCGCTATTCGATGGCGGTATTGCATTTCCGCCATCGTTTTCCGAATTCCGCCAGGGTCGTAATGAGGGCCAATGCAGTCTTGTTGCCTGGGACTTGGCCTTCTCCACGTGCTTTTGCTGCATTTTGGAGGCAACAACCTCCTGCAGGGAACTCCTGGGGTTCTCTACGCTTTGCTCTCATCCCTCGGTCCGTCGCTCAGCTCCAGTAGGTTCGTCTTCGCCCTAAAAGTTCTGCTCTTGCTCATGGTCCTCCTTGCTCAGCGCGTGTCTCTATGTTCCACCTTTTATGTGTGTGGGGGAGAGCTAATTGGCATCAGATGTATGCACTTAAAGTCAAATGCCTGACATTGCCTGACCCGATTAGTGGGACATGTCCAATGAGATATGTAAAGCCTCTTTACTCTCAGTCGCCCTCTTCCTCGGCCGAGTGTTTGTGTAGAAAGGGTGGGGGAGTTAGTACATTGGAGAATCCTATAAAATTGGATTGGTCAGGTGTATGGCAAAGGGGGGAATACTGTCTCTCACCATCGGTCGCCTCACCCCCACTCCCAGAAGACCCCTCACACAGGTGATCCTCCCGCTCTGGTCCACCCCCAGGGTCTGGATCCAAAGGCGATGGCTGTGCCATGGCCACCCAAGAGAGAGATCCCCATGGACTAGTCAGTGAGACAACCTTTGGTTACTCACATACCCTTGCCCTATGCGATGTAGCTGCATCTGTTTCACAGGGAAACCAGAAAAGGAAATCAACGTTCCCCTGTTCTTTATCTTTTTGGTGTTCCACAGTGAAACAGTAGGGTTGCAGGTCTAAGAAACATCGCATGACTTGAGGGTTAGAGTCCTTTCGTTGATTTATCCATACCAAAGGTGAGTGGTTGGTGACAAGTGTGAACTGTCTCCCTAAAAGGTAGTACCTAAAAATGGATAATTGCCAATTTGATGGCAAGGGCTTCTAGTTCCAACACATAGCAGGACTTCTTACGCGGGAAGAGTTTATGACGAGTGAATAGGATCGGGTGTTCTAATCCATCATATATTTGTGATAATACTGCTCCTAACCCTGTGAGGGAGGCATTGGTCTGTAATATGAATTCCTTTGAGACGTCTACTACTTTTAGTATTGGATTTTGGCATAAGGTTTGTTTCAGGTTATTGTAACCAGCATCACCCTCATCACTCCAACACATTTTCTGGGGTTATGCATTTCTTAGTTTGTCTGTGAGTCAGGCTGTTCTATCTGAAGAATTTGGGATAAACCTTCGGTAATAACCAATAATTCCTAGGAATGCCCTGAGATCTCTCTTGGCCTTGGGTATGGGGGCATCTAGGACGGTTTTCACTTTTTCTTGCTGGGGTTGGCCTCTGCCATTCCCTATAAAGAAGCCTAGGTATTTCATCGGTCGACTGAGCCAGCTTACATTTTGATGGATTGGCAGTTAGGCCGGCCTGTCGGAGGGTTCCTATAATAGTAGAAAGATGAAAAAGGTGGTCTTCACAAGTTTTACTATAACTGACTGTGTAGTCAATAAGGCTCCACAGAAATCGAAATAAGGCTGTAATATCCGGTTCATGAGACCTTGGAAAGTGGCTGGGGCCCCATGCAATCCAAAAGGGAGGACTTTGAATTGGAATAGACCTATTGGCGTCGAGAAAGCTGTCTTTTCGTTATCAGGTCCATGTACAGAAACCTGGCAATATGACTTGGTTAAATCTAGGGTTGACAGGAACGTGGCATTTCCAAGTATATCTATTAACTCATCGATGCATGGCATAGGACAGGCATCAAGGGATGATATGACATTGACCTGCCTCAAGTCTATGCAAAACCTTCAAGAATGATCAGGTTTAGTCACCAACACAATATGGGAGGACCATGGACTCGAAGAGGGCTCAATGATGTTTGCCTTCAACATTTTTCTAACTTCATCAATTACTATTTGCTTTCATGTTCCTGGGAGTCTATATGGCTTCAAATGGGCCATGTACTCTCCCTGTTTTCACACAGAATGCATCGGGTTTGCAGTAATAAGGTTGTTCAAATCCTCTTGCTTATGTTTAGATAGTTCTTGGAGAATAGGTTCAGAGTTGTCTATCTCCTCGGGTACCAAACAAGACAATATAGAGGAGGTAGTAGCGGAAAGATTTTCTTTCCACTCTTTCAGGAGATTTATGTGGAAGAGGGGAGCCTTTTGCCTTCTATCGGGTTGGGCTATTTTATAGGTATAGGTTCCTGTTTGCTCTAGCACCTCAGAGGGCCTGTGCCACTTTGAAACAAGTTTATTTTTAGAGGTGGGTAAGAGGACTAATACTTTCTGTCCTACGGAAAATGTTCTTAAATGTACCTTCTTGTTATAGGTACATTTTTGTTGGGCTTGAGCTTTTTCCATGTTAGTGTATACTAGACTCCGGACAAGTTTCATGTGCTCTTGCAATCGGGTAGCTGTCTGTGAGAGGAGAAATGGCGCCTCTTCTCTTTCTTCCCAGGCCTTCTGGAGCATGTCTAACACATTTCTTGGCTCTCTACCATAGAATTACTCAAAAGGGGAGAAACTGGTGGATGCCTGAGGGGTTTTACTCACTGCAAATAGGGCCCATGGGATCATACGGCCCCAGTCCTTCCCCTCCTTGTCTACTAATGTTCTCAGAACCATGTGAGGGTCTTATTAAATCTCTCTACCAATCCGTCCATTTGGGGGTGGTAAACTGAGGTTCTTAAGGTGGTTATGTGTAGTAATTCCTTAACTTTACCCATATGCTTACTCATGAAAATGGATCAGTGATCCCTTAGAATTTCCCTGGGGAAACCAACCATAAACAAAATGGCAACATGTTTTTTAAAAATTTGCTGGGTTGAGTTGTTCTGCATGGGGAAGGCTTCTGGGTACCGGGTAGCATAATCAGAGATTACAAGATCATATTTATTACCCAGTCTAAAAGAGGGCGCTAGAGCGCGACCAAGATGGCGGCTCTGATGTGAGCTCCAGTGGTGCACACAATCAATCCTGTTTAAAATAACGGATCCAGGGGCCATCCAACTCCCCCAAAGACAAGGCAGACATTCCTGGGTGGTAAACATTAGCCCGCGGTCCCCCGGCGGCAGCAGAACCTCCAGTGGCCGTTTGACAGGCTTGGGGCCTGTGAGAGGTGGAACGCGCTGGAGTGGCTCCCCACGGCGGCATAAAAGGCGCGGAGGTGGTGCGTGGGAGATCGCTTGCATCGCCCGAACTGCAAAAGGCAGCACCTGGGATCTGAGCCGCGAGGACCTGCGGCATCCCTGGGCCCGCCCCACGCAGAGACCCCGGTCGCCGCACGGCCACCAAGAAGAACCATGCGTGTGTCCAGGGTCGAACCTAGCAACCGGCATCCCCGAAAGCGGCCCGCATCAGCTTTGTGGGGCAAGCGGTAGGTGGAGTTCCGGCGCAACGCATCAGACAAGCGGGCCCCGAGGCGCAGAGACCGTAGCACGCCCGGTGGCCGATCGCCGAACCCGCTGCAAAGAGTCGGCCGGCAGTAGCGGATACCTTAGGTGAGCCGGCCCTCCCCACAGTGAACTCACGAGCAGACATAGAGAGCTCCAGACGCGGTGCAGAGCACCAAACGCTGCCAGGCCACCAGCAGAACCCCACCCCTGTTACTCATCCCCTATGTGGAGGGGCCAGGAGGGAAGGCCCGAGCTGTGGCCGGGGCCGTTCATCCTACGCAGTCCCACGGTAAGCCGTGCGCACAGGCTACCGCGGGAGTGTGCGGCGAGGGGCGGGAAGGACCCGGGCTCTGTTCATCCCAACTGCCGGGCCCAAACACCTGGCTGCAGGGATCCTCGAGCTGGTTGGCTACACCAACTAGGGCATCAAGTGGACCCACATCCTTTCCAAAACCCCCGCGGCCTGCCATCCGCAACGTTGAAGAACCCAACTCAATTGCTGGGTATAGTCATCATGCCCGGAGCGGCTGCAAGCTCAACAGTTAAGCAGGAACGATCAACGGGGGCAGCCCACAACCCCAACTGAATACCGGCGGTCTCACCAGCCTAGGAGCTCTGCCCACTCGTCAGGCAAGCAAAAACTAGCAGACCCCCACCTGAGTGAGGGAAACAACAACCAACGGCCGGAACGCCCCCCCAAAGCGCGAAACACAATAAGGAGACAAACACTCACAGACCAAACGGGGAGCACCTCCCCGCTACAGCCGCCCTCCTCCGAGATATCACATACTAAAGAACCCCTGGCGAGCTCATGAGCCGCAAGTTTCGCTAGACTCTTCACAGAAGCAAAAGTGACAAGGTAGGAAACTCACAGACAGAACACCATACATAACCCGAGAACACCAAAGCCACCAGGATGGGGAAATCTGACAAGTCACAAAGAAAGCTAACATTCGAGGCAGGAGCCATTGCCAAAACCCCAAAAGCAAATGATCGATTAGAAAGCCTGGAGGAGGCCATGCCTCAAGAAGAAGACACCGCTCAGATCACAGACATCAGAGAGATCCTCGTTGAATTAAAGGCCGGAATCGGAAACATCGAGAGCAAATTGGATTGCCTTTCTACAAAAGTTGACCAGCTACAGCATCACCTGGATAAACATGGAGACAGACTGGACACCGTGGAACAACAAATCTCCGATGCCGAAGACAACGTGGCCTCCATATCCACCAAGGTATCAACACTAAAAACCCAAATGAAAGCCGTTTTAGCTAAAAACGAGGACCTCGAAGGGCGCTCCCACCGGAATAACATCAGGATCCTTGGGGTGAGAGAACAGCAAAACACGAGAAAAATTGAAGACTTTGTGGAGACCCTCTGCAAAGAAATATTCAGCAGCCCCGCGCTCTCCAACATATTCGTAGTGGAAAGAGCCCACAGGGTCCCGATCAACAGAAATATCCCGGGATCTGCTCCTCGCCTAATAATAGCTAAACTGCTCAACTTCAAGGACCGAGACACGATCCTCCGCCTTCCAAGGGAGAAAGGGAAGCTACAGCATGACGGAGATGACATTCGATTCTTCCCTGACTTCTCCCCGTCAGTCCAAGCGCAATGCAGAACATTTACCGGAGTGAAGCGCAGGTTACAGTACAATAAACTACTCTACTCCATGCTATGTCCGTCCAAGCTACGAATTCAACATGATGATAAATCGCAATTCTTTAACACACCCGAAGAGGCAAATTTATTGCTCGACAAGCTGGGGTGTAAACAAAGCAGTAGCAATCCGAGACCCCAAAGAAGAGACAGGGTTGAAGGTGATCGCACTTCCCTGGCCGCCTCATGCCACCAAAAAGTACCCCTGGATGCCACAACCACATCGAACTGTAAAATACACCCAACCTTGGAAGTTCCCTAGTGCCCCAAGCGCAGCTCAGTTATGGTTTGGGAAATTGGGTGGGGAAATTTGACGGGCAAGTTGGGGGTTGCCTGTGACCGAGAGGGATTATGTTTGATGTTATGGAAGCGTGCTTATCTGGGGTCTGCACCCCCTGTCTATACCGAAGGTCACTGAGTGGATGTACCGAAATCAGCCTGCAAACAAGTGGGCAGAAACCTGGGCACAACACAGTTGCAACCTGGCCTGTTACAATCAACCACCTCTACGTTCCAAAAGCTACTAAACAGTCTATCATCAATAACATTCAAGTTAGCTACCTGGAACATTAAAGGGGGCAACAATCCGACCAAGACGAGAAAGATGACACAGTACCTCCGGAGACACAATATAGATATTGCACTGATTCAAGAAACCCACCGTCTCCCTGGCGCGGAGAACCTCTGGGCCCGGGATTGGGGCTGTCATAGATACTTCGCTTCATATTCCTTGTACGCTAGGGGAGTGGCAATCCTCATACACAGATCCCTAAAATTCAAACTAATCTCAGTCAAAAACGACGAGGAAGGAAGGACGCTCCTGGTACATGCAACCCTAGAAAATACAGAATTCATCATCATAAACTCCTACGGACCAAACACGGATAGAACAACTTCGACTGGGTAATGACGCATCTGGGAGAAGCAAGGTCCGCAACAATCATATGGGCAGGCGACATGAACACAGCACTAGACCCCCACAGAGACAGGTCCCGCTCACCATCCACTACTGCCACGAAAGCAGCCCTCCAGATGATCGAAATCTGCAAAGCATTCAACTTGGTAGATACATGGAGACGCCAACATGGGGAGACCCGAGATTACTCCTTTCACTCCTGGGTCCACAAGACAAGCTCCCGTCTTGACTATATACTGGTCTCTGTGCACAGCCAAGTCCAATGGTCAGACAGCCAAATACTGCCTAGAACAATATCCGACCACTCGGCAGTTACAGTCGAATGTACCCCACCTGATCCATCGGAAGGGAGAAGACATTGGAGATTCAAACCCGGTTCCCTACAAGACCAGGTATTCACTGATGAACTCCGCTCTGAGATTGTCTCCTTCCTCGAACTCAACCAAGACTCGGTGACATCGGCCGGAACCCTGTGGGAATCCTTGAAATGCTACGTCAGAGGGATCTGTCTGTCCAAAGAACAGGGCATTCTCAAACTCATAAAACTTGAATTGGCATCAAGCGAGGCCCAACTAAAGGAGCTCGAGGACTTACAGACCACAGCACCAGAACCACAAGTGTTAGCATCATTGAAAAAAGAGCTCGACAACTTCAGAGCAATTGCAGGACACAAACCAAATCCGCCAATACGAAGAGGGCATAAACCAGGTGCCCTCCTCGCGAGATTAATAGCAGCGGATCGCAAACCAACACTGATAGAGCAAATTCAAAACCCTCAGGACACCCTGGTGCATACAGACAAGGAAATAGCCGAAACATTCTGCGCCTTTTATCAAAACCTATAAAAGGCCAACTTCACCGCCACTCAAGAGGAACTAAAGCAATATCTGGCATATATAGAACTGTACTGGGTGGATGCAACGCTGAATGAACCCCTAAACCTACCCATCATGCAAGAAGAAATCCTACAGGCCATTAAAGACTTACCGAGCTCGAAAGCACTGGGCCCCATCGGACTGACAGGTGAGTTTTATAAATCATTTGCACCAATCCTCACGCCACTGCTACTGTGGGTTTTCGATGAGGCAACAGAGACTGGCTCACTGCCCCCGACCCGCCGTGAAGCAAATGTGATTCTACTCCACAAAACCAACAAACCGCCCGAAGAGTGCGGATCCTATAGACCGATCTCACTGATCAACCTCGATAACAAAATATTAGCGAATATCTTAGCCTCCAGGCTTCTCCCCCTGATGCCTGCTCTGGTACCGGCAGACCAAGCTGGATTTGTGCCAGGCCGCAATACCACATTCGGCATCAGACGTATGTTCAGAGTCATGGAGGCACTAGATTCCTCGCAGCAAGTGGCAGCAGTTCTCCTAGACGCCGAAAAGGCTTTCGACTCCATTGAATGGCCCTTTCTCTTCGAGGTCCTCCAAAGAATGGGTCTCAGCAAACGATTCATTCAGCTGACCACCCTATTGTATAACCAACCCAAATCTCACATCACTCCAGGGAAAGTTAGATCAACAGCGATTGACATTCAGTGAGGAACTAGGCAAGGGTGCCCCCTATCCACCGTGGTCTTCGCGCTAGTAATGGAACCACTCGCCTCCGATCTTCGTGTCAGGCACATACACAGTGGCCTCACCTTTGGTCCCCACAAACGAATAATCTCCCTATATGCCGACAACATCGTTCTCTACATTTGAGACCCGGCAGCAAACCTGACCCAGTGATACGTGACATAATTAAATTCGGCAACTACTCCGGCCTAAAAATCAACCATAGCAAGTCAATTATATTCCCACTCACCCCTGAGACCCACGAGTTCCCAGATGACTACGGCTTCAAATGGGTACACACAAACATCCGGTACTTAGGCATCCAAATGGCTAGGGACCACCAAGCCCTCTTTCAAGATAATTACGGTAGAGTAATCCAAACACTTCAGGAGTAAATTGACAGATGGAAGTCACTACCACTCAACCTCTGGGGGCGAGTATCATTGGTAAAGATGGTGATACTCCCCAAACTCCTCTATCTCTTCGTAAACCTTCCCTTACTAGTACCACAGGAACATCTCCACCGCTTGAGGAGTCTAGTCCTAGAACTTCTATGGGCAGGCAAACCAGCCAGAATCACATACAATTCACTCATCCAACCGGTTAAGAAGGGTGGCATGGCACTCCCCGACTTTGAACGCTACTACTGGGCGGCCCAAGCCCAGTTTTTGGGCCACTGGTAAACCACACATTTCATACGGCCACATGTCCAACTGGAGCGAGCACTAGCATCTCCTTTGCTACTCAGTGCGGTTATCTTAGGTCAAACACACACTCCGCACAACACCACAAACACAGTCCTCTCCACCATACCAATATGGAAAAAGATTGCGCAAAAATGTGACATTCAAATTAGGTTCTCCCCTCTCCTGCCGATAAAATTCATCCCTGGAATTCCCCTAACTACAGAAAAAGTGTATTTAAATTGGGTCGACAAACTAAAACTAAAATCCATGGGCGACCTTTTCATCGAAGGGATCTTTCTCTCTCCCCAGCAGGCCACAACTTGCAGAGCCACCACCGCCCTCGACACATTTATCTATTTTCAACTCAGACACACCCTCCGAGCAATGCTACTCTTGTTCCCGCAACAGCCCGCTACGTGGCAGTTACTACTCAGAATTATCCAGTCACAGGGGGAAGGTAAATTAGTATTGTTATTGTACAAAACACTGCCAACAGAAACATCCCCGAACCCGATAATACCCAGTGCGAGATGGGAAAGGTCCCTCCAGGTGGTATTTCCAGATGAAGAATGGGATTATATCCTAGCTCAAACCCAAAAAGTATTGCTAAACACAAAATATAAATTAATACACCTAATATTCATCCATCAAGCATACCATACACCCGCCAAAATCCATCACTACCACCCCTCAAGTCTCCCAACATGCGGTCGCTGCGGTGCCCATTCGGCGGACTTCGTCCATCTCGCCTAGTCCTGTCCAACCATCCAACAGTTCTGGAAAACAATACGAGATAAGACAGCCGCCATCATAAGCGTATCCATAGAACCCGGCCCCAAGACTACGCTATTGGGACTCACCAAACACTCCCCCCCATGTACATAAACTTGGAGGGCTGCTGTTGCTGCTGGCGCGCAGTAAGATTGCAATGTCATGGGGAAAGGGTCCCACACCGACCGTACAACAATGGTTGAAAGACATATCCTACTGCCAGGACACGGAATCGAACTACCTCAGACTACTACCCCTACATGCACGACCACCCGATATCTGGGGTCCCTACATCGCCTATTTAATGTCCACTGACAACATTGACTCTTCACGGGAAACATCCCCAGCACCCCAACTAAATAACCCAGGAATTAAACCCAGTCAGTGATCATCGACGAACTGGTCTGACTACTACATCCATGCACAGATGCCGCCACAGGATCGAGGTGTTAGGGGGGACGCGGAGTACAGAGCACATGATACTTCCATGTTTCTTTATGTTGTAATTGTTTTTATTATTGTTTAACCTGTTGAAAATATCAAAAATAAAGGTTTAAAAAAATATATATTTATTACCCAGTCTATAGGTTTCCAATGGTCCAATGTTATCCATCCCGATTCTGGAGAAAGGGACTTCTATTATCGGTAATGTGTTTAGATGGGCAGGTAAGGGAATATATCAGCTGGTTTTTAGGCAAATCTCAGATGTCTGAATCAAGTTTTTTATGTCAGCATAGATACCCGGCCAATAGAATTTCCCACTGATGTGAGCCTGGGTTTTAGATTGTCCCAAGTGTCCCCCTGTCAAATGAGAATGTGCAATCTCTATCACGATCTTGAGATGGGTTTTGGGTATTACTAACTGAGTCTTACTTAGGCCTTCCCTGGAGGTTTCCCTTCTATATAGTTATCCTTGTTTCAGGAACAAAAAGGGGCTCCCCTGTTCTTGTTCTTCTCCCTCAGGAATCACTTGTAAGAAAGCCTCTGCGAGTGCTGGATCATTTCACTGGGCGAAGGCTAAATCTGGAAGAATGGTAGGTTCCTCTTCCGTTTTTGCTTCAGAGATATGTATCTCATCAGCCTCTCCAAAGCCTAAGTTACCTCTCTCAGTTTCCTCTAGTTCAATTTCTTCCTCAAAACGGGGAAATAGAGCCTTCGCAAGACTTCTCTGTGCAATTTTGCCCACAGGGCGTATTTCAAAAGGGGTCTCGTCATGGTTCTGTAGGAGAACCTTTATGTTTCCACGAAAGTCTGGATCTATAACGCCTGCTAGGACATCTAGACCAAACTCCCAGGCCAGGCCAGATTTTGGGACCAATCTTATATAACAACCTGCAGGGGGTATTAGAACTAAGTCCGTGGGAATCATCCCTCGTTTCCCAGGAGGGATAGTGGCTTCTCTGCTGCTATAAATGTCAAAGCCTATGGATTCTTTCATGGCGGTAGTGGGGTCTGAGGCTCTCTAACTACGTTTCTGGAATTTTAGGGTCTCCCAATTTGTCTCAATTGAGTTGTATACCATTGCTGACACCAAATGTAAAGAAGGCATGGTGTCACAAGTATGACACTGACACAAAAGGTACAGTTTGTAAAACCTTTATTACATTTTCAGTGTTTGGAAAAATTCCTACTTTGCCCTATAGCTACGATGGTAGTAGTCTCTACCATCAAATTATAAATGAACAGTCCTAGATGAGTCTGTCAAATCAAAATGGCCTACACTAACAAAACCTAATGCATGCCCTATCTCTTGTACAAAAAGTGTGTAAAGGAGAATATGTATATAAAAGGAAAATCAGTGTTCGAGTATAAAGAATAAGTGTGACTGAGTCAGCTCTCCTCCGCACGTTAGACAGCACAGAGTAAGGTGGTCCCCATAAAAAGGATGACACACTCTGGCTCAGGTTGTCAAAACAAAGGCAGTTCAAAACGTTGATCGACGCCCGTCTGGCCTTCCACGTAAAAGTATCTCTTTCCAGCTGTCAAAGCACAGTTCAACAAAAAGTTAATGCCAGCCTCCCTCAGTCGGGCTCAGACCTTTCAAAGCAAAAGTTCACATCGGTCTACCTCAGTCGGGCTCAGACCTTTCAAAGCACAACACTTGCAGGGGTTCCCTTAACCCAAATTTAATTCACATCCTTTAGGTGTTCCCTTCACCTAATTTATCACACTTCCAGTCTCCCTGAGACTAGTCAGGCTTGAACCTTTTCCTTATGTTAAAGACTTTCGAATGTTTGTGGCTTTTACTATAGACCTCCACAGAATCCCTTTGACTTTCCCTTCAGCTCACAATCTTGTGTTATTTGCCCTAGTGTCTCTTGGTCTGGGTAGTTCGATGTCATGAGCACATAAATTCAACAATCACCTTTTTTATTTCCCTCCTTTTTCCCAGGCTTAATTTTGATCCCTTTGCTTTTTATGGCTCATTCACTTTATTAAAAATTTCACCTTTCACAGAGACTTTCGAGTGGGCTACTTCCTTTCGCTGGACCACTCTGCTACTCAATATCGCTGGTTTCACAGCTATCAGTAATTCAAAGTTCATCACAGGTCTGCCTTCCTTCGTGTCTCATCTACACACAACTATTCAATTGTGTGATATACTGTTGCAACTTCAATCGTTCTTTAGCACACACCAGTCTTTCATGTCGCTCGCCAACTCAACATCTGTGTGTGTTTCTTTCTTGTCTTTGCAGTTTTTCAATCCACGAGTCAAGTTTAATACCACGGCTTGCCCTCGCCTCTCAATTCTGCCGTTCACCTGGGAGGGTCGCTGGGGTCCTTGAAACACAATGCAATCTTCTTGTCTGGAACTTGGCCTTCTCCACATGTCTTTTGCTGCCTTTTGGAGGCAACAACCTCCTTGCAAGAACTCCTGGGGTTCTCTACTCTTTGCTCTCGTCCCTCGGTCCGTCACTCAGCTCCAGTAGGATTGCCTTCACCCTGGAAGGTCTGCTCTTGCTCGTGTTCCACCTTGCTCAGAGTGTGTCTCTATGTTCTGCCTTTTATCCGTGTGGGGAGAGCTAATTGGTATCAGATGTATGCACTTAAAATCAAGTACATGACTTTGCCTGACTCGATTAGCGTTTCTTTCTTGTCTTTGCAGTTTTTCTATTCACGAGTCAAGGTTAATACAACAGGCTTGGCCTCACCTCCCCAACTCTGCCATTCACCCGGGATGGTCGCTGGCATCTTTGAAACACAATGCAGTCTTTTTGCCTGGGACTTGGCCTTCTCCACGTGCTTTCACTGCATTTTGGAGGCAACAACCTCCTGCAGGGAACTCCTGGGGTTCTCTACCCTTTGCTCTCATCCCTCGGTCAGTCGTTCAGCTCCAGTAGGTTCGCCTTCACCCCGAAAGTTCTGCTCTTGCTCATGTTCCACCTTGCTCAGAGTGTGTCTCTATGTTCCACCTTTTATGCGTGTGGGGGAGAGCTAATTGGTATCAGATGCCTGATCAAGTGCCTGACTTTGCCTGACCCGATTAGTGGGACATGCCCAATTAGATATGTAATGGTTAGCCTGTTTACTCTCAATCAGCCCCTTCCTCAGCCCAGTGTTTGTGTAGAAAGGGGACGGGGGAGTTGGGACATCAGAGACTAGTAGGTGAGACACCCTTTGGTTTCTCACATAGCCCAGTACATACCTGAACAAACAAGCAACAGTCAGATCACTGGAGAGTACATGCCTGAAAACTGTGTGTAAGTGAGTATCCAAAACTCAAAATGCTTTGTCTTTTACTGCCTTTTTGAGGCAATGACTTCCTGTGGGGAACTCCTTGGGTTCTCTACCCTTTGCTCTCGTCCCTCGGTCCGTCACTCAGCTCCAGTAGGTTGGCCTTCACCGTGGAAGTTCTGCTCTTGCTCGTGTTTCACCTTGCTCAGAGTGTGTCTCTATGTTCAGTCTTTTATGCGTGTGGGGAGAGCTAATTGGTATCTGACGTATGCACTTAAAGTCAAGTGCCTGACTTTGCCTGACCCGATTAGTGGGACATGCCCAATGAGATATGTAATGGTTAGCCTGTTTACTCTCAGACACCCTCTTCCTTAGCCCAGTGTTTGTGTAGAAAAGGGGGGAGAGTTGGGACATCGGAGACTAGTAGGTGAGACACCCTTTGGTTTCTCACATAGCCCAGTACATACCTGAACAAACAAGCAACAGTCAGAGCACTGGAGAGTACATGCCTGAAAACTGTGTGTAAGTGAGGGTCCAAAACTCAAAATACTTTTTACAATCCTGACAGAGAAGAGAATCAAAAAGGCCTCAGTGTCTACTTTACTTCACACCTGCATTCTCAAAGAACAGTAATGCAGCTTTTAAGTGGCGTTTGCACCACAGTATGGGTGTTTGTAACAAGTGCTATATATGGTAGAGGGTGCACACACTGCTACCACATCTCACAATATGCTGCCCTTGGCTGGCCACTGCACCGCACTGTTAACATAGTTGTATTCTGTTTCACCACCAACACAGAATGATTTGTTCTTATTATGTTTTAATTGGGGAACGTATGCCTTGTGATGGACTCATTGAGCTGAGGGGTGGGCAGGCTTGTGCCGTGAATCAAGTGTGGCGAGCTACTGCCCATGTGTTATGTATCCCATATTAAGGTCAGGTCTGAAGGGTACAGGTTGTACCAGGTAGCCAAGCACTGTTTGACACATTACCATTGACTTAAGTGTCAACATAATGTTTTAATTCTTATCTGCTGCGAATATATTTCCCCATAGGCGGATGTCGATGACTCTTCCCTGCGATGCAGCGGTGCTCACACAGCATTTGTGATAGGCGCTGCTGTGTGCGATCCGGGGAGCATTTCAGAGTGTGACTTCACCACCACCTAATACTAGCCCCCCAAGCACACGCACTTTGTCTGCATTTGAGTCGTATGAGAAAGGAGAAGCAACTAGGTCCTGGATGTTTGTTATTGGCTCCTGAGTCCATTCCTCTGGACCGTATCCTTTCCAATCAATGAGGTAGAAAGCCTGACTTCAATGCTTTTGTAAAGTCTGAATGTTCACAACGTTCTTTCTATTGCTCTGCTCCAAGTGCAAATAAAGGAGACAGAAACTGTGGCATGCATGTGTAAGGCGAACAGGGCTCCAGCAGAGAAACGCGAAAAACGGGATGTATCTGGCATCTCAGTGGTACTGTCAAATGGACCGCTACTGGATCATGACATTCTCCTTCAGGTAAGGACACACAAAGGCAGCTTTCTGGCACCTTAAAGTCAGAGATGTTTGGTGGACAGCAACATTTTACCTCCGATCTGAAACCGGGGAATAGGAATTCTATGCATGTCTGCTTGTCATTTCATTTTGGATTAGCTGGAGACAACAGTGGCAGGGAACACTGAAGGAGGCAAAAGGTCTCATGCAAGAATGCGAGGATGATGCCCACACAAGGGATAGAAAGGGTATCCCCTGTGGAGGAGGTACAGAATTATTGTATGAATTCTGCAAAAACCAGGAAGGATAACCAGGAATCTTTGAAATGTATGCATAGCCAACATAATAATTGCTCCAGAGTTTGATTTCTTCATTCTGTGAGCTAATTTATTTGTGGATGATAGGCTGATAAAATGAGCATCACAATACCAAGAAGGGGTATGAGGACACAGTGTTTTCAGAATCAATCTACAGCATTTTTCAGAGTTTCAAAACACAAAGTAAATGCCACTCACGTCTCCATACATTTCCGAAAACACTGGAAATTCAGAGAATATACACTCATACAGAAAAGGAATTGTTGGGTGTCCATGACATGAAGATGGAAGGGAGTTACCCAGAATATTGACCATCCACCTGGATCTAATATACTAGGGGGGGATCCAGAGCCAGATGGTGCATGTCTGTTATTGGTGGCAGTTGAAAAACACTTGTCCAGAGGCTATTTGGCATTGCTCTATTCAAACAAGTTTATAGATGCCAGTGAAGGATTTAATCCAATACATCTGTCTTCATCCCTAGATTGGTGGCATGGGGATTGGAAAATGGCTTATTCCAATCCATGAAGGGCAGGACATCTCTATTTTGCCCTACGTCCTGAAGAAGGTTTTAAGAAAAATAAGGACAGAAATGTCTGTTAAATTTGACCGAAATACGTGTTGACGACCCCACGAACAGTCTGGGTACTATAACCAGATGCGATATGACATCCTAAATTAAGGGCTGGGTCATAAATAGATGCTAGAAATTTTTGCAAACATTGGTGTAGTATTGGAGTATGACTACACAGTGTATAATAGGCCATAATGGATGTATGTACATATGTATGAATGAGAGAATGAGGGATTGAGAGTATTGATGTCTGAGATGTGAAAGAATTGTGATTGTCTCTTTAAAAATGGAAGAATTGTTTTAATTAGAACATACAGTTATAATTTGATGCAATGAATTATTGAATAAAATGTGTTTTTTTTTTTAAATAACTCTCTGTGTCATCCCGATCCACTGGTCCACTCTCTACATTTGTATTATGTATCTTACCTGAAGGACCAGGGATTGAATTGCAGGTAAACCCCTTTACATATACTCATATGTATGCTTTCAGGAGCAAGAACAAAACCTAAAAACTCCACCCATTCTATGTGAAATAGGAATGTTTCTAATTTTGCAAGTAGCAAATTGCCTCGTAAACTTTGTAGTGCGCTTCAAATGCATTGGACATGGGCTTGCAGGGACTGGGACACAATCAAAATGGTGTCAAGATGAATGACTATGAACTGATACAGAATGTCTCAGAAAACTTTATTCATAACATTTTGAAACATTTCCGGGGTGTTACAGAGCCCAAAAGGCATCATATTCATATGAGGCATATTTGGTCCAGGAAGCAGTCTTCCACTCATCCTACCCCCAACTCTAACCAAACCGTAGGCTCCCCATGGGTCTATTTAGTATTACAGCTGACTGTAGCTGTTCTAGAATTACAGAGATTGGTGGCAGAGAGCAGTGGTTCTTCACAGTTACTTGGCTGAGTTCGCTGTATAATATGCACAGCCTGAGTTCTCCTCTTTTAGAACAGAAAAGAGATGTGATGCCGCCGGGGAACGTAAACGCCAAATATGACCATGCTAGAGAGTGGTGGGGGTAGTCTTTCAGCACCAGGTCTTCCTTTTGCTTGGCAACAATTCCTAGTGATAAGGGAAATCCTTCCATGGGCATGAGGTCCGGATCAACACCCTGCAGGGAGACTGTTAGGGAGACTGCTAGGAATGGTATTCTTGCTATCCATTAAGTTCCTTGCTTATTTCCCTTCCCTGAATGCATGCTGTGTGTCTGAAATTGTGAGGTCACAAATGGAATGCCTGGAGTGTGACTGATTGGAATGGTGAGGTGTGAGATTCCACCCAGGGCAGTTGAGAATGACGTAGCCTAGGTGGTGGGAGCCAGTGGGTTTCCCTAGAACTGTATATCCTAATCTCCTTGATGAGACCTGATTAAAGTAACCTTTGAAGATCCCAGCTGTCATGCAGAGTATCCGCTTATAATGACCCTGCCTATTGGACATAACAGAGACCTTGGAAGTGGATCTAAGAAATGTAATCCAATGTTCAAATCGGAGAAAACAGTCGCCTGAAGTTTCCAGGTTGTAGGGTATGTCTGCAAACAAAGTCCACTTAGATGAAGAATCCAGGACAGCGACAGGAGATCCAGTGAAGACAGGGAAGCAATGGCACGCTGACCTGAGTGGCCTACAGCACGCGGTTGCCGTGACATGAGCATGGGAATAAGGGAAATACAGTTCCCCCTTGTCAGACGCCATACCTTTGTTTATACGGTGCACCAGTGCTCATACAGCACTTATGGAAGGTGCCGCTGTATAGGCTGTGAGGAGCATTTCAGAATGTGATCTTAGCCGCCACCTAACATCCAACTGACCTATCACTAATGGCATCAGGCCCTGCCTTATAAAGAATAATCAAATGTTTATCACTGGAGACCCTTTGACTAGTTTTTTAAATTATGAACTACATTTAGAGTAGTCCATATTTACACTGGCCAACCTGACTTATGTAAGCTTAAGCATAACATGGTACGCCTTATGCAGCAGGGACAGCATTCAAGGCCTACACTGTAGGACAGTAGATAATGGGATATTTTTGGCATTGCCAAAACTTGAACATCGGCAGTGTGGTTTACATCTTGCACCACACCATGCGGGGAATGCAGAGTTGTTGTTTACTTTAATGTTGAACTGACGATTGGGGGAAAGAAAGAAATGTTTGTGAGGTGGTTCACTGAGGTGCAGAGTATTTTATGCGGCAGAGGGCACAACCTTTGTCAGATGAGATTACAAATGTCCATGATGCAAACTATGCATAGATTGCAAGATTATTCCAGAGAGAATCCTTAATGATGGGATCTGACCTATGTTCCTCGGCACGCCATTTTACAACAATGTGGGGTTGGATCAGGGTGGTGATTTTCCCTGGGGTACATCCAAGGATGGCTTTATGCAAAAGGCAGTGGGCTTTAAGTCTACTCCAAGGCATACACTCCTTGATAAGGGAAGCAGAACAGTGGTAGAGGTGTTCCAAAAATAGTAGTAGAACTGTGACCCTGGTGGGGGACAGGATAGGCAGGAGGGGAGCAACGTGCAACACATTTTTCAAGGGTTGCAGTCATGTTGCTTGCCAGCCAATTGAGTTGAAACAGATTTGAGTTTAGCTGTAACTGCTATTGAGTGATAAAGGGGAGAGGTGTGCTTTAACTTGAAAAAAAAAAATAGTGCCGGAATGGGGAAAATGGTTGCAAAAAGTTAACAGTAAAAAATAAAAGTAGTGGAACTCCCCTCCCGGCCATTCCCGCTCACTTCGACCACTGGAGCACGATCATAAAGCAATGAATTGTGTCAGGCATCTTGACTGCCAAGGAAAGGATTGCATATGAGGTCTAACTGGACCTGAATAGCAATTTTGGCCTGCAATGTGGATAGGTTTAACATGTAAACTAGATCTATGGCCTGTTTCAATCTTGAGTTTTCCTTTTCATTTTCACTATTTGTGGTTATAATCCATCGTTATTTGATCCGTTTTATTTTTAAAGATCCCAAATTCAGGCTCTGTGCATGCAGATAGTTATTGGCCTTTGCAACCCTACAGGTACATGCATAAGTAAAAGAAGTTGTTCGATTGGCTTGATCATTTGTTTCTGAATTGGTGCAGATATATCTATTTTCTTGCTTTTTCAATTCAATTTTAATTTTATTGTTTAAAGCGCTGACCTACCTCGAGAGCAGTGGAGCGCTGTACCTAGGGTAGGTAGCCAACTTTTGGAATGGCATCTTTTAACACTAGCGCAGTACTGTGAGTTGGGGTCTGTGCATCGGAATGTGCATCCTTTGGAATTAGTCCTTGGTCCAGTGTTGAAAAAGCCACGTTTTGAGAGATTGGCGAAAATGGATAGATATGGGGGCATTCCGAGCCGACACCGGGATCGAGTTCCGGAGGGTGGGTGCGTGACAAGAGAAGTATTGTTTGCGGGTCCTCGCTTTGCTGACGAGTTGAGATGCAACTCAGTTTTCTCTCTTTTGACCTATGAGTTGAGATTCAAGCCAGTTGGTTGTTTTGCTGCCCAAGGAGTGTGTACCACCAGATATGTCAAGCTTAGCCACCAGGGACGCTGGTGTGCTGCTCGTGGCTGCTTTGTAGATGATAAATGCAGTCTTTGACAGTATCCTGGCCTGGAGAGGAAGGTAATGTAGTTTGCATAGGATGGGGGTGGCTCAATAACATTTCCGTGCACCTGTAATAAGACATTTAGGGGAACCAAGTTAGCAGCTTGGTGCCCCATCAGGGGGGCATTTCCCCAATTGATGCGCAAGACCACGAGGGCCTGCCCTATGGTCTGGAATTGCTGCCGCAGGATGAAGGGTTTGGTTTTGTGAAGGGTGAAGGTTCGGATCCAGGCTGTTTGGGCCTTCTTGGCTATGTGTTTCTGGAAAGACAGGTTGCTGTCAATGGTGAAACCTAAAGATTCTGCTGAATCTGAGTTTTAGATCACTTCCTTCTCAGCTCATATCATTGAGCCATTGTTGGATACGTTGTTGTTTAGCGGGCAGACTGATGAGGATTTAGGAGGGGTTTAGTTTGAGGTAGGCAGTTGACATCCAAGACTGGATGATGACTAGGTATTCGTGGAGACAAATGATGTCCTGCGCACTGTTTACTCTCTTGTACAACTGAGTATCATCTGAATATTGGTGGATGGCTATATTAGGATCTTTGGAGAGAGTGCCCAAAGGTTCCATGTAAAGGTTAGAAAGGATTGGTGAGAGGATGGATCCTTGGGGGACTCTGCAGGAGTCCTGGGGCCAGTTTGAAAGCAAAGTCTGAAAGCAAAAGGTTTACTTTGAACAGTCTGGTGTCTGCCTTAGTGGTAGGAGGGAAACCCATTCAGGACAGTGCCAGAGAATCCCATCCTGTCGGCAAAGAGGGAGAGAAGGATGCAGTCGTCGACTGTGTCAAATGCAGTCGAGAGGTCAAGGAGGACAAGGAGGCATGAGTTGCCCTTAACCATGGTTTGGAGGGCATCATCCACCAACTGGATGGTGGCTGTCTCGATGCTAAACTTGGGGCGGAACCCTGACTGATAGTCATTTAGAAGGTGAAGTTGTTTGATTCTGGTGAGTAGTTGTGTAGCAACTACTTTTTCTAAGATTTGCCAATAAACGGGAGGTTCATAATGGGCCGGTAGTTGGCCAGGTTATCTAGAACTAGAGTTGTTTTTTAAAAAGAGGTCGTATGAGACCAATCTTGAGGATGTCCGGCAAGGACCCTTCTGTGAGGGAGGCATTAATGATGCTGAGGAGTGCATTGAGCGCCGGGCCTGCCAATTGGATAATGATGGAGACAGGGATGATATTGTCTGAGTAAGATGTAGGTTTGAGGGAGGTCATTATTTTTAGGAGATCCGGTGGAGGGGAGAGGGGGGAAGAGAATTTGGCCCAGAAGGGCAGTGTGAGTCGCGGAGTTCAGGGGGAGATTACGCTGTGGGAGGTTCATTCGATGGCCTCTCAGATTTTGTTTATATTTTCTCGGGGTAGGGTGAGAATTTCGTACAATGCTTTTATACTTCAAAGAGGGCCTTGCTCCTGTTAGAGGCTGCCTCAATGGTGGCAAAGTAGTAAGCATCATTGGCCTCGATAATCAGAATCCTACGGTTTGTGCAGAGAGATTTGAAGTTAATGATGTCTCCTGGGTTATGGGTTTTGTACCGCAGATTCTCAGGGGCTCTGATTGAGCGTTGGTTAAAGGCAAGCTTGGGGGTGTACCAAGAGGAAGATGGTTTAATCTTAGTGTGGCTGTTTTATTAGTGGGGCATGAGTGTCAACCAGTTTCATAACGGAGTTGATGATTAATTCTAGGAGTACCAAGGCATTCCCTGTAGTGGGTAAGTCTGCATCTAGCTCCTTGACTGACGTTTCTGAATGAGCAGCATTGAGTGTGGTGGTGTTTATCCTAACCATTGTGGGTTGATAGTGGGATGGTGGCATAGCCAGACCAGTCAAGTCAGATAGGGTCTGCACAGGGGTTGAGGGGGCATGATGTTGGAAACTAAGTCTACAGTGTTGCCTTTGTTGTGCGTGGGGGAGAGCACAATTTGCTTAAGGTCCATGGTACCGGTCAGTACAAAAAGCGTGTTTTGAGTGTGGTTGTTGGCCTGTAACACGGGGACATTCAAATCTCAGAGCAAGACATTATTAGAGTGCTGTAATTTGGCAGGAGATTAAGTTGGAGATTTCTGCAATGAAAGAGTTTTGCATAGCAACCAAATAAACAACATGTTGTTGTGAATTCACCATGTGTTTGTCATCAGTGCCATCTGGTCAGACGCTATAGCACACAGAGTCCTAAACCCAATTAAATTGAGCTCCTGCCATTGGACTACATTTTTTCAGGTTTTTCTCATTCGTGTGTAGAGCCATGCACGACCTCATGCACAATACAGAGAGTGAATAGTGGACAGTCTGGCGTCTGTAAAGCACACCATTAACTGTTCAGTGTTTACCTGTCAAGTAATCACTGAGCAAGGTCGGCACTCTGTGTTGTACCCTGAGTGCTGTCATTACTGGGAGTCCTCATTACTCCCGACCCCGTTCTTCCTCGTCCTAGGACTTCTTCAAAATATTTCACCTTCCCACCACATATTTCCACATTTCTACCTTTTTTACCCTGTTGAACTGGGATATAAGATGCTAACACTTACCAAAAATCTCCATGTTCCCTTACCAAGTGATCAGAGCGACCACAGCACCCGGGCATGTGCCGAGGGTGTAATTACTGAGACGAGGAGAAGTAGGACTAGAAGTAATGAAGATTGTTAATAAGAAATCAGATCATTATCCCCACATCGCTCTTCCTCAACCCAGCCCTTATTCATTGAAGTGTGACAAATATCCCAATTGACACGACCAACACTCCAAGAAAGACATCTAACATAAAGTATTGTGCACTAAGTGAAGAAACTTGTTTTCCTACACAAGGCTTTATCAGGGTATTGCTCCCTGCAAAATGATGGTCCGCCTGATGTGTAGGCGATAATGGTGAATAAATGCAAGTGGAGAAGCCCATGGGGCTGCTCTGCAACTGTTCTGTGCGGTCGAGCCTGGCCTTCAGCCCAGGGCATATCAATTTGCCTTCTTGACTGTCCCACACACTTCCAGTCGAAGTTACAACCCTGCCAAAGTGTAAGTTAAAGCTAATGGGCCTCATAACGACCCAGGCGGCCACGGAATGAACGGTGCCGGTAAGGGAGCGGCACCGTTCAATCCGGGCCGCCCTATTACAAGGTCTGCAGCAGGACCCGCTAAGGAATGCCTGGTCAGACCAGGTGTCGTTAGCGGGACCCGCTTGCAGACCAGGATGCTAACAACGAGCCCGTCATTAACGGGCCCGTTGTTAGCATCCTCCCCATTCCCATTGAGCCCTATGAGGCTGAAGTGGGAATGGGGATGTACCGGGTCCGGGTTCGGCTAAAGGGATTTACCTGGCCCTCCAAGGTCGGAATGGCCCTGTAAGTCCCCTTTTGCGGGACCCAGACCTGGTACCCGGTATGGCGGTAGCCATGCCGCTAAAAGCTGCATGGCTACCTCCATACTCATAATGAGGCCCAATGTGTCTTAAGCCATCAGCTTATGGATAAGGATGAGGTTTTGCAACCTTTGCCGGATGCACCAAAGGTAGCTAGTTTCACAAACCTTTATTTAGACAAATAATATCTTCTTAAAAACGATCACAATTCATAATAATGATAATAAAATAAACTTTTACAAACATTATATATGCTTTTTAGACATAAAGCCTAAACTGCATCATTCTTTCCTGGAAGGAAGAGCACATATTTCTTAGCATCATAAACAGTTCTAAAATTAGACTCCTTCATTGTAGTGAAGTCATGAATATAGCAGCAGCCACACACTCTAGTTAGAAAATAGTAAACTAAGGAAGCTTTTCTGCCATTTTGAAAGGCAAACTGACCGAGCTGATCAGAGGAAAATCTGCCATTCGCCGAGCGTAGACCCATTTCAGCCACGTACGGTAGTAGAAGTTGACCACTCCTACTAGGTACAGGATTGGTTAATACTATTTGCGATATATCATGGACACTGCCTTCTTCCTCCATTAGAGAACCAGCCCCTGAGTAGTCCCCCAGGCTCAGATTAAAGTCTCCCCTAACTAAACTAGAAGGTGATTAAGATGCATGGTTTTCAATTGGTCCAGGTGTTTATGCACCACATATAAATGATTCATAACGTCTTATGTTCTTATGGTAGCTTAACGGATATCACCAGAAGTGTATCTGATGAATAGATGACTGTACAATCTGAGTACAACCAATTAGCCACTTTCACTCTGGCTGTTATTTGCTGAGAAATAAAAATGTCCAAACTTATTCAATGTCAAGTTCTCCTGGAAGAGAATAATGTTAAACCGTGATATGTATATGATACGAATTCAGGGTTTATTTATTTGATTTATTTATTTATTTGCATTTATAAAGCGCACAGAGCTGCCCTGGGGCATCGTGGCGCTGTTACAGCAGGCTTAAGCTTAAAACATAGGTAAACAGTAACAGTCAGTTGCAATAATACATTGATAGGCAGTACAAGATCGAAAGGGTCAGAGAGTTATGCTTTGCTGAGGTTACAGTGCAAGCATATCTATGCATAGTTATACATTCGCCTAAGATATGGTTGGTTTCAAGATATTCCTGGATTTGCGTGTAGGCAACTTTATCCAGGATCTTGAGCAGGAAGGGCACGGTGGTAATGGGCCTGTAGTTATTAGCCACTTCTGGGTCAAGAGTAGGTTTTTTTTAGAAGAGGGCATACCCAAGCTTCTTTTAGGCTCTCTGGAACTGTGTTGGCGTTGAAGGAGGCATTAATGAAGGATTTGAGGAAGGGGGTCGAGTGTTTCAGTGCAGTCTTTAATCAGGCTAGCTGGACATGGGTCTCCTTTGCAGTTGGATGGTTTAATATTGTTCATTATCTCAATAACTTCCTGTTCTGTGACTTTCCTGAATTTGAAAGGGGTTATAGGGGTTTTGGCGGAGGAGTACTGTGTGCTGGGGGTGAGCAAGTGGTTAATGGTGGAGGTAGATTTGGGGTGCTGTGATAGGTTTTTGTGGTGCTCCTTGATTTTTGCTTGTAAGAGTTCAATTTTATTCAATAGGGCGAATTGTATGGAGTTGCACCAGGTTTGGTCTTTGACAATGTCTTGTGATTTGGTGGCTGGTGAGGTGAGTTCTTTAAAGATGGCGAAGAGCTCTTTGGATTCGGAGCTAGCATTCGTGATTCTTTCGTTGTAGGAGGCTGACTTGGCTGTGATTATGGCTTTTTTGTATTGGGAGGTGATTTTTTGTAGGAGGATAAGGTGGCTGGGGAGGGGGATTTCTGCCAAGTGTTCAATGCTTTTCTATTCTGAGAGCGGAGTTCTTTAAGTTCAGGGGAGAACCATGTGTTTGAGTGTTTCACTTTTTTGGCTTTTTTTTTCTGCAAAGGGGCGATGGTGTCAATGGCAGTGCTTATGGTGCTCTTATAGATGTCTGCTAGCTCTGACGGGTCGGAGGACTTGAGATCTGTTGTGAGGATGCTTAAGTGTATTAAGATCTTGTCTTTGGTAAGATTTTTGGCGCATCTTGCCAGGGCTGGGGGGATAGGGTTGGGCTTTTTGGTGTTAGATACGATGGGGATGAGGAAGTGAATGATGTGGTGGTCTGACCAAGAAGTGGGAGTGTTGGAGCTAATGTCGATGTGACAGTTGTGGTCAGCTACCCAATCAAGGATGCGGCCTTTGTTGTGTGTGGGTGAGGTTATTTATTGGTCAAAGCCTAGTTCCTTTAAGGCTATTGAAAGAGATTTGGCTGGCTTATCCTTTTGGTCATTGTATCCGAGGTTAAGGTCCCCTAAGAGGATGATTTTGGAGGTGGGCTTAAAGTTTTCTGATAGTCAATGTAGGAGGTTCTCATGGAACTCCAATAGTGGGCCCGGTGGGTGGTAGACGATGTTGATGGTGATGGTGGAGTTGGGGGAGAGGGTGATTTTTATAGCTAGGGAGTCTATGGTGTCGCCCAGGTAAGATGTGATTTGTCTGACCTCTAGATGATCTTTCAGGACGAGTGCTACCCCACCTCCTACAGAGGAGAGGCGGTCTTGCCTGATGATGGAGTAACCCTGTGGGATGGCAAGGCTGAGGGCTGGCACTGCAGCACTGTGAAGCCAGGTCTCAGTGATGGCTAGAATGTCTAGGTTGAGGTTGATTAGGAGTTTGTGAATTTCGGTGGCGTGGGCCGGGATGAACCTAGCATTGATAAGGGCACATTGTAAGTTATGTGGTGGCTGGGATGGGGAGGGGGTGGCGTTGAGTGGTGCAGGTGAGGCATGGATTTGTGTGGGTGGGGATGATTCAGCCGAGCGGGCGGATGTTTCTGTGGTTTTGGGTGAGTTGGGTGGGGCTTGGTGGGTGATCCTCGGGTATCTTGAGCGGAGACCCAGGAGTTGGTTCCTGATGTTGGTGGGTCTAGTGTATGATATTGTGTTAGTTTTCCTGTATATCTATTCAGGCCGTCAATGTTCCAGAAAATGTGGGGGTATTTGGCTCAATGATTAAAGATGGTGTCTAGGATTATTATAGACTGGATCTCTGGCTTGAGCAGACAGCTTAATCTCAGGGTTGAGGTCCATAGTATTATCCACTAATCTAGGAGTTGTGCTCCTCAAGGCAACTTCACAGATTCCCTGCTTTGGGCAATGAGCTGTTTTGGGTATGTACCAATGGACATATAAATGGCAATTTTTAGCCCTGCTGCCAAGATAGATTTCAATTCCTAATTCAGAGAAGTCCTCTTGCTTAGCCCAGATCAATTTATGAATAAGAGGATCCGCAAAGTCTACAGATGCCAAGAAGATGCGTACAGTCAGATAAGATTGCCAATAGGGTTATCATCTTATTGGCCTTTCCAACAATGCCTAAAATATCATACAGTGCCGATGATAGGACTCGATGATAAGCATTCTTATTTCTATTTTAAAAAAACTTAAATGTGCAAATAACAGTCGTTTTGCACCAACCCTCCATGATATCATTATCCAGTTTTTTAAATTTCACAACAGGAGGGAGTGTTGGTCGTGATTGAGTACAAATATCCTCAGACTGTTTTAAACTAGTCTTTGGCTCCTTTAGAAAATTCAGATTATTGGCAGGTGGAGATTTAATAGGATTAGATGTCACAGCTGTCACTCTAGCTAACTTTGACTGGTTGGGGTGCCGGGTGCCCACAGTATAATCTGTCTGGGTGGACACAGTCCTAGTAACCATAATTCAACACACAGTAGTATCCCCTTGAGGTTGCATGCTTCTGCTTGCCAGAGCATTAGAATGAATTCATGTAGCAGCAGAATGGATATTTGGGTATTCTGAAGCAGCACGTAGGTATGTCACCATTTATGATAAATCCTTTAATGACACTTCCAGTCTCAGAAAGTAACAAAAAGGTGATGAGATCTTCTAAGTTGTGCCATCCTTTCCAAGTATGTCAGAAAGGCCTTCCTATCTGCTCCTGGGTCTGGGAATCTCAAGCAGTAGATTGAGAGAAGAGCATTAATTCCTGGTGCAGACATGTCAATCATGGGGACTCCCATTAATTCAGTGACACACCTTCATGTGTCCTGGACTCTGGAGACATCAGGAAGGATGGGCAGAGGCAATCCAGAGAGTTCTCCACTGCCCTTGTGTGGGTCGCTCTGAGCGACAGCAGATTCTTCTCTACCAAACTCCCCAGAGCAAATACAGTCCTCTCCAGAGGCCTGGGTCTTGTCCCATCCTGGCGACTGATGATGTCTCCTCCCACAATCACAGGCCAGCCTTGCATGAAGGGATCATAGAACAACATAGCCATAACAATGGCATTGTGTTCCTCCCCCCAATTCGATGACAGGACATTTTTCTGGATGCTCTACAACCCAGAGTCGTGATGCTCTCCAGGAAGCCCCTCTAACCCATTGCACTGGAATTGGCTGTCATGATCACCTGGGAAAGGAGATTGAGAGGAAAACCTCTCAGCAGGTTCATAGGGGATAGCCACCACTGCAGCATCAATCGGAAGGAGGCTGTCACGGTATTAGCAGTTTGTTGTCCATCTACCTTGGAGAACACAATCACTGTATATTTGCTGTATAGGTATACCAGAGGATCAGGGTTCACACTATACATTCACCGTTCAGAGCACCCATGGCCCAACAAACCCTTCCCAGTATACAGATGGAGGACTGTTAGAACTGTTCTTTATTTTCCATATCAGACAGGGATCATACAGGAAATAGGGAAATCTCCAGCAATCACAGCTCCTGAGCCTGTGTCAGGGACTTTTGTTGCGGTCTGATGTCAAGTCAGGGCTGTTTCCTCAAAAACCTAGGAGCATACACGATTGGGTGGTTGGGGTGGTATTGCACCTTTAGAGGTTAGCTGACTGGCCATTTTATGTCATGTGGCTTTGCCTGAGCTTCCCCAGAAAACTATCTATTACATTGTTGCAGGGTCACAGGATTACCATTGGCCCTTGCCGTTCGCCATCCACCCCTGGAATTGTGTCCCTGATTGGCTGGAGCGGGTCTCCCCAGAAAAAATATATGAGGGGCGCCTGCTTTTAAGTCTGTGGTCTATCAGGCAAAACGATAAGACTAATGAAAATTAGACCATCCAGACCAGAGATGACAACTGATTACTCTTTCAATTTGTAATCGTTAGCTTTTTATTTTGCAACAATCCATATGTCAAATTACACAATAACAAACATATTCATATAAAATGTGGCTCTTTGAACTTAGAACAAACACATCCCTCCAAACAAACTTCATTCACAACTTCTTCATTCATTCATCACATTCACAAACGATAGGAAAAATTATATTTTGTTCATATCACAATAACAATGCCAATTAAAGCATTTCTTGGTTTCACACTTGATTAATTTACAATGTGTCCATCTGTCAACATTCAGAGGATAGAAAAACTGTTTGTCGACATGTTTCGGTTGAGTTCTTAACGTGGGCAATGACTTCCCTTTGTGTATTATGTTCAACCTTCTTCAGGACAAGAGACGATCGCCAAATCCGCGTGGTCTCATAGAAAAGTGGGGGTGTGTGTAAGGCAAAGAGGCCTAGGTCTATAAAATAAGAAAAAAATATATGTAAGATGTCATCTCTGTTTCATAAAAACCCATTTCTTGAGTAACAGCTAGCTACTGAAGCTGTGTGCGAACCGGCTCACCTCCTCTGATTTTTTCAGTGGCTGGCGTGTCGGTTCGGTGGAGTAAATCCCGGCATGAGAGATCTCTAATAATGAGTTTCACGTCGTACGTCCTACAGAATAAAGGACATATAAACTCGTAAGTTTATAGGAAGAGTATAGCATACTATTAGAAAAGAACATTAATGAATCGGTACTCACTCAGTTGGAGTAATGAGGCTCGCAAAATTGTCCGAGCTGTCGGTTCAGTCAGACTGCAGGGGAGTAGACAAAGTGTAAGTGCTTCCGAATTATACACCCATATGTCGCGTAACTATTATCACAATAGAAAACTTGCTTTAAGAGTTCTAGTAAATGTCAGCTCTATAGAATAGAAACATTGTGTGATGGCCCACAATAGGGAGCCATGAGCCTACACATCTAAACATCAGAATGTCTAAGTCCCTGCAGTGAACTCTAAACCACTCGTGAAAAATAGAAAAATGAAGCTTACTTCTTAGGTTCTCTGTAATTAATCCCTTGGAAGAGAGTACCTGTTGCTGGCCAGTCGCAGATAAAAGAGTCACGAAACTGTAACAACAGTGCATGGTTTCAGATATGGAGCCGAAAGAGCACGAACTGGCATAGACTATGTCTACTGCTGTCTACTTACTCGGTGTTTACCTCGGCTCTGTCCGTCAGTGTATGAATCTGTTGGCGCTCCTCCGCTAGTGATCGCGGCGATCCGGCGTACGTTCCAAATAGCACCAATGGACGCACGGCCGCTCGGAATTCTGGTCCGAGTGGTATGCGGCTGCTCGGCATTCTGGACAAAGTAGTTCCCGAACAACGGCGGAAACGAAAACTGTCTCCACAAGAATGTACGTCTAGTTACCGAACAGTGGTGAATGTGCCGCTGTGCACGCTTACTGAGCGTGAAAGGAAACAAGTCCAGTTTGCCAGTGCCCGGTTAATAAAGCTAAGCACTATGGGATATGTGTTCCCAAATATCAACGGGCCTCATTTGTTGTTATTTAGCTTAAATCATGAAACCTCTCTTCCCATGTCGCAGGGCTAATGAAAAAAGGTTACAGATGAATGTAAAAGTCTGGTACTCATCTTCAGCCACCATAGTGTTATGTACTATTCAGGGCGTTCCATTCCACCGAAATATTTAACCCATGGCGGACCGTATCTAGAGAATATATCCACTTCTGTTCCAGGCGGTGTAGGGCACTGGCCATATCCCCGCCTCTTGATTTAGTGCGTATGGTTTGTAGTACAAACCACTTGATGTCGGTATCTTTATGGTGAAGTCTGTCAAAATGGTCCACCAGAGGTTTGTCAGCTGTATGGTTTCTAATACACGAGTGGTGTTCCCCAATACGTATTTTAACCTCTCTTGTGGTTTTTCCAACGTATAGTAAATTGCACGGACATGAGATGACATAGATTGAATTTTTTGTATGGCAGTTGGTGTGATTCTTCATCGTCCATGTATTAGTCCCATATTGAAAAGTATGTTTGGTCTCAGTAAAGGGACATACACTGCAATTCCCGCATTTGTAGTGTCCAATAATGGGTGGAAG
The DNA here is from genome assembly GCF_040938575.1 of Ambystoma mexicanum. Lineage (NCBI taxonomy): Eukaryota > Metazoa > Chordata > Amphibia > Caudata > Ambystomatidae > Ambystoma > Ambystoma mexicanum. The sequence continues at coordinate 1,139,080,879 of NC_090936.1, read as the reverse complement.
TCCCCATTGGTTCAAAATTGAGTTCTCTTTGGGTTTTTCATAATAAGTGTGCACCAACCTTTGTCGCAAGTTGCAATTTCGTTTGAATGCAAACATTGGTTTCTTAGATAATGTACCCGGGTTCTTGATTAAATCCCAATTCTTATTGATGATCTTCTTGATAGTGTTGCTAATAGGGTTATACGTTGTGACACAGACCAATCTCTCGTGGATCTTTTTTTCTTGACTCTGTAGAATGAGAGCCCTGTTGGTGTTGGCTGCTCTCTTCATGTTCCTTTTTACCAGTTGTTTCGGGTAACCCCGTGTGTCCAGTCTTTCTTTGAGTTGTGTGGCATGTGTTTGATAATCGACCCTATCTGTGCAATTGCGTCGAATCCTCAGAAATTGTCCATATGGCAGATTAAATTTCAGACTCTCCGGGTGAAAACTTGAGTAATGTAGTAGGGTATTCTTGTCTGTGGATTTCCTATAGAGTGAGGTGACCAACGCATTCCCTTGTTTTCTAATCAGTAGATCTAGGAAACTGACTTGATCATTGTTCCATTCGATGGTAAATTTTTCTCCCCAGGCCTGGGACCCTGCTCTGTTCTCAGCGCTCCGTGTACCTTCTCAAGTTGATGTGTCCCCATTGTTGCTACTGGTATAACCACTTTGCCTTAGAGAGCGCCTGCAGGTTGCAATGTTGTAAAACAACACATGCATCACTTTGTGCCTGCTTCGCTGGGAACTGCTCCTCTTCCCACCGCAGGTGAATGGCCATTTTTCGGCTCGGCCGCACCATGTGGGTGAAAACCGCAAAATTGAGCTTTCTGATCTGCAATTAGTGAGGATTCATCCTGTTATTTTGCAGGTGGATCCGTGTCTCTGGAGCTTAGGAATGTTCTGCTCGTCTGTGACCTTGGCTGTGAGCACCAGCCCTGGACAGTGTGCTGCAAAATCTGTTTTCCTTTGTCCCATATTCTGAGGCCTGTGGCTTCATGTAATTCTACTATAGTTATGCTCTGATTTCTATGTGTCTATGTTGTGATATTTTCATTGTGGGTTAGTGGTACCTGGTCCTTGCAGGTTCCTTATACGATCCTGTAGTTCCATAGGGTTAGTTGCAATAAGCGGCTGCTAGCTTGCTCTGCATTTCTTGCCTTTCGTGCGTTTCTGCGTTTGGCTAATGAGAGAAAAAAATAAAGGCTTTCAACAGTATGTATATTTATCTGTCCTCTATCTACAGAACTGTGTAAGCACGTTCTTCGTGTGTGTCCATGTAACTTTATGCAGGGATGTGAGTTTGCTTCGTGGCTAACGTTACTATTTTGTGACGTCTCTAATGACATCAGCACAGCTAGATATGTATCATTAGTCGATCAGGTCCAGTAAAGCACCTGCATCCATAACCAGTGTTGAGGCAGCTGTATCCAGGAAGACGTCAGCTGGATAAGGTTTGAATGGTTGTTGTGGAGAATATCTGTTCCAATATGTAGATGTCTCTGGCCCTCCTGGGGGCTGGACAAACAGTGACTGACATCTTGCATTTCTGGCTCTTGGGGCTGTTATGCTTATGGGGATCCAGGGGGGCATTCCACAGACCCTCTCTTCGGTGCAAGCAAGGATTAAAGGTTTAACTGGTTCCAGGGATGCACATACAGGCTCACTGCCATGCCGCTCTAGCCCCAGAACCAAGATCTTACTAGAGACTCTAAAATATTGCAGAGCCTTCTGAATTCCTACATGAGTGTCTTGCACCTGTCCATTGATAGTTGTACTGAGCTGGTATGAATGCAGCATCTGCAGATTGAAATTACTACAGTGGACAAAGATGAAACTTCATGTTCAAATGGAATCCAAACTCTGCTGAAAAGGTGTACCTTAACAACACTCTTTCTTCCATGTTGCAGCAGCCAGTCATCCTAGTAAGTAAATATTGCCACTCCTCATTCCTGTATGATTCCTACCATGCACCCAGAAAGTTTGTGAAAACCCATGGGGCTGATGATGCCTGAATGGTACAATCGGAAGTGGTCATACCTGACTGCAAAACTTTGAAATTGGCGATCGCAGGCTCCCATTGGTTCATAATGAAAGACATCCATTAAGTCCAGCGAGACCAGCTACTTCCCAAGACAAATCAGGCGATAGACTCTCTTAAGAGTTTCCATTTGGAATAAAAACAAATGTGTATTGGTTGAGGATACAAGAACTTCTGTACAGATTTGTTCTCTGCCTTAAAGCTGAGGACCGGATGAAAGCCTCCAGATGTTCTAATTGCCATTAACCCGATTGAATAGCAGCACTGTTCCTCTGCAGTGCTGGCCCCTGGTGCTGGATCCCTTCCTAAGAAGACCAGCAATCTCCTAATGTAGCACTCTTCTTCTTTTTAAATCTTTTAGCGCGCAATAGCACCCACTCTTGGAGGCCTTTCCCTACCCACGGATCAGTTACTGATTCTCGACATCACTGGTAAAAGTGCTTGAGCCTAGCCCACACTTACAGGTCCCCGGTATAGTCAGATCAATTAGTTTTGTCAGGCATACTCTTTCAGCTTGCCGGAGGTTCCTGGGACTGCCGCTGAAGTTAGGTTGCTCCTACTCTCACTGGAATGATATCTGCCTCATCTGGATCTTGGGTGGGGGGGGGTGATCAACTCTTCTTTCTCAGACGGCCAACATGCTTATCCACTTTGTGGAAGTTGAGCCTTATTACAAGTACGGTGGTGCAGTAAAAAATGGGGGTAATGCAGCGGTAACTCGGTTGGGATGAGGCAGAGGAAAAACCTCCACAAAAAAGCTGAAGGTAATTCTGCTTCCTTACTGCCAAAAAACAGCCAAATCAGCAGATGCCAAAATCCACTCCATAAATGGGGACTAACACTGCCATACCACCACTCCTAATCCGGCAGTAATGGTAATTCTGTTTGGCGGTATTCTGGCAGATTTACCACCAGACTACCGCCAAACTTGTAATGAGGCCCCTTATGCACCTTCTTCCCCAAATGTTCACCAAAGAGCTTATCATCTTGAAATGATCGATGAAGAACCACCACCTTCTGGGAATTGTCCTTCGACCAATCAATCCCGTACATATATTTTTATCCTGTATTAACACAAAATCGAACAGAAATTCCTGCATCCCTTAATCAAATTCTGTACCCGTTTCCATGTTGGCGTATAGCTCCTAAACGGTGCCCATCTGTGCCAAAGCAATGTAGGATGCATAGGTAAAAGTTCTAATGGGCATCTGGGCCTCCTGCCCGGTTGTTTTTAAGGGCACCTCCGGCTGACGATCTATAGGGTCTCGTACTGCTGCTTAATTCAGGCCCACTTTAGTAACTTTAGCAATTCTTACATCTTCGCCAACAAATGAACACAGTGTTTCCATGCAGGGAGAATGAAATGTATTTCCAAATCTTTCCCTTCCTCCATTATCCTCTTTCTGGAGGAGGAGATGGAGAAGATGCTGGGTGTGAGGATGGACATGGGTGATCGTCTTTGCTAAACTCCATCCATTGGCAAACATGGGCAAGGAGCTTATTTGCAACATCTCTTGTTCAGAACCTTCCAGAAGGATCTCCAGCACTTTCCTCTTCAGAGGAGGTAAGTGAGGAGGCGGAAGAAGATGGAGGAAGAGGAAGATGGCTGGTCTCTGTGTATGGTCTTGCTGCTCCGCTGCTTCTGTCTCTAGTCCTTTGACCTCTGGCTTTCTTTCTAGTAGGTGTGGGGACCTGGAGGTAAATGAAGAAGTTGTCTCATGGTGTCAGTGTTTCTCTTTTATGTTTCCCTACTGTATCGGAGAATAGCCTTGAACCTGTATGCGTATCTGCTTCACAGTGCCCGGTGTTCACTGCAGCGCTGCTTTGCTGGGCAACAATGTTGACTCTCCTTTGCAGAAGGTGGTGCCCTGATTGGGGGACCATCTTTGCTGGCATGGTTCCCCTGGAATCTATTCCCGTGTCACAGCAGGTCCCTGAATGTATGATGCTCCGTGGTACATCCCCTCTGATAGACCCCCCCGCCTCACCTGGCAGGCTTCATATGAAGTCTGGTAAGTGTCGCCCTGCAGATCCCATCTGTATTTTAGCCCAGCTCAAGCTATGCTAGCTGACTGCGGTAACTCACTAAAGGCCCTCTCATCCGGACCTCAGAGGCAGTCTCAGCCCTGCAGGAACTCCCGAAGATCATCCATGCTCCCAATTCTTCCCTGCTGCGAGGGTACGTTCCTATCCATAGCATAGGGAAACAAGCCAAGACAGATTCCCATCTGGAACCAGTATAGTGGAAGAGCAGAAAGCGAAACAGGAGGATTGTAGGTAAGTGCTGCCCTTTCATACTCTGGAGGAGAGACAGGGACGTCATTTCACCAAAATCCCAGGGGTAGTGGAAGTGACATCACGTGACCCTAGACCTCTGATGACATCACAGGAAGTGATGTTATTTGACCCCACCACGAAGTGATATTGCGGGAAGCGATGGAACACGACCTTTCACCCTTTGACAAAACAGGAAGTGGCTTCACATAGCATTGTTCCTAGGTACACTATGATAAATATGATTACGCTATCACTATAATGTGATGTACATTTCATACAAGAATTGATCGCCATATGTATCATTAAGATCAGTGTGTATAGGCCCATATTACCAAATTACTGTGAATGCAAGCAGACGTCCATGACCAAATGATAATGATGTGTTGTTATATAGCACTTACGCGTAATCGCTTTATATAGAAAAAATATACACCCAATATCACCCAACCTGTGTTGGTACTCATTTATCGACCTCAGAAGGATGAAAGGCTGAGTTGAGGTGTTTAAGAACAGACTAAATCAGTGACTCACCCCCTGAAGTGTGCCTGAAACAAACCTTTAATGAGTCTAGCAATGATTGTATAGAATTCCAGAAAGACACATTATTTGGTATTCCTATTCTTTCCTATTTAGGGTCGGTGCTGAAAGTGTTAGACTTGTGTCACTCCTTTTCTTCTTTTCCTTCTTTTTTAAGGGGCTTTAACAAGATAGCAAGCCACTCCAGAACTAAAGAAAACCTTTTTTTCTAGAGGTCGCAGGGTGACCACAGAGGTCGCCAGGGAGACCTCCGAGGTCGCAGTCAGATGTTTTGGCCCACAACTCCCACGATCTTGCACTATTGACAGTGCTGGTTGGAGCTGATAGGAGGTGTAGCCAACACATCTGGAGAGCAAAAGGTTGCAGATCCCTGCACTAGATGGTATTCCTGCACCTAAACCGCAAGCATTGATTGCTAGCACATCAAATTGAGTTCAGAAGTCCAGCGAATGATATATAGGTCAGAGTAGGATAGATTACTTTAGGGGAACTTCAGGTAACTCCACTGTATTTCCTATTATTTCACATTACTTTGGATTACTTTGGATTGCTCTGATTGCTTTGGAATAACTTTGATTACATTGGATTTCTTACTTTAGATTACTTAGTTCACTGAATCATTTCATCAATTTTATTGGTAGGATTTGTAGACAATAGTAATATTTAAAATGTCTCATTGTAAAATGTACTTGGGCAGCAAGTTCGCCTACACAAAAGCCAAAGCTGTTGGCTTAGCCACTACTTGTTGGGTCTGTCGCTTTTAGCAGCTACTAGGACAGGTCATCTACAAACACTTTGCCACAACGTGTTGTTTTGGACGTTTTATTAAAGGGTTCCTCCCTTTTTGTCACACTGAAAAAAACCTATTCAGTGTATCGGTTTCACTGCTTATTATCTCTACTGTTTATTAATAGAAATAATTAATAGCTTGACCTATATGATGTGCCTTTATATACTTATATCCAAAGTAAACATAAACAAGGTGCACCCAGACGCCTGCTGAAATAACACAATAACTCACTGTGCGCTCCAGCCCTGCACTCCCGTGTTGTCATTACACTAACAAGGGACTGAAATCTATACATTGGACGAGAACCAACGAGCAGAGGCCAGTGCTGCAGCAAGGCAATACTCCGGCACTAGCAGCAAGGAAGGTGGTAAAATAGGTCAGCATGTTAAGCGTTTGCTTAGGTGACCTGTGTGTGACCAGAAGTAACAGTTTTAAGGGCCTCATTACGAGTTGGGTGGTATTTCTGTGGTAAACCTGCCAAAACACCACCAAATGGAATTACTGTTACTGCCATGATTACTGTCGGATTGCAAGTGGTGGAAGGCGGTGTCAGTCCCCATTTTCTGGTGTGCATAGGACTCCATAGGGATTTTGGCAGAATTACCTCATGCAGTAATTCCACCTGTAGTTATTCTGCCAATTTTGCCATTTTTTGGCAGTAAAGTGGAGAATTTACCTCCAGCGTTTTGCTGGAGGAAACTCCCCCACCCTACCACAAAAGTTGAAGTATAGCGGTACAGTAATGCGGCGGTAATCCAGTGGATTTGTGTGGGTGGGGGATGATTCAGCCGAGCGGGCGGATGTTTCTGTGGTTTTGGGTGAGTTGGGTGGGGCTTGGTGGGTGATGCTCGGGTATCTTGAGCGGAGACCCAGGAGTTGGTTCCTGATGTTGGTGGGTCTAGTGTATGATATTGTGTTAGTTTTCCTGTATATCTATTCAGGCCGTCAATGTTCCAGGAGACTGTAGTAAGATGATTTTCAGAAAATTTGGGGGTATTTGGGTCAATGATTAAAGATGGTGTCTAGGATTATTATAGACTGGATCTCTGGCTTGAGCAGACAGCTTAATCTCAGGGTTGAGGTCCATAGTATTATCCACTAATCTAGGAGTTGCGCTCCTCAAGGCAACTTCACAGATTCCCTGCTTTGGGCAATGAGCTGTTTTGGGTATGTACCAATGGACATATAAATGGCAATTTTTAGCCCTGCTGCCAAGATAGATTTCAATTCCTAATTCAGAGAAGTCCTCTTGCTTAGCCCAGATCAATTTATGAATAAGAGGATCCGCAAAGTCTACAGATGCCAAGAAGATGCGTACAGTCAGATAAGATTGCCAATAGGGGTATCATCTTATTGGCCTTTCCAACAATGCCTAAAATATCATACAGTGCCGATGATAGGACTCGATGATAAGCATTCTTATTTCTATTTTAAAAAAACTTAAATGTGCAAATAACAGTCGTTTTGCACCAACCCTCCATGATATCATTATCCAGTTTTTTAAATTTCACAACAGGAGGGAGTGATGGTCGTGATTGAGTACAAATATCCTCAGACTGTTTTAAACTAGTCTTTGGCTCCTTTAGAAAATTCAGATTATTGGCAGGTGGAGATTTAATAGGATTAGATGTCGCAGCTGTCACTGTAGCTAACTTTGACTGGTTGGGGTGCCGGGTGCCCACAGTATAATCTGTCTGGGTGGACACAGTCCTAGTAACCATAATTCAACACACAGTAGTATCCCCTTGAGGTTGCATGCTTCTGCTTGCCAGAGCATTAGAATGAATTCATGTAGCAGCAGAATGGATATTTGGGTATTCTGAAGCAGCAGGTAGGTATGTCACCATTTATGATAAATCCTTTAATGACACTTCCAGTCTCAGAAAGTAACAAAAAGGTGATGAGATCTTCTAAGTTGTGCCATCCTTTCCAAGTATGTCAGAAAGGCCTTCCTATCTGCTCCTGGGTCTGGGAATCTCAAGCAGTAGATTGAGAGAAGAGCATTAATTCCTGGTGCAGACATGTCAATCATGGGGACTCCCATTAATTCAGTGACACACCTTCATGTGTCCTGGACTCTGGAGACATCAGGAAGGATGGGCAGAGGCAATCCAGAGAGTTCTCCACTGCCCTTGTGTGGGTCGCTCTGAGCGACAGCAGATTCTTCTCTACCAAACTCCCCAGAGCAAATACAGTCCTCTCCAGAGGCCTGGGTCTTGTCCCATCCTGGCGACTGATGATGTCTCCTCCCACAATCACAGGCCAGCCTTGCATGAAGGGATCATAGAACAACATAGCCATAACAATGGCATTGTGTTCCTCCCCCCAATTCGATGACAGGACATTTTTCTGGATGCTCTACAACCCAGAGTCGTGGTGCTCCCCAGGAAGCCCCTCCAACCCATTGCACTGGAATTGGCTGTCATGATCACCTGGGAAAGGAGATTGAGAGGAAAACCTCTCAGCAGGTTCATAGGGGATAGCCACCACTGCAGCATCAATCGGAAGGATGCTGTCACGGTATTAGCGGTTTGTTGTCCATCTACCTTGGAGACCACAATCACTGTATATTTGCTGTATAGGTATACCAGAGGATCGGGGTTCACACTATACATTCACTGTTCAGAGCACCCATGGCCCAACAAACCCTTCCCAGTATACAGATGGAGGACTGTTAGAACTGTTCTTTATTTTCCATATCAGACAGGGATCATACAAGAAATAGGGAAATCTCCAGCAATCACAGCTCCTGAGCCTGTGTCAGGGACTTTTGTTGAGGTCTGATGTCAAGTCAGGGCTGTTCCCCAAAAACCTAGGAGCATACACGATTGGGTGGTTGGGGTGGTATTGCACCTATAGAGGTTAGCTGACTGGCCATTTTATGTCATGTGGCTTTGCCTGAGCTTCCCCAGAAAACTATCTATTACATTGTTGCAAGGTCACAGGATTACCATTGGCCCTTGCCCTTCGCCATCCACCCCTGGAATTGTGTCCCTGATTGGCTGGAGCGGGTCTCCCCAGAAAAAATATATAAGGGGCGCCTGCTTTTAAGTCTGTGGTCTATCAGGCAAAACGATAAGACTAATGAAAATTAGACCATCCAGACCAGAGATGACAACTGATTACTCTTTCAATTTGTAATCGTTAGCTTTTTATTTTGCAACAATCCATATGTCAAATTACACAATAACAAATATATTCATATAAAATATGGCTCTTTGAACTTAGAACAAACACATCCCTCCAAACAAACTTCATTCACAACTTCTTCATGCATTCATCACATTCACAAACGATAGGAAAATTTATATTTTGTTCATATCACAATAACAATGCCAATTAAAGCATTTCTTGGTTTCACACTTGATTAATTTACAATGTGTCCATCTGTCAACATTCAGAGGATAGAAAAACTGTTTGTCGACATGTTTCGGTTGAGTTCTTAACGTGGGCAATGACTTCCCTTTTTGTATTATGTTCAACCTTCTTCAGGACAAGAGACGATCGCCAAATCCACGTGGTCTCATAGAAAAGTGGGGGTGTGTGTAAGGCAAAGAGGCCCAGGTCTATAAAATAAGAAAAAAATATATTTAAGATGTCATCTCTGTTTCATAAAAACCCATTTCTTGAGTAACAGCTAGCTACTAAAGCTGTGTGCGAACCGGCTCACCTCCTCTGATTTTTTCAGTGGCTGGCGTGTCGGTTCGGTGGAGTAAATCCCGGCATGAGAGATCTCTAATAATGAGTTTCACGTCGTATGTCCTACAGAATAAAGGACATATAAACTTGTAAGTTTATAGGAAGAGTATAGCATTCTATTAGAAAAGAACATTAATGAATCGGTACTCACTCAGTTGGAGTAATGAGGCTCGCAAAATTGTCCGAGCTGTCGGTTCAGTCAGACTGCAGGGGAGGAGACAAAGTGTAAGTGCTTCCGAATTATACACCCATATGTCGCGTAACTATTATCACAATATAAAACTTGCTTTAAGAGTTCTAGTAAATGTCAGCTCTATAGAATAGAAACATTGTGTGATGGCCCACAATAGGGAGCCATGAGCCTACACATCTAAACATCAGAATGTCTAAGTCCCTGCAGTGAACTCTAAACCACTCGTGAAAAATAGAAAAATGAAGCTTACTTCTTAGGTTCTCTGTAATGAATCCCTTGGAAGAGAGTACCCGTTGCTGGCCAGTCGCAGATAAAAGAGTCACGAAACTGTAACAACAGTGCATGGTTTCAGATATGGAGCCGAAAGAGCATGAACTGGCATAGACTATGTCTACTGCTGTCTACTTACTCAGTGTTTACCTCGGCTCTGTCCGTCAGTGTATGAATCTGTTGGCGCTCCTCCGCTAGTGATCGCGGCGATCCGGCGTACGTTCCAAATAGCACCAATGGACGCACGGCCGCTCGGAATTCTGGTCCGAGTGGTATGCGGCTGCTCGGCATTCTGGACAAAGTAGTTCCGGAACAACGGCGGAAACGAAAACTGTCTCCACAAGAATGTACGTCTAGTTACCGAACAGTGGTGAATGTAAAACAACACATGCATCACTTTGTGCCTGCTTCGCTGGGAACTGCTCCTCTTCCCACCGCAGGTGAATGGCCATTTTTCGGCTCGGCCGCACCATGTGGGTAAAAACCGCAAAATTGAGCTTTCTGATCTGCAATTAGTGAGGATTCATCCTGTTATTTTGCAGGTGGATCCGTGTCTCTGGAGCTTAGGAATGTTCTGCTCGTCTCTGACCTTGGCTGTGAGCACCAGCCTGGACAGTGTGCTGCAAAATCTGTTTTCCTTCGTCCCATATTCTGAGGCCTGTGGCTTCATGTAATTCTACTATAGTTATGCTCTGATTTCTATGTGTCTATTTTGTGATATTTTCATTGTGGGTTAGTGGTACCTGGTCCTTGCAGGTTCCTTATACGATCCTGTAGTTCCATAGGGTTAGTTGCAATAAGCGGCTGCTAGCTTGCTCTGCATCTCTTGCCTTTCGTGCGTTTCTGCGTTTGGCTAATGAGAGAAAAAAATAAAGGCTTTCAACAGTATGTATATTTATCTGTCCACTATCTACAGAACTGTGTAAGCACGTTCTTCGTGTGTGTCCATGTAACTTCATGCAGGGATGCGAGTTTGCTTCGTGGCTAATGTTACTATTTTGTGACGTCTCTAATGACATCAGCACAGCTAGATATGTATCATTAGTCGATCAGGTCCAGTAAAGCACCTGCATCCTTAACCAGTGTTGAGGCAGCTGTATCCAGGAAGACGTCAGCTGGATAAGGTTTGAATGGTTGTTGTGGAGAATATCTGTTCCAATATGTAGATGTCACTGGCCCTCCTGGGGGCTGGACAAACAGTGACTGACATCTTGCATTTCTGGCTCTTCGGGCTGTTATGCTTATGGGGATCCAGGGGGGCATTCCACAGACCCTCTCTTCGGTGCAAGCAAGGATTAAAGGTTTAACTGGTTCCAGGGATGCACATACAGGCTCACTGCCATGCCGCTCTAGCCCCAGAACCAAGATCTTACTAGAGACTCTAAAATATCGCAGAGCCTTCTGAATTCCTACATGAGTGTCTTGCACCTGTCCATTGATAGTTGTACTGAGCTGGTATGAATGCAGCATCTGCAGATTGAAATTACTACAGTGGACAAAGATGAAACTTCATGTTCAAATGGAATCCAAACTCTGCTGAAAAGGTGTACCTTAACAACACTCTTTCTTCCATGTTGCAGCAGCCAGTCATCCTAGAAAGTAAATATTGCCACTCCTCATTCCTGTATGATTCCTACCATGCACCCAGAAAGTTTGTGAAAACCCATGGGGCTGATGATGCCTGAATGGTACAATCGGAAGTGGTCATACCTGACTGCAAAACTTTGAAATTGGTGATCGCAGGCTCCCATTGGTTCATAATGAAAGACATCCATTAAGTCCAGCGAGACCAGCTACTTCCCAAGACAAATCAGGCGATAGACTCTCTTAAGAGTTTCCATTTGGAATAAAAACAAATGTGTATTGATTGAGGATACAAGAACTTCTGTACAGATTTGTTCTCTGCCTTAAAGCTGAGGACCGGATGAAAGCCTCCAGATGTTCTAATTGCCATTAACCCGATTGAATAGCAGCACTGTTCCTCTGCAGTGCTGGCCCCCTGGTGCTGGATCCCTTCCTAAGAAGACCAGCAATCTCCTAATGTAGCACTCTTCTTCTTTTTAAATCTTTTAGCGCTCAATAGCACCCATTCTTGGAGGCCTTTCCGTACCCACGGATCAGTTACTGATTCTCGACATCACTGGTAAAAGTGCTTGAGCCTAGCCCACACTTACAGGTCCCCGGTATAGTCAGATCAATTAGTTTTGTCAGGCATACTCTTTCAGCTTGCCGGAGGTTCCTGGGACTGCCGCTGAAGTTAGGTTGCTCCTACTCTCACTGGAATGATATCTGCCTCATCTGGATGTTGGGTGGGGGGGGGGTGATCAACTCTTCTTTCTCAGACGGCCAACATGCTTATCCACTTTGTGGAAGTTGAGCCTTATTACAAGTACGGTGGTGCAGTAAAAAATGGCGGTAATGCAGCGGTAACTCGGTTGGGATGAGGCAGAGGAAAAACCTCCACAAAAAAGCTGAAGGTAATTCTGCTTCCTTACTGCCAAAAAACAGCCAAATCAGCAGATGCCAAAATCCACTCCATAAATGGGGACTAACTGCCATACCACCACTCCGAATCCGGCAGTAATGGTAATTCTGTTTGGCGGTATTCTGGCAGATTTACCACCAGACTACCGCCAAACTTGTAATGAGGCCCCTTCTGCACCTTCTTCTCCAAATGTTCACCAAAGAGCTTATCATCTTGAAATGATCGATGAAGAACCACCACCTTCTGGGAATTGTCCTTCGACCAATCAATCCCGTACATATATTTTTATCCTGTATTAACACAAAATCGAACAGAAATTCCTGCATCCCTTAATCAAATTCTGTACCCGTTTCCATGTTGGCGTATAGCTCCTAAACGGTGCCCATCTGTGCCAAAGCAATGTAGGATGCATAGGTAAAAGTTCTAATGGGCATCTGGGCCTCCTGCCCGGTTGTTTTTAAGGGCACCTCCGGCTGACGATCTATAGGGTCTCGTACTGCTGCTTAATTCAGGCCCACTTTAGTAACGTTAGCAATTCTCACATCTTCGCCAACAAATGAACACAGTGTTTCCATGCAGGGAGAATGAAATGTATTTCCAAATCTTTCCCTTCCTCCATTATCCTCTTTCTGGAGGAGGAGATGGAGAAGATGCTGGGTGTGAGGATGGACATGGGTGATCGTCTTTGCTAAACTCCATCCATTGGCAAACATGGGCAAGGAGCTTATTTGCAACATCTCTTGTTCAGAACCTTCCAGAAGGATCTCCAGCACTTTCCTCTTCAGAGGAGGTAAGTGAGGAGGCGGAAGAAGATGGAGGAAGAGGAAGGTGGCTGGTCTCTGTGTATGGTCTTGCTGCTCCGCTGCTTCTGTCTCTAGTCCTTTGACCTCTGGCTTTCTTTCTAGTAGGTGTGGGGACCTGGAGGTAAATGAAGAAGTTGTCTCATGGTGTCAGTGTTTCTCTTTTATGTTTCCCTACTGTATCGGAGAATAGCCTTGAACCTGTATGCGTATCTGCTTCACAGTGCCCGGTGTTCACTGCAGCGCTGCTTTGCTGGGCAACAATGTTGACTCTCCTTTGCAGAAGGTGGTGCCCTGATTGGGGGACCATCTTTGCTGGCATGGTTCCCCTGGAATCTATTCCCGTGTCACAGCAGGTCCCTGAATGTATGATGCTCCGTGGTACATTCCCTCTGATAGACCACCCCCTGCCTCACCTGGCAGGCTTCATATGAAGTCTGGTAAGTGTCACCCTGCAGATCCCATCTGTATTTTAGCCCAGCTCAAGCTATGCTAGCTGACTGCGGTAACTCACTAAAGGCCCTCTCATCCGGACCTCAGAGGCAGTCTCAGCCCTGCAGGAACTCCCGAAGATCATCCATGCTCCCAATTCTTCCCTGCTGCGAGGGTACGTTCCTATCCATAGCATAGGGAAACAAGCCAAGACAGATTCCCATCTGGAACCAGTATAGTGGAAGAGCAGAAAGCGAAACAGGAGGATTGTAGGTAAGTGCTGCCCTTTCATACTCTGGAGGAGAGACAGGGACGTCATTTCACCAAAATCCCAGGGGTAGTGGAAGTGACATCACGTGACCCTAGACCTCTGATGACATCACAGGAAGTGATGTTATTTGACCCCACCACGAAGTGATATTGCGGGAAGCGATGGAACACGACCTTTCACCCTTTGACAAAACAGGAAGTGGCTTCACATAGCATTGTTCCTAAGTACACTATGATAAATATGATTACGCTATCACTATAATGTGATGTACATTTCATACAAGAATTGATCGCCATATGTATCATTAAGATCAGTGTGTATAGGCCCATATTACCAAATTACTGTGAATGCAAGCAGACGTCCATGACCAAATGATAATGATGTGTTATTATATAGCACTTACGCGTAATCGCTTTATATAGAAAAAATATACACCCAATATCACCCAACCTGTGTTGGTACTCATTTATCGACCTCAGAAGGATGAAAGGCTGAGTTGAGGTGTTTAAGAACAGACTAAATCAGTGACTCACCCCCTGAAGTGTGCCTGAAACAAACCTTTAATGAGTCTAGCAAATATTGTATAGGATTCCAGAAAGACACATTATTTGGTATTCCTATTCTTTCTTATTTATGGTCAGTGCTGAAAGTGTTAGACTTGTGTCACTCCTTTTCTTCTTTTCCTTCTTTTTTTAAGGGGCTTTAACAAGATAGCAAGCCACTCCAGAACTAAAGAAAACCTTTTTTTCTAGAGGTCGCAGGGTGACCACAGAGGTCGCCAGGGAGACCTCCGAGGTCGCAGTCAGATGTTTTGGACTACAACTCCCACGATCTTGCACTATTAACAGTGCTGGTTGGAGCTGATAGGAGGTGTAGTCCAACACATCTGGAGAGCAAAAGGTTGCAGATCCCTGCACTAGATGGTATTCCTGCACCTAAACCGCAAGCATTGATTGCTAGCACATCAAATTGAGTTCAGAAGTCCAGCGAATGATATATAGGTCAGAGTAGGATAGATTACTTTAGGGGAACTTCAGGTAACTCCACTGTATTTCCTATTATTTCACATTACTTTGGATTACTTTGGATTGCTCTGATTGCTTTGGAATAACTTTGATTACATTGGATTTCTTACTTTAGATTACTTAGTTCACCGAATCATTTCATCAATTTTATTGGTAGGATTTGTAGACAATAGTAATATTTCAAATGTCTAATTGTAAAATGTACTGGGCAGCAAGTTCGCCTACACAAAAGCCAAAGCTGTTGGCTTAGCCACTACTTGTTGGGTCTGTCGCTTTCAGCAGCAAATAGGACAGGTCATCTACAAACACTTTGCCACAACATGTTGTTTTGGACGTTTGATTAAAGGGTTCCTCCCTTTTTGTCACACTGAAAAAAACCTATTCAGTGTATCGGTTTCACTGCTTATTATCTCTTCTGTTTATTAATAGAAATAATTAATAGCTTGACCTATATGATGTGCTTTTATATACTTATATCCAAAGTAAACATAAACCAGGTGCACCCAGACGCCTGCTGAGATAACACAATAACTCACTGTGCGCTCCAGCCCTGCACTCCCGTGTTGTCATTACACTAACAAGGGACTGAAATCTATACATTGGACGAGAACCAACGAGCAGAGGCCAGTGCTGCAGCAAGGCAATACTCCGGCACTAGCAGCAAGGAAGGTGGTAAAATAGGTCAGCACGTTAAGCGTTTGCTTAGGTGACCTGTGTGTGACCAGAAGTAAGTTTTAAGGGCCTCATTACGAGTTGGGTGGTATTTCTGTGGTAAACCTGCCAAAACACCACCAAATGGAATTACTGTTACTGCCATGATTACTGTGGGATTGCAAGTGGTGGAAGGCGGTGTCAGTCCCCATTTTCTGGTGTGCATAGGACTCCATAGGGATTTTGGCAGAATTACCTCATGCAGTAATTCCACCTGTAGTTATTCTGCCAATTTTGCCATTTTTTGGCAGTAAAGTGGAGAATTTACCTCCAGCGTTTTGCTGGAGGAAACTCCCCCACCCTACCACAAAAGTTGAAGTATAGCGGTACAGTAATGCGGCAGTAATCCAGTGGAGTTACCACTGCATTGCAATTTCCTGCACTGTGGTACTCGTAAATTGTCACAGAACGGACTTTGCTTAATTAGGGCAGCGGCAATCCTTGAACCAGCACTGCCCCTGCCACCTGACCTCTGTACTCAAGGGCCAGACTGCAGCTTTCCCACACTCTTTGTAGTGCCGCGTGGTGATTTAATAGGCGCCACAGGCAGCTCGCATGCTGCTTCTGCCTACCAACGAGCCTGGGGGGGCTGCAGAGCCCCCCCCTACATGTAAAAAGGCTAGCAGCCACTTTTACTCCCTAAACACAGGGAAATACTCTAAACAATGAAAGGGAAAGGAAGCAAAAGGACTACCAACAAAAATACATTATAGCCTGCCCCCTGCTTCCGCCCACACACCTGCACAGATATATATGGGTCGGTGGTGTATGCAGAGCAGTGCCACATGACAGAGCTCTGATACTGTCACTGACTGATCAGAAGAGTCAATTTCAGGTGCAACCTCGTGTTCTACTTTGCATGCAATTCTTGGTGCATAGAAGCATGGGCTACAAACCATGATCTGATTTATAGTTAAACTATCATAATTGGGTATTTATAATGCGCTTAATGCCCAGAGGTTTCTAAGCCAGGACCCGGGTATCGAACCTGTGTTACTCTGCATCGTCTTACTTCCAAGGAGAGCGTGTTGCCCCAGAGCTATCCTCCCAATATCAACTGGGTTAAAAATACCACTATTGGGAATTACATTTTTAGCCCCTACTTGAAAGAAATAGGGAGTAAAAACTTGCACTTCAAAATCTCATCTGGTGCCCAGGTAGGAACCAATCAAAGACCAACACTTAACATTTACACCCCTTTTCAGTCAGAAGCTTTCTTGTCATGCTCTCATAGATCTGATATGATAGGTTATTTATAATGCGTTTAATACCCAGAGGTTTCTAAGCGCGGACCCGGGGATCAAACCTGTGTTGCTCTGTGTCGTCTTGCTTCCGAGGCAACCACGTTGCCCCTGAGCTATCCTCCTGAGACCTGCACAGACTCTGTGGCTTTCAAGAGGGAAAACGTAAATATACCTTCCCTCCTGATGGACCCCCCTACCGGAAGATACATCCACGACAAAACGACCATCGATCGTATGAGTTCACACCGGCTCCCACTGCTCCCATCATGAGCACGCACCACTAAAGATACCCGGCCAGCCGACCATACAACCCTGCGGTGGTACGAACCCTACCCAAAGTGAGCGAGGAGAGACAAGACCGATTTGGAGACGACTACATGGACCGAATCGACTAACAACACCAGAAAGCCATGCCGCACGTTGTTAGAGATATCATGACGACATAGCTACGTTAGGCAGGAAGCACACGTGCACTCCGCACATTTGGGACATCCACACACCAACCTACACGAAGAATACATGTGTACAGTTCTATGAGATAGAGGACAGTAATATATACATACTGTCTGCACGTTTGTTATTTTGCCACCTAAGCCGCTATAGCACCGCAGAAACGCAATATGCCAGAAGAGCTTGTGTACATGCTTGCAGACGCGACTTGCTACTAACCCTATGGAAAGACAGGAGCACCCGAGGAACCTGACTGACCATGAGACATCTTCACCTATGGACATTATGCAGAATACATATTCAGAGCCAGAGTAGGCCTTAGGAAAATCCAGCAAGCCAGGATCGTCTCACAGAAACCTCAAGCAGTAAGATGCTGTGCAAGCAGAATATCCACGGCAGAAGCAACGGCAGCCAAGCCCACGATGTTGCAAATGACTTTCCACACACACCGAGCCAAGGTGATACCGGCCGCAGCAGGGACTCATCCATGCAAAATACAAAACAAATCGAAGTAATTCAGGCTCACACACGGTCGACTCACACGTGTCCCAGCCGAAGCTTATGTGATGCCAAGACCTACAAGCAGGGAAAGCACAGCAGCCCCACACCTAAGACCGAGCTTGCAACAAATTGCAACATATCAGCAACACTATACGTTGGGACTGGAAAGCTCTCATGCCAGTAGTATGCACACACCATTGCTACTCGCATGACCAGGTGTCTTGTGGGCTGGGAACATAGTTTGTCACAGGCTGGGGGGTCCACGGCCTGACGAAGCAGGTGGTGGGATTACCAGGCAATCACAGGGTTCGCCAGTGTAACATTTTGTGGGACATACTCTGTTCCCAGCCTGCAAGATACCCAGTCATGTATAATGTGTATCAATAATTATATTCTGAGTAGCAACTTTCGGGGATGATCCAAGCATACCATCTGACCCAGCGGCCTTCACTAACATTGCTCACTATGCATTCCTATACTGGACCTACCACTCAGGGAGCCAATCCTGTGTGGTGATAGGTTTGGGGTTGGAACTTGCTGAGTGATGTAGACAGTGACGTCAATTGTTCACAAAAGTGGCCTGCGAGCCAGAATGCGATGAGATGTGCCAAGGAGTACTCCATGTATATGATCCCTGTTTGTTTACTGTAATAAACAGCAGTAACTCTTGGTCCTTGTGTGGACCTTGACTTCTTTGGGACAAGGTAAGGAGTAATGGCCTTCCGTGAGCCGGAGGTCCGCGTGCCCCAAGTGCTTGAAACAACTCTAACAGCTTTCAGGCACTTTTATAATCTATAGTGGTCTTGTAGTCTCAGTGCTGTGTTCTGTTTAATCCATGCCTCTGTGTAATGTCAGATAAACAGCCTCTCAATAGGTATATTGAGGGAAATATTGGGAGTGAGGGAGCGATTAAAAACTACAAACTCAGCATCTCAGGTCTGAGAAAGGATCGCTTTATTGCAGAGTAGGTCAAATCGAACATAAACACAACCCACGCCCTGACCGTGCAGGCTAATTATAATGGCACACTATAGTATGCAAATAAACAATCTTCTTAAAACGCCCCTAAGCAACTCAACACTACCCCAGGGGCCTGTACACCGACCTTTCTTCTGGGTCTTCCAAACAGGCAGATACATTTGACAAACCTGCAACTCTAACCACACTGGCTTTCTTTTCCTATTGGCCCCTTTAGAGCGAATACTACCCATCCCAGGATCCCCCAGCAACTCTGGGACCAAACGGGCCTCCTATAGATTCCCCAGTTCCAAATCCTTTTACTTCTTCACCAAAAATCTAACATTTTAACAATTTCATTACTTGAACCCCTTACATATCTCGTATCTCTTTGCTTTTCCGGATCCCAAAATGATGG
Source organism: Ambystoma mexicanum (assembly GCF_040938575.1). Classification (NCBI taxonomy): domain Eukaryota; kingdom Metazoa; phylum Chordata; class Amphibia; order Caudata; family Ambystomatidae; genus Ambystoma; species Ambystoma mexicanum. The sequence continues at coordinate 1,139,061,799 of NC_090936.1, read as the reverse complement.
CCTACCCTTTGCCCACTTCTTTTTTTTTTTTTTTAACTTCTGTTTATTAGGTTCACAATACAGCAGTTCTACATAGGATCAAACTAACATTGCAGTATTCATTTTCAAATGAAAGTCATGAGCAAACCATTTAAACCAAATCCAATAATAAAATCAACCATGCAAAACGTATCTAAATGAACCCCGCAAAATATTATACCTAATACACATAAAATACCACAAAGACAAAACCAAACATCACAAAGAGGAAGAAAAAAAAAAAAACCTTTTCCTACCCTCTAATTATCCACAGAATATAAAGTCAATCATAGAGGGCATCAAACGATCCCCGCAGCAACAAATATTCATCTTCCTTGCCTCTATTTTTCAACTAAACCTTATCATACCTAGATAAAACCCTCAAATCCATCAACCAATCCTCTACGCTGGGTTTCTTCCTAGTTTTCCAGATCCTGAGAATCAATCTAATCGCAATCATCAGTGCTCTATCAATCCAAAAGTTATGCTTTCTAATCTGAACACCCCTTTCAACATTAGCTGCAGATCTGATTAAACTTATCCCAAAAATGAAATCAATTCTATCTATCACCTCACTCCAAAATGACAGTACCCTTGGGCATCCCAGTACCTTTGCCCACTTCTGATGATATGATATGGCATTTGTAACGCGCATACACACAAGTGTTTCAAGGCTCGGTGAGGCAGGGAAGGGGGAACAGAGGGAGGACAGATGCCACACCCCTGCAAAGAAGACTACATTCCTAATCCATCTCTATGTGGAAAAAAATATATCTGCCATAGAAAGCCAACTTCACCTCATCCAGTCGAAATAGTGCAGGTGAATCAAACTGAATTTATGGCTGCTTAATACTGCAGATCCCGCCAAGTTCACAGAAAATTCTGAGCAGGGTGTCCCCTTAATCCCTGGTGCTGTTCATCTTTGCTGGATGTGGGGTGGCCCTTCAAAACCACCTTGGCAGGCGCAGCATCCAAACCATGCAAACTGGCCTTAATTTCCCCCAATCCCAGTTCACTGATTTAATCAATTACAAGCATGTGTCTGGCACTCCTTAATTATTCTCCAAATAAACCATGGGGCCTCATTATGAGTGTGGCGGTCTGGAAATACGTTGCTACCGGCACCCTTTCCAGACCGCCACACTCCGACTCTGTGGGCGGGGGCCGTTATGCCCAGCAGGTCTGACCTGCCGGGCACAACGGCACCTGCCCGCAGAGTTGTTACGGAAGCACCGGCACCGTTAACAACGGTGCCGGCGCTTCCATTAACCCTTTCCTGTGGAGTCCAATGGGACTCTACAGGAATGGGGACTTCAAATCTGCCGCCTGACTTGCCGCTCTGCCAGGACTTGTAATGTTCCGGTAGCACCGGGAAGTCAGGTGGCAGATTGAGTGTTAGGAGGATGACGTCCATGGGCCTCATTATGAGTGTGGCAGGCTGTGGCAGGCTGGAAATAAGGGTGCTGGTACCAACATACCGCCACCCTTTCCGGGCAGCCACACTCCGACTCTGCAGGCAGGGGTGCATAACACCCGGCAGGTCTGACCTGCTGGGCGCAACGGTACCTGCGCGCCCATAAAGTTGTCAAGGAAGCAACAGCACTGTTAATGAGTCCCATGACCCATGACTGCATTGGCCCAGGGATGTTGGTTTTCCAAGTAAAAAAAACAGTCACTGATATCTCACATCCCAACAGACCCCTCTTCCTAAACCTAGTACCTACCCTACCTCAAAACTGAGCCACAGCTGCACTTGGTTTCTTAATGATTCTGCAAGCTGGCCTTTCTTACCGATGAGGATGGAATACCCCAGTTCTAGCTCTCATTCATAGTTGGTAACCACGGACACTGTATGAGGCATGAGATGGAAAACATTAGCACCGCCCCTGCCTACTCAGTGTACTATCAGGATACTGCTCTTTTTCTCCAAAACATTCCCTGCATTACGGAGTGTTTATAATAAAACTGCATAAAAAGCCATTACAAGTTGGGCGGTGTGGGTAAAATGCAGCGCATACCACTGCATTACCGGTCCGCCCAACTATGAGTGTGGCGTTAGGTTGGTGGATTCACCCCAGCTATGAGCCAGAGGTAAATCTGCCACCTTTCCGCCAAATTCCAGCAGAATTACCGCTGGTGGAATTACCATTGAGGTAATTTTTCCCAAATCCCCCATGCAGTCATATGGACCCCAATTAAATGGGGACTAACACTGCCACTGCCACTTGTAATCCAACAGTAAATCCACCGGACCAAGTGGCGGTAACGGTAAGTCTGTTTGGTGGTACCTAGGCAGATTTACTGCCGAGATACCCCCAAACTTATATTGAGGCCCAATGTATTATCTTGTGTTTGAAATATGCTAGGACACTAATGGTTATTTTCCCAGCATATGCCCTAGCAGGCCAGGGTTCAATCCCTGGAGAGAGACTTCTGATGTTCTTTTTTCTATTGAAGTGAGAAAAAAACAAGCATTTCTCCCACGTGTCATATCAAGAAATGGAAGGTGTGAACAGAGAGCACATTTCAGCGGTTGCTATTCTGTTGTGGTTCATTGAAAGCTGCTAATCAATATCCCTTTATAATGCTTTTCTTTCCAATAACACTTTTAATTGGATCTTGACCCCAGAAGCGTAATCTTAGCAGATATTTAAAGCAACTATTAGCCTGAAGGGACAACACTGGACAACAGCATATCTTTGCCTTCTGCAAACTCATAATTAGTAAATGTTGAAGGAGGCAGAGCAATAGAAGGAAACATTGAAAGTGGCCATTAGCTGCCACAGAAAGGACTAAATGAAGGCATTCTGAATTCCCCTTGCGCACCCTATCAGTAGCTACCTGGGTCGATTTCCAAATGGGAATTTTCGAAACACTCCTTTGATGCAATCATGTATGCCATCAAATAGTGCTGCCATGTTACCTGGCATCTAGCTCAGTGGAAAAAGTACAGGGCATGGAAGTGCTAAAAGTCAACTTTTATTTGAAATAGCAGAGTTTAAATGAAAACGGAAATTCAGAGAAGGATGCAGACTGAGAGCGAATATAGCTTTCACGCCCCACCACTGGGGCGGACATGGTGTTTAACGGCCCGCCAGTCTGAGCTTTGTAGGCCCAAGCGAAGCAAGGGTCTTAGCTCTGGCTGCAGGCCGTTAAACGCCCTGTCCGTCCCAGCGGTGGGGCGTGAAAGCTATATTCGCACCCTGGGGTGTGGAGAGATTTCTTTTTTGTCCGACAGGAGATGCACTCAATGCAAGCGCATCTCCTGACAAAATGGCCGCCACCATAAAAATGGAAGAGGGCTAGGTCCCTTTCCACATGACTGCGGCTATTGTAAACATGTTCAAAAATGGCAGCCATTTCTTTTTGCTTTTTTTTTTTGTTGCAATGCCGTGGGTTGTGAAGGCAGAATCGTGCCCGGGAAAGGCAGATTCTGATTGGTAAGGCGCTTTCCCGGGCATGCATTCATGTGGATAAAATGCTTGTTATTCAGGAAAACAAAATTCTCTAATTACAGAAATGGCCTCATATCAAGACACAGTTCTTTACAAAACAACGTTCTCTCCATCACCCTGTGTTGGAAGCTGAACTGCAGAAAAGTCAACCTAATGTGTTACATCTAATCTAAAAATGTAACAGTCCAAGCAAATATGTTTATCAACTGTTTCGCATTGAGATCCTTCTAAAAAAACATGCAAACAAACATGTATGGTGGTTGCAGAACATTGAACATGATGTGTGCCTCATGCAAGGCTTTCACACATCCACACTATATGACAGAACCTGCAAAAAGTCAAAGTTTAATGAACACTTGACAATATTGCCCGTTGTCAAATATTCTGCGTTCAGGGAAAATAAGTTCTGAAAAGGTAACAAATGCCTGCTGTCACTCACCCGGTCACAGTGAACTGTGTTTTCACAGCCACAACATGAAGGGAGCGGGGCTCTGCCTGGAAAGACTACAGATATATATGTATGGATGTTTTCCTTAAAGAAAGCATGCTCTGTCAACATGGGGGACCAATTATTAGTAGCTTCCTGATGCAATCCTTACTGCTGTGAATTCGTCATCAGTGTCAATGTCTCTGGTCATGTTTTTCCTTTGAGCTTTTGCTCCTAGAAGCAGGTAACTGTGGCTGCCTCTGCTCCCGGAGTGAGCACTGGACTTGTAAGGATGGTTTCTGTGTTTCTTTGGTTCATCTTCTTTGTGACTTCATCTCGCTTCAGCACCCTCCTTTGTTCTCTTTTGAGCCCTTGTCATAACATTTGTGCCAGGGCACCGTGTTCCAAATAGTGTTGACGAGGACATCTCTTGTTGGCACCAACAGGGGAGCAATTGATCCAGCCCGTGGTCTCATCTCTAATTTTCCCATGCATTGCCTCTCTTACAAGCTCCTCAATGGCTTTCACATGTGCTCGGCTGCTGCCAAAGGCTGCTTCTTTCACATTGCAGACAGCAGTTGCTTTCTCACCCCTGTTCGGTTATCTGACGAGTCGAACCGCAGAACTCAGACAGCTGCGATCACTAATGACTAGTTCCCATTGCTATTGCATAGGGGTTTTCACCTTAGCTGGGGAGGTGGAGCAAGGGGCCTTGAAATTCATGGCATGTAAATTGTGGCAGCTGTAAAATGGTATCTCTCATTGAGGGACAGGAGCAAGTGGTATTTAACGTGGGTACCATCTTTGAGGGCGTGATCTTATTTTGCTCGCCTCAGATTCAATACGTTACGTCTGGCTGAAAGTATTGAGATGTGGGAGGATGAGGGAGGGAACAAGAGTCATGGGGCCTCATTATAAATTGTCCGCTGCGGAATGAACGTGCCGGTATTAACGTATAAAGGCACACTTCCGCACTGGCCAACAACAAGTTTGCCGATGGGGTGGAGGAATTACCTCCAGATAAGAGCTGGAGGTAATTTGGCCACCTTAACCGCCAAGGTCTCCGGCAACGGTAATACCACCAGACAGAGTGCCTGTAATCATAACAACGGTAGTACCACCAGACTAAGAGCCTGTAATCATAACAATGGCAATGCCGCCAGACTGAGTGCCTGTAATCATAACAATGGTAATACCACCAGACTGAGTGCCTGCAATCATAACGACGGTAATACCGCCAGACTGAGTGCCTGTAATCATAACAACAGCAATACCGCCTTATTTAAGGGCACGGCTGCCGCCGGAGTTGCATTTTTCCCGGCACCCGCGAATGGGCAAGTACCGGGTCATGCCGAGCTTGGCGGACCCGGTAATTGCCCATTTGCGGGTGCCAGTATGGCCGGCCTCCAGATTACCATTCTGCCCATAGGGCAGAATGGGGGTCAGGAGCATGGTTGCACCGGCACCGTTAATAACAGTGCCGGTGCAATCATGAGTTCTGCTTGCGGGTGCTGGTCTGCACGCCTGGTCAGACCAGGCGTGCAGTCCGGCACCCGCGAGCAGAACTCGTAATGTCGCGGAGAGGTAACAACGGCACCGGTAGCACTACCGGCGCCGTTGTTGCCTTTCCGCCACATTCATAATGAGGCCCAGTTTGGCGGAATCCTGGCAGATTTACCGCCAGGATATCAACAAACTTGTAATGAGCCTGAAATGTGTTGTAATTGTAATATGGGTTTTAAATGGATGATCCATATTCAAAAATGTGTATTTTTTGTATCTTTCATGGAATTAAAGTTTTACGAGCACCGTTTTAGTACAGTAAAGGTAAGTAGATTTTAGACCTGTTCCGGAGCCTCAGTTGTACCAGTGGAAGTGAAACAACCTTAGCTTGTCGGACAATCTATTGCGAACAAGCTCGGACAACTCGGCGGTTTATACCACTTTTTTCTGGTGAGTTAATTGGAGGATCTGATGAATACCGCAGGCCACACAGCCAGACAGCTTCTCAACCAGACTTTGGTTGCGGCATGGAACTGCAACATCACCTCAGCTGTTTGCTCTGGAGTACCAAATGCTGTGTGTATCCATGAGCTACTGGGATGCAGGCTCTGAACATAGAGCTCCTCTATTTGGAGAGCTGATCCTTATGAAGCCTTGGTGATCCACCTTCTCTTCTCTGTGCCCAGTGGTTTACATTCCCTTGACATTGAGTTTTGTGAGGTCGCCCTAGGGTTTGCACCGTTCCTCATCCTTCGGGAAATTCGGATTCCTCCATTAGGGCGTTAGTCTGGTGTATGGTCCAGATTCTGAGAGTGTAGAACCATTCTTCTTGTTGGCATCTTCTGCCACTGCTGTCGCAATGATTCGTGCATACGATGCCTATGTAGATTGGTCAGGGTGTGGGGGCTGGTGACAGTAGCCCAGGTCGGGTGAGGAGTAGTCAGACAGGGGATTTGAGGACAAACCTCAAAGGCTGTGGGACCATACAAAGAACAAGAAACACTTGACACACAGACCTGGGATGTATCCCAGACTGTTTATTTTTCATGTAATCGACTCTAGGTAATCTGGCAAGAAAAGAATTTCATGGCTGGTGGCATCAAGTGGGATTTCCACCACCAAAAGCATAACTCAGCGGTGAGGCACACAGTTGGCACACAAACAAATGCTTAGTTATTATACCATGTTCTGTAACAAAAGTCGTACATGGACACAACAAAAATGAAATGTACACTGGAGGAGTGGAGGCGGTAGAGCAACCAGTATGCAATCCGAGCACCCCTGATCTCAGCGATGACGCCAAGTGCAACCCCAATTTCTGTAAAGTGATCTGCTAGGGGGTTACCTGGCGGGGTGGTACTCTAAGGTGAATGCTCTCTCTGGACCTGGTGTTTTGGGGGTACCTGTAATAGAAAGGCCATTACTTCTCGAGTGCAGAGGTGTACTGTTTTATTTTCTTGTCCTTCTTAACCAAAAGCCAGGGAAGCACGAGGAACCAGGGCATGCAGCCTTGATATGAACGAGGCACATGCTTGGCATTGCAGTGGGCCCAGAGCAGTTCTTGTGGGATTTTCTTTCTGTTCATTCCTCTTTTCAGTTGTAATTGGTTATGTATAATGCACTTAATACCCAGAGGTTTCAAAGCACAACCCAGGGATCGAACCTGTGTTGCTTCATGTTTCTTGCTGCCAAGGCGAGCACGTTGCCCCTGAGCTATCCTCCCGAGTTAGGGCTACTCATTCTTTTTAGTTTGGACTATTAGGTAGGAGAGCCACCTATAATCCAGAACTATTGCATTAGAGTACAGATCGAGAGAAATGAATGGCACATGAGGAGAGACAGACAGCTTGAACGTGTTGTTTGGCTAGTTTCACACCCATTGACTTCTTATGGCCAGGGTAATCCCTATGGCCATTCCCACCCAGTTCCTGACCCTCCCCTCCCCCCACCCCCGCACCCAAAACACATCCTCATTGAAACTCATTCAGCTCGCTTTATTCAAGCCTTGCCATCAAACAGTACACTCAAAGTACATGCCGCTGTTTTTTTTAAAGCGGTCGTCTGAGAGTTAATGACTTAATTGGAGTTGTAAACAGGCTACTGGTGCAATACATTTGTCTAAACCAGGTCTGCCTTCAGCTACTCAATTTATAAGCACTATGAGTGTCCTCATTAAAAGCCCTGTTAAAAAGAAGCAGTTTTTCCTTGTATATATGTATTAGGCATTTTTTAGGCACTGCTAGTAGATGCCCAGGTACACCATTTTACAGCTGCTACTATGAATGAGCAGTTAATATCACTACAGCAGAGCCTGGAAAGTGCCTTTCCCATGTCTACATGGTTGGAAATGCAAAGGAGTGCACTGCTTGTCCCAGGCACTTGAGGTCGGTGTCTGGGGCAAGCAATGTGATCCTCATTACCCAATTCCGGAGGGGACAGCTGGACGGGGGGTTTGAGGGGAGAGGGCATCTTTTTTAATTTTTTGGGTAAAGCGCAAGGCCAGTATTTTTTCCTTTGGGTGCCGAGAGCACTGATGGCAACACGACAGCTGGCAAGGAGGACCAAGCCGGCTGGGCTATTGTTCGCTGGACCAGAGTTGCAAAATGTCAAAAAGAAAATTGAAAAAGATAAAATCCCTCAGACTCTAGCCTTCCTCGAAGGAACAGCAAGGCCTGCTCAGCGTCTGATGGGGTGAGACACATGTCTTCATTTCAGCAATGCTGCTGCTGTGCCTGGCAGCCACCACACATGGGCCTAAACAGTGGGTGAGTGACAGAGAGGGGAGCCTGGACAAAGGTGCATAGCCAGACCACCCAGTGGCAAGGTACACATTTAAATGACAGATTCTGTGACCCCGGTGGCAATATGGCTGCCAGGGCGGCCCATACACCATTGGTCTATCACAATCCCCAGCAGCTTTTCTAGACTCCTTCTTGCCAAGGAGGTAAGGGTCCATATTTTATTAAAGGTTGTCCACAGTTTCATTAAGGAAGAGTGCTTCCCCTATGATCTATTCAATTTCCTGATCACTGGTTGCTTATTTACCAAAAGGGTTTATTAGCATCATGAATAGCACCCACGGATGTTACCATATGGTGCTTATAAAAATGGCTTTAGGGTTGTTTGTGGGACTGAGTTGAAAAACACGCTCATAAAAATGTAGCATTCAGGTATCAATTCTGGAGAAAGTTACCACCTCCACAAGTGGTATTTCTGAAAATCCATCCAATGTAGACTTTACCACTGGCGGAGGGGGTCTTTTTTTTAATTCTTCCAGAGGTATTTTAGAAATACCACCTCTGCCGGTTGCAACATAAAAGAGTGTTTTTTAAACATTATTTTCAACCATGAATGGATTATGTACAGTATTGTCTCAGACCACCGCATTATGTTTATTTTATGCACAAAGGGGTCAATTCTGACCTTTCTAAGCATTCCACCCCTTACCATGACTCTCTGTAAAACATGTTTTTCATTATAGTGAAAGGATGCACCTGCACATCGGTTGTGTACAGTAAAACATGTTGCTTAAAGAATTGTGGCCAGTTTGGGTTTTTTAACTCCACCTTTTAGATGGAGGTAAAAATAGGTAGATTTCCAGCAGAAATTCTGCCTAAATTAATGCCGCCAGCATTGCTGTGGAATACTGCTGATGGTATTTGATCAAACCCTGAAATGGGCGGACTGTAAAATCTGCAGTATTTGCCAAATGCTGCTCATTTTACCATTACCACCCAAATCTGATTGGCACCCTAACTTTTTCATTTGTTTGTCTTGTCTAGAACACTTATTTGACCAACAAAAGACACACATACAAATCAGCCACATATTCACACATATAGGGCCTCATTACCAGTATGGAGGGAGCCATGCCGCTTTTAGCGGCATGGCTACCCCCATACCGGGTGCCACGTCTGGGTCCCGCAAAAGGGGACTTACCGGGCCATTCCGACCTTGGAGGGCCCGGTAAATCCCTTTCGCGGGACCCGGACCCGGTACATCCCCATACCCATTTGAGCCCCCATAGGGCTCAATGGGAATGGAAGGATGCTAACAACGGGCCGGTTAATGACACACATACAAATCAACAACATATTCACATATGTAGATACAAAGGCACATGAGCACGGATGCACCCTTCCACATATACTTTACCCTGTCACAAAAAAACTCAACACATAAGACTAGTCACACTAACACACACACACACACACACACACACTCTCCACCTTCCTTGCTAACACAAATAAATGGTATAAATCACTCTTTCTCCTTATCCATCACCAGATCCCAGACAGACTTCCCTCACAGTTCTCTCTCCTTCCATGAACTGAAATATGCAGCCAACCTTTCAAGAAAGAGCATCTTGAGAGCACAATAAAGGCCATCAATACTTGGGTATGAATATTGAAAAGCAGTGGTGTAAGCGACAAATCCTTGGAAACCCTACAGGAGATCGAAATTGAGTTAGGCAGACAGTTTCAAATCTTAACCAATTGAGTGTGCTTTGTTGAGATACATCTGCAATATCTGACAGCCCAGCCAGGAGGATATCATGATCCACTGTGTCAAAGGCTGCCAATGGATCTAGCAATAATCAGCACGGTACATGCACCATTGTCGGCATATTTCAATACGCTCTCCCATTTGGCAACTAAGTTCGTCCGTGTTCCATGGGACAGGCAGAAGCCTGATTGGAAAAGATCCAGGCACTGATGTTTTTCAATGTGTGATGTGACAACTTTTTGGAGAATGTTTGCTTGCCAAGGCAAACCTGCTATCGGTCGATAATTGATTTCTTTGAATGAGGGGTAAACCTAGTGGACCTCAAGGCCCATGGAAAAATTAGTAGCTTTTAAAGCTAAAGATCTATACCTGACCTGCATGTCACTGCACCAGATTGTGAGATATACTTTATGTGCATATGTTTCAAATAGGACTTCTCTTATATTTTGTCAGATCGCTTTATCATGTGACTTGGTGCTTTGAAAGTCAATATTTAACAGCGTAGTAGTTTAGCACTTGCATAAAAACTTTGCAGAACACATTTTGTAGGTTCTAATATTGAAGGTGGAATAGGAGAAGATGAAGTCTCCTCTACTATCTAAATTTGAAACTGTGGAACCAGGAAGCTAGCGCTTAAATCCCCACCTTCCACAATTGATGCCTTATGTGATCCTGAGCAAATCACTTTTCATCAGTGTGCCTTGTTTTGCTTAGCTGTCTCTAGAGAAAGTCTCACTCATATGGCTTTGTATTTTTGTGGCACTGGCTGGGGAGGCTGTGGAGCATGAGGTGCAGCCTAAGGCTAAAGTGGATCCCTCTTTACTTTATAAAAAGATGTATTTCAGTATCTAGCATTGGGAGTCACATCCTGGACCAGGGATCAATTACTTTGGCTCATATGTGACCACAGTGGCCAGCAACTACCCACTCTTTTACAACTTTGGCAGAATGGCCGTGCTCTTCTGGGCATGGAGCACTGCTCAGAGCAGTACTGTGACAATCTTTCCCCTCTTCTTCCTGCTCTTCACCGGCTCACAGGGCACAAGGAGCCATTGGGACCCTGCTGTATGGGTGCTCGGCTGGTTGGGTACGAAAGCCTAGACAAGGCCTTCTTGCATGGTTATCAACTAGTTGGTTGCATCCATTTCACTGCAGTTGGTGAAGGGCCTTTTTGACACATCATTCTTTGGAGTAGCTTTAGGGGGTGTGACATCAGGGGTGGGCGAGAAATTAATCAGAAATTGCATGCTAGTACTTTAGCACAGTATTACAAATCACAGAGAATACCTAGGGTTTTACAGGTAGATCTGGAACCAACATTGTGTAGAGAAAGTCAGGGATTTGTTAAAAAGTGGAGACAAATATTAAATAGATGTTCATTCGATCTCATACTTTTAACTATAGAAGAACTATAGAAATCATTAACATCATTGAAAGAGGAAATTGATATACTAAAGTCAAGTTTGTCATGTTAATGACCAAAGAACAACTTTGTTCAACATTGGAAGATATTAATAATAAATTGGATCAGTTTAAATCGGAAATTGAAACGAAGAAAATCAAAAAATTCCGGAGAGACACAATAGACTATAAACTTGACATTGGGTATACTTGGAAAGAGTATTACAATAAGAGGAATCCACAACCTTTTCCTGCAAGACCAAGGAGAACGTCAGTTTCACAAACGTCATCTGAAGCTTTAGGTCCTGAAACTGAAGAAGAAGCTTGTTTAAGACAGCAACAAACAGATTCGAGAGAGGGAGGAGAGGATCTGAGGGTTCTACGTGATTTCGCCGACCTATTTTTGGTCGTGGTACTTTTCATCGCCGGATTTTACATCGCCAGAAACCCTGTTTTTGTTTTTTTTTTATTCTGGGGGGGGTTCCCCCCTCCAGACCACCCCCTTACTTTTATAATAATACCCAAACCCCAACAAAACACCCCCCAAAATAAAAAATATAAAAAACGGGGTTTCTGGCGATGTAAAATCCGGCGATGGAAAGTACCACGACCAAAAATAGGTCGGCAAAATGCGTGTATACCGACCTGAGAAACCAACCCGGAACAAGTGCAAGCGGGCCTTTTTTAGACAAAAGAAAACCTGAAGATGCAAAAAGAAAAAATTCAGCACGCCAAGTGAATATTCCTCAAAAGAAAACCTAGTCATTAATATATCATCATATCAATTAAGTGACTTTGAATCAAAGACTCATTCAAAAGGGTTTATCGTTTGTTCCAACGTATTCAAGCAATCTTCTTAAAGAGAAAATTGATCTTTTTAGGTTAATTCGAAAGATGAAATTGAAAGTATTTTGCTACTACGGAAGGAGTACAACCATTGGAACTCTCAAAATATCTTGAAATTTCACCAAAAAGTGTGTTCACACCGCATACACAGAATCATATTTTGGAAGTTCTTTATAAACAAACATTAAGAGATTTCAAATCTATTTCCTTTAAGAACAGAAATATGATGAGTAATTTTTCCAAAAATGAAAGACTGGCGTTGGATAAATTGCGGCAGAATCAAGACATTATACTGAAGCCAGCCGATAAGGGTGGCGCATTAGTAATAATGGACCGAGTGAAATACAAATTGGAAGTGGAACGCCAATTGAACGATCAAGATACATACCTGGAGGTAAAATCGAGTGAGAACATTAATTAATTAATTTTTGGATGAAGCAGTAGATCAAGAGTGGATAACGGGTAAAACAAGATTATTCTTAACCAAGGATTGTCCAATAATGCCGGTATTGTATATCTTACCAAAAGTACATAAAAATCTTCAGAACCCTCCAGGTAGACCTATTATAGCAGCAACCGACAGTCTTCTAGAACCATTGGCACAATACATTGATCACTTGTGCAAAATACTACAACATACATTAAGGATTCTACAGATTTTTTATTAAAGGTCAAGGATCTTGAATTTGAAGAGACTACAGACATTCTTTTTACAATTGATGTTTGTAGTTTGTATACAAATATCACACATGATGCAGGCCTGGAGGCAATGGAATGGTTACTACTGTCATCACAAGAATACAAGGCAAACAATATGTGCATACTGAATTTATTGAAATTGGTCTTGAATAATATTTTTTTCCGTTTTGAAAATAGATACTTTATTCAGATTGCAGGAACATCAATGGGGGCTGCTATGGCACCTGGGTATGCAAATACCTACATGGCATATTTGGAACAAACAATGGTTTTGAACAATGCACAAAATCAGCCTCACTTAAGAAGCTTTATGAGATTTATAGATGATATCTTTGGTATCTGAAGAGGTTCTCATCAAAGTCTCCTTCAATTTTTTGAGTACATGAATTAGCTAGCACCAAGAATTAAGTTCACGACTCAGACCAACAAAAACCGGATCCAGTTTTTGGATATGGAAATCTATGTTAAAAACAATCACCTGCACACGACCATCTATAACAAACCCATGGAAAGAAACAGCACATTGATGGCATCTAGCTTTCACCCATCTACTATAATTCAAAGCATACCCTACAATCAGTTCTTGAGGTATCGCAGACTGATTTCAGAGCCAGCTGAGTTTGAGATTCAATCTAACAAACTGAAGGAAAAAATGTCTAAACGTGGTTATAAAACAACCACACTAGAACATGCCTTAATGAAGGCTTCAGCAATCCCCAGAGCTAATACATTGGAACGGTCACCAAAGGAAGATTCGGAAGCGATGGTATACGTGACAACATACTCTCAACAGAGTCACAAAATCAAGAAAATTATCAATAGAAATTGGCAAATGTTGAAAATGGATCCTTTGTTAACACACTTGTTTGAGAAAGAACCAACCTTTGCATATAGAAAGAGTAAATCTATAAGAGACTTTGTTGTTCGAGCTGATTATTAAACACCGGTTATCGGCCCTAATGTGTTCAGGGGCACTTTACCCTGCAATAATTGTCAGCATTGCCATAATGTGATTAAGGGAGCAAGCATTAACCATCCTCATACAGGAAACAAGATCCTCCTTAGACACACTAGCACATGTGATACAAGCAATGTAGTGTATGGAATTAAATGTCCATGTGGACTATTTTATGTGGGGCTGACATCAAGAAAAGCCAAATTGAGGTGGACTGAGCACAAATCTAACATCCGATTATGCTTAGTCCACTCACCAGTGGCACAACACTTTAAAGAACACAAACACTCAGTGGCTCAGATGAAAGTGGTGATTTTTGAGCAAGTCAGAGGCTCTAAAAGAGGCGGTGACATACAAAAGTTACTGAGAGAAAAAGAGGTGGAGTGGATTGAGCGGCTAGACACACTTGAACCAAAGGGTATGAATAATGAGTTTGATTTGACTTGCTTTATCTGATGTGATTTTTTGTTGATTTTTTGTTGATTATTGTGAGTGTAACTGCTTTTTTTATTCACTTTTGGAATTGCCCTATTTTTGGGCTTAAAGTATATATAGAACTGTGATAACTGAAATTGGAGTGTTGATCCACCTGTGAGGATATGTTCACGATAAAAATGATGGAATATGAAGTATGTTCAATAAATAAGGGAAATGTAGTTAATTGTCTCTGTTTGCGTGGCGAGCGCCCGTGGTACCTGAATGAATTTAGGCATTGAATAGATTGGAATACTCTGGGCGCGTTAATATTGGACTACAGTTAGCGCCAAATTTTTGTTGGGAGAAGAGAGGATGAACATCAAGGAAGCATGTCCCAGTTCGCTTTTTTGTAGAGCAGGGATGGTTTTGGTTTATATTTATCATATATAGCTGCCCCTTTAGAGAATGGAATTTAGTATAGTTATTGAATAGACATTGGTATAGGGCTTACCTGCACTGGATTTTATATCCACTGGGGGGTTTTCTTTCTCATACACGCAATATTTACATGAGTGTATTATTTTTTGATTTTCCGACAAACAAGAATTCACAACTGTCTGGACAATCCGAAGGGAGCTAATTATGAATAGTCTAAGTTTTCGAATTGTGTGACCCGTCACGGATAGGCCGTCACATGACGACTTTGGTATCACGTGGGGCGACACCAAGGGACAGGCATCATATTCACTCGCGATCACGTGATCGGGTTGATCACGCGACTGATTTAATATATTTAACTTCACGCATTGCCGGACGAGAGGTTGTAATTGCAGGTACGTTGGGTCACGTGATCAGAATCACGATCACGTGACTCATTGATATCCTATTTAAAAACCGCACCGCGGGACGGGAGGCTGTGGTTGCAGTCTTTTCGCCGTCACCGCGTTGCGTTTGTGATACCAGTTGAGTTGAGGGCAAGTAAGTTCGGGAAATGGGATTTTGGCTTTTTTTATTCTTTTTAGATTTATTTTGACACAGATGTAGCGAATAGCAGATTGTGGTGGGTAAAAAGTTCATTATTATTGTTCTCTCTACAGAGTGATTGCAATATCTGGCCAGATCCTTGGAAGATTAATCAGGAAGTGACACGGCAGTAAGAATTGACTATAGAGACCCTGGATATTTCCAAGGTCAGTGAAATTAGCTTAAAATTCATTCGTGGGATACTGGCACTCGCTGGACCATAGAGGCAATATTGGTACACATCTCTGATTTTTGTTAAATTTACTTTTAGGGTACAGAGAAATTGTTAAAAACAACACATCAACACCTGAAGAAGGGGTGAAGATAACCCCGAAACGCGTAGTGGACAAACACCATGTGATTGTGATTGTGTGGGGAAACAAAACCCCTTTTGGTAAATTGAAACTTACCTTAGAAATTACAAATTCGGCAAATTTGCTGAACAAAAAAAGCTTTTTTCTAACAAATATGGCTTGTGATTAAGAATTTTCTGCTCTTGTTTGATTGATGAAATATCTTTGTATTTGATGAAATCGTGAAATTCAGATGAGCAAGAATATTGTAGGAATGATGAATACAATTACCTACTAAAAGACATTTACGGAGTATATGTTTTTTATGTTTTCTGAAAGTTTGATTGAAAAGAGGCTATATTTTCTGAATTGATTGAAACTTTTTAAAGAGATTCTTTCTCAATTAGAGTGACCAGGGATATGCCCCATAGGTTTAGTGTGGCATAAAGTTGTATTAGTATCAGGGGTGGTGTCCCATACCTTTGTATGATTCTGCATGTTTTCATTGTCTGTTCACCCTTTGCCACTGCATTTTCTATGCAACTTGACTAAAACACTAGCTTCCAGTGCATCAGCGCCTACGGGTTACATTTGCGCTTTACAAATAAAATAAATAAATACATAAAGTGGGGTTGGGGCTTGAGGGAGAGGGGCCATTAAGGGCACCCTGACCCCACCATAAAAAATACCCCCAAATAATGCTGTGAAACACCCATGTAGCCAGCTGTACACGATCCTGCGTACAAAGCTGAAAGGACTGCTAAAGACAGCAGTCCACCCCTCTGCAAGGTGCCCTCAGCTGCCCCCCTTATGGGTTTATAAGGAGACAGTCTATAAAGCTGCAAGGGGCTGCACCATGTTTCCCTCTCACCAGGGTCGGACTGGGACAAGAAATAGGCCCGGTCACCCAAAAGACAGTGGCCGACACCTCGCCTCAAAAAAGTGCCCACCCCTCGCCTCATGACCCTTGACCTGTAATGACATCACCAGAAGTGCTGTCATTTGACCCCACCCCAACATGACATCCCGGAAGCAATGAAACACAACCTTTCACCTCTTGACAAAACAGGAAGTGGCATCAAATAGCAGTGTTCCTAAGTACACTAAATTACTGTGAATGCAAGCAGACGTCCAAGGCCAAATGATAATATGTTAATGTATATCACTTACGCTTAAGCTCTTGTTTATATAACAAATATGCATACAATATCACCCAACCTGTGTTGGTACTCATTTATCGGCCTAATAAGGATGAAAGGCTTTATGAAAAAAAAAAAGTGAAAAAAAATATATATTATTTACATTTTCTTTTCCCCAAACCAGCCCAGGCATGGCCAGAAACCGGCCCCCACTCCCCAGGGGCGATTTCGGCCCAGCCACAGGCCGAAAGGCCGAGGGGCCAATACGACACTGCCTCTCACTAGAGGGGTGCTGAACCTTAGGACAGATTTACCTCAGGCAAGGGATCTAATTACAAGGTTTCCGATATCCTGTTGGTAATTCTGCAAGGATACCAGCAATCTGTATTACCGTTACCGGCACTTGGTTCGGCGGAATCAGTGCCGGATTACGAGTGCCAGTAAAGGTAGTTAATCCCCATTCCATGGAGTTCCCTAGTACTCCAGGGGGGGATTTGCCAGTATTACCGGCACCGGTAATACCGGTGCCGGTAATAGTAATACCAGTGCGGTAATACTGGCTATTTTTGCTGGCGAGGTGTCGGAATTACCTCCAGCTCCTAGGCTAGCCCAGCCAGACCACCTCAGTGTTCCTTAATCCTATGCTGCCCCCTCTCTGCAGCCACTGCCGCACTTTCCCTTCTGCTCACGTGATGGAGTGGCCAATGACCCACACTGTGCGACCTGCTGGTGCAAATGACATTCATTACTTCGCCGCTTAAAACTTGAACACTTACAACAACATACTGCACACGCATGATACTCCCCAATCCCATATACCTTTGTGCGCTGCCTCTACCAGGGCCGCACCCCCATTCCTTCAGTGCACGTGTGAACCACCAACTGCGTTGCCGGTGTGTTGGTGCCTGGCCCCCTTGGTCTGACGTATATCTTGTACCGCTCAGATTCCCCTCTTCCCACCTCTTAATCGCTGCTCGGGGCATTTCCTGCTGGAACGTGTGCTGGTGGCCACACCTATCCGGAAGCCAATGCGAGGACCAACCACCCCCGTGGCATCCCACCTTACTTAATGCTGATGCCAACACCTTCCGAAACTGAAACAGCATTAATAGGGAACCACCCTCATGTACAAACAGGTATTCCCCACCAGACAGCCTGGCTGCCATATAACGTGAAAGAAGCCTGGCAGGGCAACACTCCTGATGCGATGCCCATTACAAGTCTATCCACCTCCCTTTCCCCTCCTGATCTCTTTTGGACCTTCTTAATCATATCCGCACACCCATCTTTGTGAAAATCATATCCCCAGTTGTAAAGGCCCTGCCCGACTTATCTTTTTTAGCTGTTGCGAGCAGTTGGCTCATTCGTTGCGTCCCAAAAAGTGCCACTGCAAATGCAGACCTGAGAAGTGCTACTTCAAATCCATTGGAACATACCCCCTGAAGTGCCCCCAGTAATCTCACCAATACTTCAAAATCAATGGGCTTGCAACAGTCCTTCCTTGGTCCTTTCAATTTCCCCCAACCTTGCAGGTGGCGCGCACTGTGAAACCGTGGTGGGGTCTCCGGCCCTGTTCAGTTTGCTATGAAATGCTATTGCTGCCAAGTGCCCCGCCGCCCAGCTACTTGTCCTACCTTCCTTGTGTGCCCACACAAGAAATTTCTCAACTTGGTCTGCCAACTCTATTGTTGTGTAACACAGTTCCCAAGACAGACTCAAGAACTTAAAATATCTCCGCTGGTATCTGGGTCTCACTCCTGATGTGAGCGAGCGCTCCTCAAGTTCCCAGAGTGTCAGGTGCACGAGACCAGCTGCCACCATTCCGCTCTGAACTCCTTTGACTGTTGTCGTGCCAGTGGATGGCCATCCCGAACTTCTCCCACTGAAAACAAGAGAGAGCGTCAGCTGCGGTATTAGCAATACCTTGCACATGGCGCCCTGAACTCGATATTCTGGTACAGGCTAACCTCAGCCATCTTCCTTAACAATTTCAGGACCACTGGGCATGAGGCAGAATGTAAATTAATGGCCTGCACCACTGCCTTGTTGTCTAACCAAAAGCACACCCACCTGTTGTACAACTCACCTTGCCACAACCGGAGGGCTATTACAATTGGGAAGGGTTCGAGAGCCATCATGTTACCTAATCTCCAGTTCTTTCGACATTGTGTAGGCCACTTCTGTGCACAACATTCTGAGCCCAAGATGACCCCGAAACCCTAATTGCATGATGCATCCGAGTACATCTGTATTTCCCGGGTGGTCACCGACGGGGCCCACCACAACCATATGCCATTGAACCTCTGAAGGAAATTGCACCACATGTGCAGGTTTTCCTGAATGGGTGCACTCAACCTGATGTGATGATGTTTCAAGGCGACACCCGCTGTTGCTCTGGCCAACCTCCTAGCAAACACCCTTCCTGCTGGCAACACATTGGCTGCAAAATTAAGTTTGCTGAGCAGTTGCTGCACTTTTTCAAGAGTTTTCCTGTCCTTTGCTGAGTTGTTGTTAATCTTGGCCATTAGCCACTCCACCGTATCTCTGGGTAGCCTGCAAGCACCCCTCACAGTGTCTATCTCAATACCCAGAAATGTGAGCAACTCTACTGGGGCCTGAGTCTTTTCCTGGAATTACGCCAGTGCGGCAGCACAATCATCTGACCCGTCTTTCCCTACAAAGGGGAAACCGCCCAAGTACTGCATGATGCCCGCCTCTGCGCTCCCTCCTGCAGGCAACTCACTGCAGGAACGAGAAAGATACCGAACAGATGAGACCGGAAAGACTCACACAAAGTGGTGGGTTTTTAAGTTACATTTGAAATGCTCAAAATCCGTTGAGCGCCGCAGCACAAGCGGGAGCGAATTCCAGGCTCTGCCACCAACGATAGCTTGGAACGCATAAAAGTGCTCCGTCGATAGATCTGAGTAATGGAGAAGGGCTGTAGCGCTACAGCTTCTCTGAATGGCCAGACAGCCTTTCCTGTACAAAGCTTGGTGGATCACACATACAGCTTTAAACTTGACTCGGGCTGCAAAGATTGGCGAGCCTTAGAAACATGCTGACCAACAATTGGACAGCGACATTTTGTAAAACTTGCAGACAGTTGATGAGATATAAAGTTTGGGAAAGATAAATGGTGTTACAGTAATCAATGGTGCCATTAAGGTAGGCTGCCACCACTTGAGCATAACATTCCCTAGGAATAAATGGGAGGACTTTCTTCAGCTGTTTCAAGTTGAGGAAACCAAGCCCACAAACCGCATTTATCTGATTGTCCATTGTAAGTGTAGCAGAAATGTTGACGCTCAGATTCCGGACCGGTGCAGGCAAAGGGCCCAGTGAGGATGTCTGTGCTCTGTGCTGGCCTCTGCCCCTTTCAGATCCTTGGGCCTTGTGGCACGCTGTGGATGGGTGTGCGCCCCTAGATTTCGTGCATTCGTGTAAAAACCTACAATTTGCGCCCCATTTGCACTAACCCCTGTTGAAGAGTGTGCAGGAGCCATTCCCTCCCCCGCAACTTCCTCCCGTGCTCCCCCTGCCAGCACCCTACTAGCCATTCCTGCATGGCCACTCCTTGCCCCTTGCGGCCTGCTTTCCCTGTCGAAAAGGGCTGCCAGCTCTCTCTTTTCCCCTTCTCAAACTTACCATGCCAAGCCCGCCCAGCAGTCTTACCCTCCTCCCCGCTCGACTGACTGGCCTTCTCTCTTCCCCCATGTATGCTACCCAACCTTCCATGTCATTTGATCCCATGTCATTCCGGGGACCTGAGCCATCTTGGACCTGAAATCCCAGTTATAATCAACCCAGCCCGTTGAACCATACCGCCAATGCTCATCCACAACTGTGTCCCTATATTTCCACAATGTCGGCCCTCGCTCTGGGAGCTTCTCCATTGTTATGTCTGCTATGCTAACACAGGTCAAGGAGGTATCATCAAGTGAAAGGGGAGCACGCAGCAGGTTTGTCTCAGCAGCAAGGGCTGAATAAGTGATCTTTGGCACAAAAGTGATAAGAGGTTTTTTTTTAAAGAAGGAAAGAAAGAGAAACAAATAAGGGGGTTGAGGGAAGGGGCCAATGGAGAGGTCCCAACCAGGCCAGTTACGCGGCTATTCCAATTGTGCATTGAGGAGAAGTGCTCCAGCCGAAGGAGAAGTGGTCAGGGCCAGTATTGCAAGATGGTAAACAATTGTGTCTTTATTTTAGGTCTACTGCTGCAGCAATGGCGAGCCAGGGGTCGCCTAGCATGTTTGACCGTGGAGAAAGCATCTCCAGCAGCGGCTCAAGCTTGCACAGCAGAGAAGTGGCCGAGCTAGTGGCTCTCTTCCAGGACAGGGTTCGCAGCATGGGAACTGGATGGGCGAAAAGATTGCTAGCGATTGCAGACAGAAGAGGGTCCGATCCTTGATTCCCCTCCGGCCACCCTGGACACCACTCTGATGCCGGAGATTGCAGCGGCAAAGAGGAAGAGGGCCCTGAGGCAGCCTCGGGGTAAGGTTGCTGTAGAGAGTAATGTGCAGCCTGAGGAGAGTGCGCCAGGCCCATCCAACAGGGGCACTGGTGGCGAGGTAATGCCAGAGATGCACGGTGGCTAGGGGGGTCCTGAATGGGGGAGTGACACCATGGCCAGGTTTATGGAGCAAATGTTGAGACCGTTGAGAAATGTCCTACAAGAAGAGAGTGGGGCCAGGGCACCGGCAAACCCTAGAGAGGTTTGGTAGGGGCCCGCCGAGCTTGCCACTCTCGCTGGAGCGCAGGTGGGGGGTCAGCCCCCCCATAGCTGGAGGAGGGAACGGCACAGTCACAGAAGATGGTCTGGGTAGACAGGAGAAACTAGCCCCATCAGGTCCAGGGGTCCAGGTAGTGGCAGTGCTGCATTCTAATGTGGGAGCAGGGTCTCCGGTGGGGTCCCCCCACATAGGGGCAACAGGAGACAGGGTGGAGAAAGGTACCGACCCAGGTCCTGGACAACCACCAGCCTTAGGAAGCACGGGGGGAAGGAAGCGCTTTGGTAACAATTGTCCATTATTGTCTGGGAGATCGTCATTGGCTTGGCATATTCCAAAGCAAGTAAAGGAGCGCATTTGAGTGTTATTATCACTGGAGACAGCGGTCCAGACATTACAATAACAAAGGAGGATGATAAGAAAAGACAGGAAAGGTATAGAGCTGAGAATGCAATTGGTAACTGGACTAAGGCGTTTACTTTGTTATTATCTCCATTGTTATGTCTGCTATGCTAACACAGGTCAAGGAGGTATCATCAAGTGAAAGGGAAGCACGCAGCAGGTTTGTCTCAGCAGCAAGGGCTGAATAAGTGATCTTTGGCACAAAAGTGATAAGAGGTTTTTTTTAAAGAAGGAAAGAAAGAGAAACAAATAAGGGGGTTGAGGGAAGGGGCCAATGGAGAGGCCCCAAAACGCGCTATTCGCTGCACTCCAAACCTGCACGCATGCAATATCCACCCATCTGCATATTCATTGTCCTAAATGGTAACATTCCTAGGCTGCTTACCCTTGTGTGGGACGCATGCATTGCCCTGGCCTGCTCGCCCTGCGAGCCAGCTCTAAAAAACCCACACCCCTGTGGTTGCCCTTAGACCGGATTGTACAGACCCAATGAACTCTGCCTTCATGCAACCCCCTCACCGCCCTTTGGCGGGAACTGAGGGTGCATGCCCTTGCAAAACAACACAACATGAACAAACCTGCGCAACTGCAGAAACGACCCACTTCATATCCTTGGGCAAGTACCGCAGGGCCTAGTTGCTCATGGAAAAGCCAGTGCACAGTCTGCCAGTTGACCCATGACCATTGTTTCCGCTGGCACTAGCCCCATCCTCAGTGTGGGTGGGGGGGGGCGCTCGACCAATAATATTGCACAAAAAAGGCGGAAAAGCACGTGCCGGAAACAATACAATACTGAACTCAAAGATATAATACTGAAATCAACATGCTCCACAGATGTCTGTGGGCAGCAAGGCGGTACAGCCCCACCTAACAATCAGTTACTGCTTAAATCTCAAATGCCCACAATGCTGTGTCGGGCAGCCGCGCGGGAAGGCTCCCATCTGAAAAGGGGGTTTAAACATGAGATATTCCCAGCTATGTCCCCCACATCCCCTCTCACCTTTTTTCAAAGCGCAATCCCACCCACCCCGCAAGCAGGTGATGTTAGTCATGCCCAGGGGGTTTTGTCAGCACGGGAAGGCCCTCCGAGTGTAATGTCCCGCTCCTGGTTCCCTGGAGCGGGACACAGTTGCCAGGATCACCCAGACCAGGTGCCAAGCTGCGAGCATGCAGCAGAATGGACCAGAGGGGGCACCCTCCATTAACTGGATCGCCAGACTGCACCACATCGCTGGGGGGACCCAGCACACGTCAGCCTCAGCTCTGTGGGCACACAGGCCGGGCTGGAACCCAGGCCACGGTCACACAGCATACATGCATTCAAAGAAAACACAGAGACAGGAGTTGCTGCTAACTGGGTCTCCACGTGCATGCAGAGGCCCCTTTTACTAACACGAGTCATGACGAGATCATGACTCATTTGCTTAAAGGGATAACACGCCCCCAGTTAAAGGGGCGACACACAACACTCCTCCTTTATTATAACAAAACCAACACAAACACAGTAACGGTGGCCCTGCAACTTTGGTGCATTCTAGTCCACACAACCGTACTACCAGTACTCAACCCCGGCACACTTTTGGCACAGCAAAAATTAGTGTTTCCTGAAACTGAAGGACAGTAAAGCCCACCGGCACATTAACACAGAGATCACTCCAGTGGCCCAGCACTACAGGGGCATACCTGTGAACATACAGAGGCAGGTGGAGGAGGAACTGGATAAACTTATCAAGCTGCAAGTCATCGAACCTGTCACAGGCCCGATGCCGTGGGTGTTGCCCATAGTACCTGTTCCCAAGAAATCACTGGATGGGTCAATAAGCCTTTGTGTAGACATGCAAAGAGCGAATGTGGCGATTGAAAGAGAGAGACATCAAGCGCTGAGAATCACTGACATGATTCTTCTTTTCCATGGAGCCAAGGTGTTCTCAAAACTAGACTTGATGAAGGGATACGACCAAATCGAAATAAGCCCCGAATCCAGATACATCACAACATTTTTGACCCATTTAGGGCTCTTCCAATACAAAAGACTCCGTTTCGGCATACCATCTATGGCAGAAATTTTCCAGGAAGAAATTCATAGAGTAATTTGACACGTGCCAGATTGCCTGAACTACTCAGATGATGTCCTAGTATTTGGGAAGACCAAAGAAGAACATGACGTGGCTCTACACCAAGTGTGCGCCACACTGGAAGCAGCAGGGCTCACTCTCAACAAAGCCAAATGTGAGTTCGGAGAAGGATCGCTAAGGTTTTTTGGCCACATTTTCTCCGACAAAGGAATGCTCCAGGACCCAGACAAGGTGGCTGCTCTCAACATGGCACTGCCCCCAAGAACACAACAGAACTGCGATCTTTTTTTGGTTTAGCCAGTTACTGTTCCAGATATCTCAAAGACTACACCACCGTGAGCAACCCCCTGCACTTGCTTACTCGCAAAGACCAGCCTTTTGAGTGGTCTGTGGACTGCCAAATGGCATTCGAGACCATCCATAACGCCATTGCCAGGGCAGAAGACATGGCTTACTTTGATGCACAATGTGACACTGAAGTGATCGTCGATGCCAGTCCCGTAGGTCTCTGTGCCATCCTCACACAAAGAGACCCAGAGACACCATCAAACATCTTCATAGTGGCGTATGCCAGTAGGAGCCTCACCATCAAAGAGCAAGCATACTCTCAGGTGGGGAAAGAAAGCCTGGCGGTTGTGTTGGCCTGTGAATATTTTCACTTGTTCCTGTATGGCAAGGAATTCACAGTTATAACGGACCACCAGGCCCTGCTGACAATAAATGGAGACCCCAAGGCAAGGCTGCCTCCTAGAATTGCAAGGAGGGGGTTACGCCACCAAGACTATACATTTGTCATCAAACATCGCCCCGGCAAGGAGGAGAATCCAGCAGACTACCTATCCCGTTATCCCACTGGACCAGCAAGCACACAGCCCTCCATCGCGGATGCCTACATTAATTACGTGGTTTACCACCTACAACCACTTCCTGTAGGGTGTTCAGAAATCATCACCCAGTCAGAGCAGGATCCGGCTCTCCGAGTCGTCAGACACTGCATGCAGTCGGACAGACGGGCACACATGAGGCAACAGGCCAAACAGGATGCCGAGTCTGTACGGAACGACGTCCAATTGATAGACCAGGTCAGGGACAAACTCTCCATCATGGAGGAGCATGTCATACTAAAGGGCAGTAAGGTAGTGATCCCTGAGTCTCTCTGCGAGAAAATGGTCTGGCTGGCGCACGAAGGCCACCGGGGGGTGGTGGCGACCAAGCGACTACTAAGACAAAAAGTGTGGTTCCTGAGGCTAGATGCGCTGGTGGAAGAACTGGTAGGTGGATGCCCAACGTGTGCTTAAGTAGCACCACCTCCAGACCCTAATCCGTTACAGATGTCCCCTCTCCCGGAATAAGTATGGGATGAACTGGCCGTAGACATGTTCGGCCCTATCCACAACGGTACTTGTGTCCTGGTACTAATCAACAAACATTTGCGCCTCCCGGAAGTGCAAATTGTTGACAGCATGGCTGCCACGTGCATCATCCTGGCACTTGATTGCATGAGGTCCGCCCAGGGAGTACTGAGGGTGATAAAATCAGATAACGGCCCGCCTTTCTCCAGTCAGGACTTCCAAAACTTTGCGAGACACATGGGCTTCCAACATAGGAAAATAACCCCATGGTGGCCACAAAGAAATGGCATTGTTGAGAGTTTTATGGCCAACATCAAACGGACTCTAGAAATAGCCACCATCTTAAACAAACCATTTCAACAAGCCCTCTACCAGTTACTGACACACCACTCACAGCACCACAAGGGTATGCCCCGCCGACCTAATGTTTAGGAGGCCCATCAAGACAAGGCTACCTGAGGATCCAAGTCCGGTACCCTCAACCCCGCTAGAACAGCAAGCAAGAAATAAAGACACAGAAGAAAAAAAGAAGATGAAGGACACAGCTGACACCAGAAGGCGAGCTCAGGAATCAATGGTGGGGCCAGGGGATCAAGTGCTAATATGCCAACAGAAAGTTCGGAAAGAAGACGCCACGTTTGCACCCGACCCCCTAATGGTGACACAAAGGAAAGACACCATGATCACCGCCGAAAGGGAAGTTCACGCCTCAGTGACCTGCAATGTGTTATATTTCAAGAAAGCAGCAGCCCTGCCTGAGATAGCCTGGGAGCGGGAGGCTGACAGCACGGAAGAACGTTTGCGCGAAGAGCTGTATCTTGGGGATGGGGAAGCGTCCAAGGAAGAAGGACATCGGGTACCCACCCAGCCGGTCCCCTCGACCCCTCGAGACCATAGGCGGCCGTAGAGGAGCCACGTGAAACCTAAAAGACTCATTGAAGAGATGGGGTAAAAGATGAAGTTGATATTGTACTTTAAAAAGGGGGGGGATGTCAGGGTGTTGCCACGAACACCTGATACAACAGTGTCTCCACATTGTTATGTGGGAGGGTCACGTTGGGTTTGGGAGGGGGGGCAGCGGATGGGGAGTTCAGTTTCTGACAGAGTTAAATAAAGTATGACGTGCAGCAGCCACCGCCGTCCCATGTCTTCATTGGTGTGATGCATGAATGAAAGGGAGCTGCGCCGAGTGTCCACACGGGCCTCAGGGAAAAAATGTGGATATTTCTCAAAACAAAGGTCAATGTTTATATGTGTCTGACAAGAAAATAATGATGTAATGATATTCTCACTTCCCTTTTTTTAAAAAAATATGAACCCCAACTTGCCAGATTCCCAAGGTTACTGTAATGATAACACTTAGAGGGTCGCCTCTGGAAAGTGCAACTACTGCACTAGTGAATCAGAATGGGACCCAGAGTAGAAAAGATACAATATCAATTTTAAAGGAAGTTGCAATAAATGGTTTGGCATGGGTATTGTCAAGAAGTCTCTGCGCACATTGTAGGCTCATTCGTCAACTTTATTTCTACACCTTTCATGCCAACCAGCTTTTAATATGGTGATAAGGGCAGCCGTGCCCCAGGTTCAGTGAGGGCAATTGCAAAGGGCAGTGGGCCATTTCCAGGCTGGCATGGCCCTCTGACACAGACATTATAGCCATTAGGACCACGAAAAAGCCACCAGGGAACTGATGGACCATTTTAAAAGGTGTTTCTTTGAGGTGCCGCAGCACGTGGTGTTGTGGTGAATGCATCAAAGGAAAGCAGTGCCAAGCCCAAGATGGCCACCGTGGAACGTGTGAAAGTCCCACTTCCATGGTGAAAGCTTTCACATGTCATGGTGGCCAATAGGCAATAAGGGGGTCATGTAATCAGTGTGGGCTGGCCACTGGAGCTTGGAGATGGGGCAGGTGGGAGTAAAGTGGAGACTTGTGCGTGCTCAGTGAATCACGGGTCATATCCTAGGTTTGGATTCCCCAGAGGGAAGAAAACATTTAATTAAGACCGGGCTAAATGTGTTGCCATTGGCGAAAAGGAAAACCTGGTCTAAGGCAACACTGAAATGTCACTGGAACATGAGCACAGACGAGGATTTGGTTGACTTTATTCCGATATGCCTGTCATATAGAAGAGAGAGGGCGAGATGGCTGAAACCCCATTTTTTAAATCCCAAAATAGTATAACCTGTAAGGATGCTATGATTTTAATTTTTAATTGTACAGTTGCCTGAGCACCCGGCCCTCCCGATATAAGGAGGCTCGTACTGTGTGCTAATGCCCCCATTTTGAGCCTCCTCATTGGCTGGGAGGCCGACCCCCGCACCTCGCTGGGTAGTAATTTACATTACACCAACAGTGTTGACTTTTATTTTTTATAACATGTCCAGAGGAGCCAAGTGAGCCCTAAATGTTATGCAGAGTTGCAATTGCGTGCCCCAACGGTCGAAATATGCGGTAGCAGCTTCATTTTATGACGCGACCGCGCACGCAGCTCAGAATGAGTTTCTATTTCTGCATCTCACTGGAGGGCTAAGCACTATGCAATGAATGGTACAAATGTGTTTTTCCACTGCCTGGTAAGACACCCGCAGGCACTTACTGTAACATTGTAGTTAAAAAGGCTGAGGGAGTTCTCGTCATGGAAAAATAAATGCACAGGCCTCAAGGCAAAAATGTGGATATTTCTCAAAACAAAGGTCAATGTTTATTTGTGTCTGACAAGAAAATAATGATGTAATGAAATTCTCACTTCCCTTTTTTTATATTTACCCCAATTTACCAGATTCCCAGGGTTACTGTAATGATAAAACTTAGAGGGTCGCCTCTGGAAAGTGCAACTACTGCACTAGTGAATCAGAATGGGAACCAGAGTAGAAAAGATACAATATCAAAATTAAAAGGAAGTTTCAATAAATGGTTTGGCATGGGTATTGTCAAGAAGTCTCTGCGCACATTTTAGAGTCATTGTCAACTTTATTTCTAAACCTTTCATGCCAATCAACTTTTAATATGGTGATAAGGGCAGCCGTAGCCCAGGTGCAGTGAGGGCAATTACAAAGGGCAGTGGGCCATTACCAGGCTGGCATAGTCCTCTGCCACAGCCCTTATAGCCATTTGGACCCCGGAAAAGTCACCAGGGAACTAATGGACCATTAAAAAAGGTTTTTCTTTGAGGTGACGCAGCACGTGGTGTTGTGATGTATAGTGTTACATCAAAATAAAGCACTCCCAAGCCCAAGATGGCCACCGTGGAAAGTGTGAAAGTCCCACTTCCATGGTGAAAGCTTTCACATTTCATGGTGGACAATAGGCAATGGAGGGTGGAGCCATGCAGGCAGTGGCCGGCAATGCAGCAGCGGTAAGGGGTCATTTCATCAGTGTGGGCTGGCCAGTGGAGCTTGGAGATGGGGGTGGGGAGGAGTAAAGTGATGACTTGTGTGTGCTGAATGAATCACGCGTCATATCCTAGGTTTGGATTCCCCAAAGGGAAGAAAACATTAAATTAAGACCAGGTTAAATTTGTTGCCATTGGTGAAAAGAATAACCTGGTTAAAGGCATCACCGAAATGTCACTGGAATATGGGCAGAGACATGGATTTCATTGATTTTATTTTGATATGTCCGTCATATAGAAGGGAGAGGGCGAGATGGCTGAAACCCCATTTTTGTTTAATCACAAATTATTATAACCTGTAAGGAAGCTATGATTTTAATTTTTAATTGTACAATTAGACAATGGACCTCATTACACGGATGGCGGTAAGGATTTACCGGTACCGGTAAATCCTTACCGCCTTACTACGAGGTCCCTTTGCGGGTTGGGGGATTTAACGCCTGCTTTTTGCAGGCGTTAAAAACCAACCCGCAAAGGGACCCAGGGAGCTAATTACGGTACCGCAATTAGCGCCTTCCCCATTCCCATTATGCCCTATGGGGCAAAAATGGGAATGGGGAAGGGGGAATTACTGCCCCGCCAACCTTGGAATGGGGCGGTAATTCCCCTTTCCGCCAAGGCGGTGCCGGTATTTTACCGGCATGAACCATGGCGCTAATAGCGCCATGGTTCTCCGCCATCCGTGTAATGGGGCCCATTATCTTTTATT
Organism: Ambystoma mexicanum; assembly: GCF_040938575.1. Classification (NCBI taxonomy): domain Eukaryota; kingdom Metazoa; phylum Chordata; class Amphibia; order Caudata; family Ambystomatidae; genus Ambystoma; species Ambystoma mexicanum. The sequence continues at coordinate 1,139,032,457 of NC_090936.1, read as the reverse complement.
TATTATCTAGATCTGGCCTTAGTTTTTGGAAGTTGGTTGGGACAGAGTTTGATTCCATTTATTTTACTGGAATTGTTTTAATTGTATTGTATTGGTTTTAGATGCTGTTGATGGAGAAATACGAATAATCCTTTTGATTGAGTGAATCAGTGGCGAGAGAACATGGGCTTGTACTGTAGAATACAGCCTGCATTCTCATGTTGCCAATTGGCTCAGCATGCATTCAGTAATGCACACCTGCCAACTCACTAATTTCTACGGGTGGCTCCCACCATAGAGTCAATTCACTCACCCGCCAATTCCCTTTGCCCATCCAAAGGCATCAATGAAATTGCCGCCCGCCAAAACTCAAAAGGTTAACAAGTTGTTAGGGTAAATTCTGGAGTCGGCAGGGCCGTACCTAGGGTCAGCGGACCTCCAGCTCTCGGAAGGCCCTAACTCCTTCCAATGTCCCAAAGAAGTTGAGGTCCACACAAGGAGCAAAGGGTTACTGCCGTTTTATTATAGCAAACAAGCAGGGATAACATACATGGAGCAAAATCCAGTCCAGGCACATCTCATCGATTTTGGGCTTGCAGGCACCTTTTGTTCAGTTGTGATGTCACACTTAGCGTCAGTTACCAAAACCCGTCCCCGAACCTAACGCCACTCTGGGTTGGCTCCCTGAGTGGTGGGTCCGGTATAGGGACATATAGGGTGTACGGTTATTGGCAGCTACTGTGTCAGGTGGTGTGCTTGTATCATCCCTAAAAATTGCTACCTGAGAAATGTTACATTAGACCCCCTGATAATTGGCTGGAGATTCCAGCCGCCAGCCTCTATCCCCCAGTGTCCTCATTGGTCAGGCCGCAAGCCTCCAAGCCTGGGACTACCGTTGTTCTCAGCCTGCAAGACACCTGCTTTCGTACAATGTATATCAACAAGGTGTGCATATGTGACATTGAGTAACAATGGGGGTCTTACTAATGCCATGAGAGAGGTCTAGTCCCAGCGCATGTTGTAGATGGATTGTTGCAAGTTTGTTGCAAGCTCAGTCCCAGATGTGAGAGGGCTGCAGCTTCCCAGCTTCCAGACCATGGCATCATGTCAGGTCCGCCGGATCACGTGTGAGGAGACCGCTGGTGATGCTGAATTACTTTGATTTAATTTGTATTTTAGCTTGGGGTATTCTCTCCTGTAGCTGGGCTCATTGTGGCACAGTGAGTAATGAATGTCACTTGCAACATCGTGGCCTTGGCGGTGGCAGTCCCTGCCAAGGCTATTCTGCTTGCTCAGCAGCTTGCAACTTCGGCATCTTTGCGAGATGATTCTAGTGTGCTGGATTTGTCTGAGACCTACTTCCGCTCCGGTTATACTTTCAACATAATTTTCCATAGGTTAAAGGCATGTCATGGGTGGTCAGGTCCCCTGAGTGCTCCTGTCATCCACAGGGTTACTAGCGTGTAGCATCTGCAAGCATATACACTAGTCTTCTGGCATCTTGCGGTTCTGCGGTACGGTAGCGAGCCTATGTGATAAAATAACAAACATGCAGACAGTAGGTGTGTGTCATCGTCATCTAGCTCATAGAACTGTACGTGTATGTTCTTCGTGTGGGTTGGTGTGTAAGTGTCCACGATTGTGCAAGCTGCACCTGTACTTCCTGTCTAGCGCGGCTATCTCGTCATGAAGTCTCTAACAACCTGCAGCATGGCTTGTGGGAACGTCAATCGATTTGATCTATATAATCGTCTGCACCTCGGACTTGGTTGTCGTTGCTTGGATTGGATAGAGCTCGTGCCATCGCGGGGTTGTATGATCGGATGGCTGGATGCCGTTCGTGATGTGTGCTTATGCTAGGAGCGGTGGGACCAGGTGCAATCTTGTATGGTTGATGATTATTTTGTCAGGGGTGCTTCTTCTGGTTGGGGGTCCCATCTAGAGGGAAAGGACTCTCGGATTTTCCCTCTTCAATCCCCCCTCTGGTCGATATATCGACCACAAAATGATTGCTCCAATTATCATCTCTCAGGCGCCATACCTTCGTAATCCAAGTGACCGTAGTGGTTTACATGATCCTCGAATGGCCAGTACATATACACGCCTCCCCTCCAGGCTTGCAATAAATCCCTTTTCCAACCTTGGATTCTCTAATTTCATTGATGGTGGATACATGTCTGATTCCATTATCTATTGTCTTAGTCTGTCTCGTTCCATACGTATTATGTCTGTGTGTTGGTCATCCTCTGCAAGCAGGAGTAGCTCCATCCCGATCATTTCTTCTGCAGTTGTTTTAGATTTTGCCATGCATGCTTTTATTCCAAGTAGTGAGGCCAACCCCAGGATCAGGCCTCCCACCAATATTTTTAAGCCATCCGCAAGCCAGGATGGCATCCAGGACCAGAGGTATGAGAAACAGCTTCCGTCTTTTCTTGTTCCTTTGGAATCTTGTACCATTTTAGCGTGCATCCTTGCCAATTGTGACGCTGCTTCTGATAATGTTCTGTTATGTTCATCGTTTGCTCGAACGTGCAGCAGGAACTTCCTATCTTTGCACATACTCCCCCTCCCATAGCTGTGAGCAGGTCCAGGACGTACCTGTTCTGTAGGGCCACTAATCATATAGCTCTGAGCTCTTCTTTTATTGCATTGAACCTGTTCACTGTTGAGTTTATTGTCATCATTAGCTCCCATCGTGTTATCTGGAGCCATTTCACATTTGCGTATGCCTGGCCAATGTGATGGTGGTACTTCTTCGAGCGCAGTTTCTGATTTGCCCCATAGGTAATTTCCTTGTCGATTTACTCTCCGTAGTGTGGCATCTTTGGTGATGTCAGGACCCGGTGGTAGCGTAGTGGGTGATAACAATCTCTTCCTTCGTTTGTTGCCTTCATCCATCTTCGGGAAGTCGTCTATCTTGACATGTTTCTGGGGCACTACTAGCGAGGGTACGTTCACATGCGCCAGGGAGCAAACTCCTCCCCAGTTAGGTGGTAGTTTGTTGTATGCTTTTGACCCACATGCCCAATAATGGTCCATTAGTACCGCCGTCCGTGCCTGATTCCACGTCTCCTATCTTCTCTATCCGCCTGCACCCTTCGCTTGTCCCCACTTCAATATCCCTGTCGTGCCGGTAGCATAGAGTTGGTATTGTAAGAGGGATGATTGTTAGTTGTCCATCTTCCTTATCCAGCCATGTCAGCAAACTTGTACTCTTGGCCCGCTCTTTGAGACATTTGTCATTTTCTTCCTGGACCTTGTTCACTGCAGCCTTTGTTAATGTTAATGGTTTGCTTCCCACCACTCTATCTACCCATCCTTCTTTAGTATATACTTTCCCAAACACCAACATCTAGGGACGTTCCCAGCAACCAGGTTCCTCGCCTGTTTCTCTGGCGTTCAATTTGCATGGCAGATAGTCTAACGTCACCTCCTTTGTTTCTCCTTTCTCTGGTCCATCAGTTATATATTGTAATGCTTGAGTATGTTGCCAGTAGTTGTCGAACATAGGCAATGTCTTAATGAAGCTATCCTCGTACGGGTATCTTGCCTTTGATCTCCACCGGAGGGTTGCTGTTTTCCCTTGGAAACTCCTTTGCATCTAGAACATTGCGAGATATAGGAGGCATTTCGCTGTTGTTGCTGGTACTTCTGTAGCTACGAAGGTTCTGAAGTGCTCATGGCATATGGGATCACCGAGCAGACATAGCAGCTGTCCCGTGTTGTGTCCTTACCAATTTTTGACATGTGTTTATACCACATGTTGTTTGTGATGTGCACTGTACCAGCAAGATATGTGTCAACCCCATTACCATCAGTGTCAACGCTACGCTTACCTCTCCTTACCTTTCCATCCGTGCTGGTCATACCACCTGACACAGTGCTCCTTGCAGCTTGGGTAGGGGGACGTTTATATTGGGGGTTGCAGAGACAAGCAGCACTGAATACAAATGGCAGCGGCTAGCAATCCGGTGGATAAAATGAGCCATGCGGTTGCCAGAACGAGTTTTATTAACATAGCCATGAGTAAATATACATAGATATATACTTCTTACCACCTTGTCTAGTTGTTGATGAGATGATAAAGTTGCCCACCTGAAAATCACGATAAAAAGCGTTATTTATGTCCGCATTTGTAAGTACTTCAAGCCCAATTTACTGAATAATCATTCAAGGCCCGTGCAACTGGTTCTTCCCAGATCTTTCGTATGGATCCATTTCTAAGTATGGGTAGGGTGTCGTGGAGTTGTGGGTACGTTTGGGCTACATACTCTATAAAGGCAATATAATACACGCATGGTGGCCTTGGTCTGGAGTGTGCAGGCCTTCGTATCGCATGAATATATTGATGAGACAGTGCTTCGGGGTGTTCAATGGGGGTAACATCTGAATCCATTTTTCAACTTACTTCTAACATTTATTCAAACACATTTTACTTATATGCAGAACCCTGCATGTGCGAGAAAAAGAGAATATGCTAAGACAGTGTTACACAGTGTATTCCTAGTGAGTGTGTGCATGCTGTACTGACATATCTACATCATACATTTTCCTGCTTGTGAGCATCTGGTCATGGGTTGATGTGTATGCTCTTGTTCATTTGAGTTCATGGGAATATCTGTGTTTGTTGTTATTGCTAGTGGGGCACTGTTGCTATCCTGTGTGTCTGTCGTTGCTGTAGCGTTTGCCCTGTCACTGATGTGTTGGGGTGAGGTTGATGCTTGATAGGGTTTTATATCATGGAGATGATTCTAAACTGTCTTGCCTTCGTGCTTGATGGCCCTGTCTACTACTGCCTCAACTACGTGTGGCCCTGTAAACCTAGGTGAATTCCACTTGCACAGGTAATTCTTGAGTAGCACTCAATCTCTCTTTTTAATGAGCCATTCTGTTGTGGGCTCTTGAGGGCTGTCTGCTTCTTGTGTATCATTCTCTCACCTCCCCTGTGTCCGTTGGATCTGTCGAGAGATAAAAGAGGCGCTAGAAACAAGTGAATTAACATATTCATACATTTCATTGCCGAAAACTTCAGCGGCCCTCTCGCAATCTTGGATGACCCTTGTGGGTGGGGCTAACGGGAGATGCAGTTGGCGTCCAGTTACCACCTTGTGGGGTGTGAGGTGTTGATCTGACCCAGGTTTATTCAGCATCTCAAACAGAGCCAGGGGTAGGCAGTAAAGCCAGTTTTTCTTAGTACTTTGCTGCGTTTTGGCTACGCACACCTTCAGTAGTCAGTTAAGAAGTTCACAGGTACCGTTGGCCTGTGGGTGATATGCACACGAGAATTTATGCTTAATCCCTAGCAATGTGGTAATAGGCTGGAAGAGTTAATTTGCAAAATGGGGGCTGTTGTCAGACCAAAGGACTCTGCATACGTTCCACCTTGGGAACACCTCTCTAACCAGGAATTTGGCTGCCCTAAGGGCATCCCTGTGCAAACACAGCCCCGCTTCAATCCACCTTGAAAAGGGGCACACCACCACAATCATGTAGCAGTAACCTTGGCATACGTTTATCATATCGACATAGTCGATGTGGAGGTGCAGGAAGGGGCCTTCGGCCCGGGGTATTACTCCTTTGATCACCTTAAGTGGCTGGCCGGCAATAAACTGCTGGCAGGTGTGGCAATTACTGATAACATTTGAAACATGGGCATTTAATTCAGGACAGAACCATGACTCCCTAACGCGTGCCACAATTAGCTCTTTTGCTGTGTGTGCAGGATGGTGTAGTTGTGTTAATGCTATTTCTAATAATGCAAGAGGCATAACTACTTTCCCCATATTGTTTTGCCTGCAGCTCCATTACCTGTGTCCGTGGTAGGTGGCTGTAACCTTCTTTCATTAGCATCTGTCTTCCCCTCCCCTCTCTTTTTGTTTTTCTTGGAGGTCCCGTACTTCCCCAAAATATGAGGCGTGTTTTGCATAGAAGTCCGCTGCTTCATTCCCTTTTGATATCGGGTCTTCCTCATTAATTTGTGCTTGGCACTTCACTAATGCTAGTTCTGTAGGTTATGTTACGACCTCTGTTGGTTCCCCTAGGAGGAGAGCATGCTGTACTGGTGTGCCATCTGCCCCTGTTCTTCTCACCCCATCACCTTGGTCAATTGTTGAGGACCCGTCAATGTACAGTACTTCTCTCCACTCAAGTGCATCTTCCTCTACTTTGAGTGTCTCTGAGTAGTACTCAATAGCTTTCGTACAATCATGGACATACTCTCCTTCTTCAACCTCTTCTGCCAGGAAGTGTGCTGGGTTGACATTCTTGCACCTCACTATCTTAATTTCAGGTCGTGAGAGGATTATTTCATATCCTGTTGCTCTCTGTGTTGTCAGTGTGCTTTTTGGCTTGTGCAGAATCGCGAAGAGGGCATGCTCCACATACAGTGTTGTGGAACATCCCATAGTTATTGATGATGCTTTTTCTACAGCGAAACCTGCAGCAGCCAAGTGTGGTTCGCACGGAAAATGCCCCGTCATTACTGGGTCTAATTGCCCGCTGTAGTATGCAATTAGTTTGTGGCCCATGCTTGTTTTTTGTGTGAGTACTGCTTTTATTACCACCCCATCAGAGTGTGAGAATATAAAAAAACTCCTATTTATAATCAGCAGTACCCAGGACTGGTGATGTTGATATTGCTACTTTTAATTAGTTGAATGCATCTGTCATTTCCCGTGTCCACCCCAGCTTTTTCTCTCCCATTTGGGCTTCCTTGAGGGCTGTAAGCAGAGATCCTGTATATATGCTGTAGTCAAACACCCATGCTCTACAATAGTTGCAAAGACCGAGCAACTGTTGTAATTCTCGTACTGTCTGTGGTTATGGTGTGTTTAGTATTGTCTGTGCCCTCTGTGTTGCTATGTGCCTGCCCTTTTGAGATATCATTCGGCCTATGTATAGAACCTCCTCCTGACAGTATTGCAATTTTGCCTTGTCTACCTTGTATCCTTTCTCTGCTAATACAGTGAGCATTTTAACCGAGTTCTTCCTGCACTCGGCTTCTGTGGTGCTGCAGATGAGGATGTCATCCACATATTGTAGGATCGTACTCTCTGTCTCGATGTTCTCTTGATCCATCTGGATCACCCTGTTGAAAATGGATGGTGACTCGCAGTACCTTTGGGGCAGTCTTGTGTGTTTCCATTTTGTATTGTGATACATGAAGCTCGTTAGGTCTTGGGAATTTGGGTGTAGTGGTATCGAGATAAAGGCATTTTTTAAGTCAATCACAGTGAACCGTGTAGCCTCGGCTGGAATGCCACAGAGTATTGTGGCTGGGTTAGCCGCTACTGGGTATTCTGCTTCCACAATGTGGTTGAGGGTTCTCAAATCTTGTATAAAATGCTATGAACCCCATTTGTCTTGCGGACGGTGTACACAGCATTATTTCAAGGGGATTCTGATGGGACTAGGATGCCTCTTTCAATGAGGGCACCTATCATTTCATAAATGCCCTCATCTGCTTCCTTCGACAGTCGGTATTATCTAACTTTGGGCAGGATTGCTCCTTTCTTCAGTTTTATTTTCACTCCCACTATGCTTTTAATGCACCCTACATCATAGGGACTTGTTGTCCATAACGAGGTGGGTACCTTTAATAAGTCCTCCTCGCAGAAGAGATGTGGTGCTGAGAGGGGTGCTTCTAATGCCATTGCTATTTTCTGTGCCACCTCTCTGTGTGTTAAACGTAGCCAAAGGTACACGCTCATCCCCAACATCATCTCTCTTGTTCCTTTTTCCTGTGAAAAAAGTTCCTCATCAGATACTTGCATCAATCTACATCCTTCTGCTAGTGCTATTACTGCCCTCCACGCCTTTCCCTCATCGTCTAGGGCATGTACTGCAATCCAATCTTCTCATGCCACTATTCCTTCTATGTCTATTGACACAAACGTTCCTTCCTTTTCATCTGTCGGCGTCTCTGGCCTAAAAAGGTACTCATCTGGTCTTCTCCATACTTTACCTGCGATCCCTGGTAGCCATGCCAATGCCATGCCTGTCCCGTACTGAAATACTTCAGGGTCTACAGGCTCCTACCTCTGCACGCACTTGCTACAATATGCCTGAAGTATTTGCCTTGCCGTGAGCATGTGTATGCCTGGTGTGGAGCAAACGATACCTTTGTCTGTGAAGGAGATGGTCATGTTCAATATACTCATTATGTCACGCCCCAGGATATTTACAGGCGTGTGTTTAGAGTAAAGTAAGGGTAGTGATAAGTCATGAATTCGTATAGATACAGAGATGTTATCAGTGAATGGAACTTCTTCCCGAGCCCCAGAAAATCCTTGAGTGTGCATGGCATCACCTGACAAGGTGTGTATTTCCCCTCCTACACGCATGATATGGTGGCTCCCATATTAACCAGAAAGGAAAAAGTCTCGTCACCTATCGCCACCTTTATGCGAGGTTCCTCTGCAGGGTTGGGTGTTACTGATAGGATGGGCCACAACAAGTCTGTGGGCTGTCCTATTGCGGCTACAGGGATTGTCCTTTGCCAGTGTAAGGGTTGTGTCCCATTATTGTCACCCCTCCCATTCTTGTGACCGGCACTACCGCCGCCATATCCATTGGTTGTTGTAAGTCATCTTGTAATTGTGTCAGTTGTTGTGCCATCTGTGCGTTTTGTTGTTGTTGTTGTTGTTGCTGTTGTGCTTGCTGTTGTTGTGGTTGTAATGTCCCTGATACTGTTTGGTATTGTGCCAGTGGCTGGGGTATGCCTTGCTGTTGCAACATTAGTGGTTGTCCTGCCTGTTGATAATACCTGTTCTGGCCCCCTTGGTAGCTTTGTTGCCCTTGCTCACCCAATCCTTGTTGTGCTGCTCTGTATCTGCACGTGTGGGAAATGTGGCCTACTAGTCCGCACGTCCAACATTGGGTCGGTTCTCGCACCTGCCATGGGAATCCTCCTCCTCCCTCCCCTTGGTCTTGCCATCTCAGTTGTGGGTAACCCTGGAAACCCCCCCTGGATGGTGTGCTTGTGGGACAAAACCTTGTCCCCTATCACACTCGCCCCTTCCTTTAAAGTTTTGCTGGTACCCACCCATACCCATGTGACCCCCCCCATGAGTGGTTGATATTGCTGAGTGGTGTTATATGGTGGCAGATGCTGTTGGAACTGTGGTTGGGGTTGCTGGGCGGTGTTATATTGTGGCAGCTGTTGCTGGAGCTGTGGTTGGTGTTGGGACAGTGCTATCTGAGTCGGTGGTGCAGGGCTGGTTATCACTGCTCCCTCTAAAGTGTATTTTGACAAATTCTTCTGCACTAGTTTAGCTTCATCCGTTTTTCTATCCTCTGCCTTCTGTTTCATCTTTTCCTGCCATAATCTACAATGGTACACTATTGTTAGTTGCATTTCTGACCATGCTTTGGCCTCCATTCCCACTAATTTCTTCAGTTGTCTCTCCACCAGTTCTGCCAACCGTTGCATTAAAATGTGGTAGAAGATAGCTATTGTTTTGTCCCACAGCTCTTGAATTTCAAGGTGCCAAAGCTCTTGAATCTCTTGAATGTAGCTCTTGAATTTCAAGGTGCCAAAGCTCTTGAATCTCTTGAATGTAGCTAACGGGATCTTCATCGTCACGCATCCTGTGTGACGTAATTGCCCTTATGTCTGAAGTGTCAGGGTATTGTGTCCTTAGCGCTTGCCATACCGCATGCCTGCAATTCACAATTGGGGACCCATCATGTGCTGTGTTTTGTGTTGTTACCCCTGGTAACCCTGCCCACTTCCAGATGTCATCTGCTGCGTCACTAAGTATATATACTGGCAGCCCTTTCACGTCCCCCACTGCCAACCTGTGCCCCGCTGTCTGTTTTTCCATTTCATATATCCACTTCCCTGCTCCTCTACTGAGGGATGGCAACATTTTCTTAACGTTTTCCCTGTCTGCGTGCTTCCAAGGTATATATTGCGGCCTTGTCCCCCCTCTCTCTAATAATGGCATCTGTGAATATTCAGCCCTCTCTTCCGGTGACCGTCTATACTGCCGTATCTGGATGGGTCCTCTTTCGTCTTCCATGTCTGCTCCAATGTCAGTGATGTCTATATTGTGTGACCCGCGTGGGGCTTCCTGTGTTCCCGTGTGACATCTGGCTGACATGTGTGTCCCCTGTTGTGTGTTACCCCTGCCCCATCTCTTCTGCGCCCAGGGAGGTCTCAGAGCCTATTTGTGTAGTATGTGTGCGGTGTTATTACTGCTTCTGTGTCCTCAGTTGTTTTGTCAGTGTGCTGTCCTCCACTCTTTTCATCTTGAGTCCTACATTACCACGACATTCCCGTGCCTGTTCGTGTAATGTAAAGTTTGCTTAGCCCTTCCTTTCCTACATCATTGCTATCTTCGTCTTCCTCACTACAGAATCCATCTGAGAATTTCAATTTACGTGGGAGTGGGTAACGCACCGTTAAGCTATCGAGATCAATGTTTGTAAAATTTTACGGATTTGCTTCTCCTCTTCCTGTTGCGCTCTGTGGTACGCACTCTGTCTGGTGCACCCCGGCTGTTCCCATGCTACTCCCTATGTGTCCGTTCGGTACCCGTCGGGGCTGTTGCTCTTCTCGTTCTGACTCGTTTGCCCTTGTCTGATCTAGTTCTTCCATTATTTCTCTGCTTACCTTTCGTAGCGATATTTCATCTTCATCTCTCTGATTCCGTGCTCCCCCTGTCAGTGCTAACCTTAACTCCTTCAGCCTGCTTTCCTCGTACTTACGTGTGCTTTCCAACAAGATCTTCTGTCTTCAAAATGCCATTTCTCGTTCAGCTTCAACCCTTTCCTTTTCTTGTGTACTACGTCCCTTCGCTTCCGTACTCACCTTGCTCCTCACTCCCGTTGTTGTCTACTCCATCATCTCGCTCTGCTCCTTCTCCATTACTTCCTCATGTTCCCTGTTTTCTCGCTCCGCCTTCTCCTGCCTTTCTAATTCTAACTGCACTTCCCGTTCCCGTTCTTTCTGTTATAGTTGTTTCACTAACTTGTTCCTTTTCTCCTTGAACTCTGCGATTCTTGCCTCTAGCTTTGCCTTCTCCTCTTCTCGTAACTGCTCCTCTTTAGCGTCATTCATTGGCTTGCCTCTGCATCCTTTCCCCAACTCCAATTCCTCTATTGCTTTTGTTGCCCCTTCTGTTCTCCCGTGGTGGTGCCTTGTAACTTCAATAGTACTTGTGCTGCTATCCATTCGTCTAGGTCTATTCCTGTGAATTCGTTCTTTGCCTGCCTCAGCCCTCCCTCATCAGTGCCTGGACTACCTGCCTCTGCCCGTGGGGCGTGTGTGTCCGGGGCGTACCGTGATGACTTGTACGTGGGATTTGAATAGCCCTGTGCTGCAGTTAATTCACAGGGTTCCGTAGCTTCCTTTAGCTCTCTAATCGGGTATAATTCCTGCTCAACCTCCTTGTCCGCATCGTCGGAGACAATGCTGGGAGGTGCAGGGGGTGGAGCACAGGAGTCCCCAACCTCTTACTTTACCTCCTGTATGCTCAACATGCCAGGATAATATCCCTGGAACATTCGCCACAACTCAAATATTTCCATAATGTTCGCTTAATTCTTCCCCTTGATGTGTTGTGTAGGTAAGTAAGTAGTGACTGTAATACATCCTTCAAGAAACTGCTGTTAGGCGGCCACTGTACCGTTACTTTCCCATCCGTACCCTTAGTCCATTCTACACTGCATTTTACTATCTTGTCTGTATAAGTGGGCAGTGTCTTACAAATGTGTTGGATTGGGGTCATTACCGTCCCGTGTGCCCCGTATGGTACTCCTCCCCCGCCCTCGTGGTACATTATTGTTTTTTACTCATAGTTTTTACCTGACCTCAAATTGAGGGTTTCGACTTTCCGCTGTCAGGACAAGGGTAGAAAATGTATTGGTTATGCAGTTCAATGTTCAATTGACAATACGTGCAGTCTTTAACAGCCACACTTCTTGCAAGTTGGCATGAAGAGTTGTAAACTAAAGTTGTTATGCTGACCTTTATGAAATGGGGGGGAGGGTATTTTTATGTATAATATGACCATGTTGTGTTTAAAGTAATGTTTTAAACCGGCCATGAGAATGAAGGAGCCAAGTGTTTTAATTGAGAGCTTTTAAAATGTTGTTTCTTTGAATATTCTGTATAAATGTTTTGTAAATGTTTTTTTTAAACCATACACAATAAAAAAAGTAATTAAAAACTGCATTCACAACCAAATAGGGTGTCTTTGAGTTTGAGATATTATTGAGCATAATGAGTCTCTTGATTCCTAGCATTCTCAGAGACCGCTTGGATGCTTCTAGTGTGATCTTTACTTTCCCTTCTTTGCATTTCTCCCCCCTTCCCCCACAACAGTAGTGTTGATCAGTGCTGCTCTCCCATATGCATTTCCATCCCTCAAACATGGCAAGAAATGCATATTTTACATTTTAAGGGCTTTGAATGGGACTTAATCAACGCGAGCTTATGACCCGCACTTACTGGGGTACTTCAGAAACATTGCACTTTGAAGCCACCAGAAGATTTAGGCATCAGAGCTGCAGATCTTTCACTCTGTCAGCTGCACTAGATCAGGGATCACATTACAGTATTATTAGTATTATTATTATTATTATTATTAATAACTATTGATGTAGTTATTTCACATTACTGTGTGAATATGTGCATATCTCCTTCAGTGCACAACTGCTTTAGAGAAACATTCCCCTCCCTCCATTTCCGGAAGGGGGTGCACATTCTAGAATTACAGTATGAACAACAAAAACAAGCCTTGGAAAAGCCAGCAGTTCTCCGTGTTGTGTATGCATGTGACAGGCCTTTTTCAGGCACTGCCATAATGGTATAATCTAGCCATAAAACGACAACCACTGGCAAATTGCGTTAGTCATTGGGTATGTGAGCGCAGCACCTGGAAAATGCCTATACACAAGACAAAACTGTTGGGTTTACCAATACTTGTTTTAAAATGGAATTGGGGGCAACGAACAGATGCCAAGACACACATGTTGGTTATAAATCAAGGGGCTGAAGGCAAACTTAGTGAAGACATTTCTATTACACCAGGCGCTAGTTTACAGCTGCAGTTATGGCATTACCTTTCAGAAGACAGCTTAGAAATAACATTGGCATCCCTATAAAAGCATAGAGCTAGCTTACAGAGCTCCCAGGGGTGTGTGTATTGGGTGGGGAGTGGCAGGTAGTGGGTGGGAATAGCCTCACACCCCATCTCCTTCCTATCTGCCCTTCCCATGCCACTGGTTTCAGATTATAGGCATCGCTTACAGAGGCACCTTATAGCCAAGACTAAAAATGACACAGCACTGGGGAAGCCGATACTTAGGTTAGTTGGAACGAATTTGGATGGCTCCATCAATGGTATGTGGCATGTGCCAGTGCAAGAAGATGTGTTGACAACCCATCCGTTCAAAGCATGTTTTAAAAACAAACATGTTAACACATGTTAACACATCACATGCATTGCATCGACTAGTTCTGCAGGAATACAACTTCTTCATCAGTCCACTGCCATAAGCCACAAGGTGCTGGAATGCTTAGAATTAGCATACATTGAAAATTGCAGGTGCTAAAGCCTTCTTATATGTGAAAATGAAAATAGATGGACATGACGCCTCTGCACTGGCCCATCCTTACATCTGAAAACCATTTTTACCTTTAAAGGTGGGAAAACCGGGGAATGCACAGGGAGAGTTGAGGCAGAGCTTGAAGTCTGGCTTGGCCCAAAGAACCAAACTGTGATTCGATCGAATACAATTCTAATGCAAAAGCCTCACACGTTACAATTGCAGAGTTCAACTATGTACCAGGCTCATGGTTCGGCTGAGTCTCAGGGATTTTGGTCACATCGCAGGTGCGTAGAGACAGATGGAATGTACACAGGGTTACCTATAATTCCTTTAGAAAAACACCTGTAAGTGCATGAGTTTCTGTCTTTGGAGCATCTTTGCATTTTTGTAATCCTGTTCAAGACCGTTTGTGGAAACTGTGTCTATTCTAATACGCTACGGGCCTCAATATGAGTATTTATTTATTTATTTATTTATTTATTTATTTATTGGATATGTGTAAGGTGCCTACACAACATGTGGCGTTTAAAGGTGCCACAAGACAATAAAGGGGCGAGCAAGGGGAAAAGATACAATAAAGGTCCTACTAGGTCTTGTGACATTCAGATTGTGCAAGTGCAGAACTAGAAGTGCAAAGGAGGGGGGGTGCGGGTCTGTGCAGAAACAAAGTGCTAAGGTGGGAAAGAAGGGTGAAGGGGCGAAGTGCAAGTGCTAGTCGGAGGCCAGAGGGCAGGTGCCATGGAAAGCAGCTAAGCCCTGGAAAGGGAGGCATGGACTGGGCGGAGGGGCCAGGGCCGTGTATTACTCAGAGGAATGTGTTAACAGGGGAGGGGGAGAGTGAAGGAGGAAGAGAAAAGGAGGGTCTTGAGGAGCTCCCAGAAATGAAGGAGAACTGGCTCAAGCTTGAAAGGGACATTGAGATCATTCCAGAGGGAGGCTGCTGCAGAGGAGAAATATGTACCCCCCAATCTTTGCTTAGAGAAGCATCTGATTCACAGAGAGTTGGAGCTAGCAGACCAAAGGGCTCTAGCAGAGAAGTATTTAGGCAAAGAGAGTTGGATGTAGTGGGGTCCCAGGCCCCAGAAAGTCTTGTGGAGGATGCAGAGGGTCTTTAATTTGTTCCTAGAAGCAACCGGGAGCCAATGGAGAGAAATTAGTGCTGGAGAGATGCGGTCCCTGGGCTTGAGGGCAAGAATAAGTCATGCAGTCCTGTTCTGGATTAGTTAATGGGGACGACGGGAGGATGAAGCAAGATTGAGGAAGAGGCTGTTACAGTAGTCAAGCCAATAGAGGACCAGAGATCTGGAGACATTGGGCATCATTACAAGTTCGGCGGTAGGCTTGCCGGTAAAACCAGGTCTGACCTGGCGGGCAAAAAAGCACACGCGAGCAGAACTTGTAGTTTGCTGGTCCGGTAAATACGGTACCAGCAAGCTAACTGGTACCGCAGTTACCGGACCAGCAAACTTATAATGTGACCCATTGAGTTTCTGGGGGAAGGTGAGGAAAGGGAGAATACCTCTGAGGCGGTGCAGCTGATAGTGGGCCTTCTTGGCAAGGTCCGCGAAGTGAGGAGAGAAGGAGAGAGAGGAATCAAAGATGACACCAAGGTTTTTTACCTCACATTAGGGTGAAGGGTGGAGACCCATAGAAGGCTGCCAGAGGGAGGGAGGGAAGGTGGGATCTGGGGTCCCAATGGAAAGGATCTTAGTTTTACTGGAATTAAGGCAGAGATAATTGGCAGTGCACCATGACTGAATGGCAGTCAGGGATGAAAGAGGAGGAGGAAGGGGAGGGAAGCTTGAAGGAGAGCTGTGTTTCGTCTGCATAACACTGGAAGTGAGGAGAGAAGGAAGCAATAAAGTGGGCCAAAGGGGCAAGGTAGATGTTGAAAAGCCAAGCAAGAGGATAGAGCCTTGAGGGACACAGCAGGTGGAGAGTGTAATAAGGGGTAGAAAAGGGCCCAGCTGAACCTGGGAAGGTTGCTTGGAGAGGAAGGAGGTCAACCAGTCCAGTTCCAGGCCCATGATGCTAAGGGTGTCACAGAGCTGATTTATCAGTGTGCCATGACTGACAGTATCAAAGGCAGAGGAAAGATCCAGGAGTATAAGAACGGAAGGAGAGTTAGAGCCAAGATTAGAGAGCAAGTCGTCACAGGTGTTCAGTAGAGCGGTTTCGGTGCATATGGCCTTTTTGAAGCCAGACTGGTGTAGAGACAACCAACAGATTTGTTATGTTGGGTCAGTTGGGAGATGGCAAGCTTCTCAGGAATTTGACCGGGATTGGGTTAATGGAGATAGGGCAAGGATATCCAGGGTGTGGGTGAAGATTAGCAAGGGCAGAGTCAGTGTTGGCATCCGTGGCAGGAGTGGGAGGGGGAATGAAGGTGGCAGCAAAGGCAGCAACTGACACTCGGTTCATTGGTCAAATGATGAAGGAGACAGGCAGTGCAGGCGGGGGCTTAGTAATGGGGACTTAAAGATCCAGATGTGAAGACAGGAGGGAGTGGTCGGACCAGGAGAGAGGAGTGGTAAGATGGTTGGAGATAGGAATGTCTGAGGAGATGAGAGCATCCAAAGTATGTCCGGCAGAGTGTGTCGTACCTGAGGGATGAATGGTGAGGGATAGAACGTTGCAGAGGCTTCAGAAAAATACAGTGTCCACTTCTGAAGAGTCATGGTGAATATTGAAGTAACAGAGGAGGAAAAGTAGGATGTAGAGGCAAGAAGGGAAGAGGTGAGGTCAGACCACTTAGAGAGGAAAAGGGCGACTGGACCAGGGGTCCTGTAGATGGTGGCCAAAGACAGAAAAAGGATTGGAGAGAAGCTGAGCCTGCTAATGAAGCATACAAAGGAGGAGTAGGACTGGGTGGGAATGATGGTGGCAGGGATCCAGTCAGGGAAGATCAAGGCCCTCAATCTCCAGACTGGTTAGGCCTGTGCTTGGAGAGGATCTTGCAACCCTCAGACAGGAGTGTGTCAAAAGCAGTGCCAGAGGTGGCAGTGAACCACATCTCAGTGAGGGCATGAAGGTCAAGATCCAAGTCTCTGAGAAGAAGACAGATATCAGAAGTGTGTTTGACGGCAGAGCGAGAGTTGAGGGTCGCTAGGTGGACCTGGCTACCACTTTTGAAGGTCTTCTGAGGGGGGTACAGGTATGTGGTACACCCATCTGAGGTGGAGAAGGGGCAGGGGGAGGCTGTCGGAGGAGTGACGTAAGAAGGGAGGAAGTTGATGAGAGGCAGAAGATGCCTATCCAGAAGGAGAAAGATGGGCTGAGAGCTCTGGGCCATGAAAGTGCCCTTGTGATAGACATTAATGATGCACCTGGAGGATGAGAAGCCTGCCAAGAGTACTTCCCATCTGGTGTCTCCATTAATGGGAGTCGAGGAGAAAGGAGAGAGGACAGAGACCATATGTGGAGTCCATAGGTGAGGGGAGGGAGCGACAAAGAGGATGTCAGTGCCAGTCTGCCTGGAAGAAGCATTGACGTAGGTGTCAGCGATGGGCAGGCCAGGATTGGAGACCAGAAGATCCTTTTTGAATTTTTTCCTTCCAGGCATCGAGAGGGAGGTAGGATAGGTGATAGAGTAGCAGTTAAAGTAAATAGGTGAAATGGAGAGCACCATGCATGAAGGGAGGGAGCATAGAGATGAAAGAAAGAGGGGAGGGAAAATGGAGAACTGCACAAGGAATACAAACTCACCAGGCGGTCTAGCATCAGACGGATGATGTAAGACAGGAGCAGACAGCGTCTTTTCCGGACTCTTCAGGGCCGCACATTCAGGCAGGGCCTACTTCCAGTGGGGCAGATGCACAGAATCAGTGGGTGAAGGCCTTAGGTTCTTAAGTTAATGATGCCTATAGGTAGGTAGAGTTCTTCTCCAGGGAATGCCTCACAGAAGACACAGAGGGCTTTATCAGTGATGTCCTACTGCATATAGTACGTTAAAAAGCATTGTTTGGATAATCAAAGTACCAAACAGTGGACCCTCCACCAGGCCCCTCTCTGTATCACACGAAGCCAGGAGTTAAAATCCAAAAGGCCTTCAGTGTATGTCGGAGAAAAGTAGGAGGTGCTGGACCATTCACTCCAACGACTCAATCACTCACAAACACGGGGGGGGGGCAGGCAACGCGCACTGCTCCTTAGCACCCAGCACCCCCAAAACCAAGCCAGGCTCCAGACTCCGGGCCAGGGAGCATTAGTAGGAGGGGGCCCCCTCCTTAGGGAAATAGCAGGAGCCTCACGTGACTTACAAGCCCACGGAAGAGGAGAATAATGCAGGAGGAGCAAGCGGGGCAGGCAGTCACTCAGATAGGCCAAAAAGAGTGTATTCAGTGAGGTTGGGCACCTGTAGCAAGAAGACAAGAAGGGGAGAAAGCAGCGGTTTACAGAGCAGCTCCATGAGTGTCAACAGGGCTTCAGGTGTGCAAGCAATGGGCAGAGTCCCCCAGATCCCACCCAGCGTCGGGGGGTCAGACGGTGCCAGCAGGGTGCGGGAGGGCCCGCCAAATCAACAATTTGGAACCTCCTCTGCCAGGTGTATTAGCGAGCAAATCGGACACTCAGCGCTGTTGGGCTTGGGGGGACAGGCACTAGGGAAGGGCGAGATACAGCCGCGCAGAAAACAAAGTGAATTAACGCTTTCTTTACTGCTCAACAATACTGGTGATGCGATCAGCAAAGAAAAGCCATAACCACGTTGCCTAATGGGATGAATGCTGAAGCAGAGAGGAAATGCACAGACACACAGGGATGCCGCTGCTGCAAGAACGAAAGAGGCTGCAACTGGGTGTTCTTCCACAACAAACCCAGCAAATGCAATGTTAAGTGAAATTGAATTGCGGGCCTTGAAAAAGGCGAGTAGATACCTCAGCTACCAGAACAGGATCCCATCAAGCGAACATCAGTAACACTAGTTTAGCAGCTGCAGCGAACAAGAAGGCTACAAACAGAGCCAAGAGCTAAGGTCCGAAAGCAGCACACAGCTGATCTGCCCAAATGACCAAACAAAAAAAACACTCTTTCCATAATCTGCGCGCTCCAATTCGGAAGTGGATCAAGTAGGGCTGGGCTGGGCCTCCGACGATGGTAAGGGAGGAAAGACTCCAAGGCCTGGAGCTCTGAAGTAGAATGCCTGCAACACAAAACTCACTCTCCACACCGCATCGGAAGCTGTACGGCTGGGCGGGGCCTCCGATGAGTATGGCGGTGCGGGGGAAAAATGGCGATGATGCTGGACTGGCTGCATTACCACTGCATTACTGCCACAATACTGCACTGCTGTAGTACAACTTTGGTGGTAAGGTGGAGGCTATTCCTCAAGTACAATGCTGCAGGTAAACCCTCCATCTTACTGCCAATAAACAGCAAAATGTGCAGAATTACCGCTAGTGGTGATTCCAGTGAAATCCTCATGGAATCCTATAGACGCCGAAAAATGGGGCCTTACACCACCTACCAGCACTTGAAATCCTGCAGTAAATCCACAGGACCGACTACCGGTAACAGTAATTTACCACCACCGAAATACAGCCAAACCTGTAATGAGGCCCTTTATATCTTGGGAGGGAGAAATGGCCGATTAACATTTCTCCTCAATCATACTATACAATACATAAGGTTACATGTTAATTATGCAGAAAAGCTAAACAACACACCACTGTATAACAGTCAGACAGGCTGGAACGGGTCTGGGTAATAGAACAATATCAGGTTTTCGTATAGCGCTTCAAGCTGGATTCATCCAACTTCTAAGTGCTGTAAAGTTCAATGATATTACTTACTAAATTAATGGAACTCGTTTTACCAACCTCAGAAGGAGAGAGGGCTGAATAGCTCTGCCTGGATTTGAACCTGTAACTATGGGCCTCATTACACGGACGGCGGTAAGGGTTAACGGTCACCGTTAATGGCAACGGTGACCGTTAACCCTTACCGCCGTACTACGAGGTCCCTTTGCGGGTTGGAGGATTTAACGCCTGCTTCTTGCAGGCGTTAAAATCCAACCCGCTAAGGGACCTCGGGGCTAATTACGGCACCGCAAAATTGCGGTGGCGTAATTAGCGCCTTCCCCATTTCCATAGAGCCCTATGGGGCAGAAATGGGAATGGGGAAGGGCAATGGCGGAAAGGGGATTTACCGCCCCTCCAACCTTGCAATGGGGCGGTAAATCCCCTTTCCGCCAAGGCGGTGCCGGTATTTTACCGGCATGAGCCATGGCGCTAATAGCGCCATGGCTCACCGCCTACCGTGTAATGAGGCCCTATGAGTTGCAAATATTTGAGACAAGTCCTTAACCCGTTGAGCTATCTTAGTATCCTTACATGTGCAAAAATGAATCGTGGAAAGTTTGGCCGTTCTGGACTACACTGCAGATTATGTGTTAAGTGTCTTTGCCTGTGGGGCGCTGGATGGGGGATATTTTGCTCCTTTTTCAGCTTCACCGCCTTGCACACGGCAGTCCACGATTTTCCTTCCCAGTTCCCCTATGCACAGTTTACTCTGCCTATGCCATGCAATGGTAAACACGGGTATTAGAGTGCATGCACAGCAGTAAATGCCAGTTTGTGTTGGACAGAAAGGTGCCAGTACAGAGTACAACCCAGGGTCATGTTTCCATTACATTGTGCTGATACTAGTTATGTGTATTCAATCAGTTCTGCAAGAGTCTTTGCCAAATATGTTTTAATGTGTCTTAAAGGTGAGATTAGATTCTATTCAGAGGTGATCTTGTTTGTCGCTCTCTAGTTAACATTTAGGGTGCGCTCCCCTGTATCTGATGTTTTAAAGGGAGGATCTTAACTTCGTATTTTTTCCATGCACAGCTGAAATATTTGCTTTAGTGAGCTCAACACACATAGATCCTCTGTGTGTTTACCTAAGGGGGTAATTGGTGCTACCAGCACCAGTGACCACAGTTCCATAACAAGACACATTGGGCCTCATTCCGAGTTTGGTGGTAGTCATTTGCGCCATGACTGCCACCAATAACTGGTCCGGCACCAGTCTAGTTCAATGGGGACTTACCGGTGCAGTCCGATCTTTGCAGGACCAGGGGCGCCTCCAAGGGGTGTCCAAGGGGGGCCACGGCCACCCTTATAAAAACACTGGCCCCCCCACCGGCCCATTCAGTTGTGTGTGTTTGTTTTGGTGTGCCACCCCAAGATTACAAGTGTGGCCACCCCTATGAAAAACGTCTGGGGGCGCCACTGTGCAGGACCGGTAAGTCCCCATTGAAAATGCCATTCCCCATTACCATTTGAGCCCTCATAGGGCTCAATGGGAATGGGGAGGGCGCAAATAACAGGCTCGCGTATGTTAAGCCCGTTATTTGCTCTCTGGTCCCTTAACGGGTAGTGCCAGTCTACCTATACTTTCTTAATGTGGCATGGCATTATTTTACTTGGCATCAAGGGTAAAGCAAACATGATTAGTGTTGTTATGTAGCTAGACTGTCCAGTGACATAATAGCACTCATCATGTTTAGTGTACCCTTGATGCACAGTTAAAGGGTACAGCAAACCTGATGTGTGAATGACAGCTCAAAACCTAGACTGCAGTGAATTGTGCAGAACCAGGACCACATGGTCAACAATAGTTGTGCAATGCACATCAGTTCGATCGCGTTTTTGGGTGTACCCCTGGTGATCAGAACGTGCTGATGGATAACAGGTGTTTTTGATGCTTTTTAGTCGCCCTCCACAACCTGTTGAAGTTTTTATTCTGCTTTCTAAATAATGACCAATGTGCATAAATTCCACAAGGTTCGCATTCTCTACAGAGGCTTTTGCTGATGCTAAGGGCCAGGCTGTTATGCTAGTCTATGCAAAAAAGGACAAGCATACTCCTTGGCACTTAAGGGGTTAATCAATGCTCCATCTAAGATGAGACATTTTTAGGTTGGCCAAATAATTTCCCTGATGGTTTTATCATTCAAAAAGCGCTCTCTGTCCTAAACTGAAAGCATTCCTTTGTGGCCTTTTCCTCCTGTTCTTTCAATCATGGTATCACCCACCCTTATTTCAGTCACTCAATATAGTGTCAAAACCAGGTAGAATTCGAATTTCTGACATATCTTCTTGCTAAACTTGATTAATCACACCGGATCTTGGTTGTTGCTCAAAGTACTAGTTGCCAGACTGGGAGTCTGAGCAGGAAGGTGCCACAACCACGATCGACCAACGGGGTAGAACTCTCCAGAGCCCTGATAGCGGCTATAGAAGAGTATCAAAACATAGTCGCCATTGGGGCACCTAAAAAAGAGATTCAGAGGCTGCACGGGTGCCACGTCTGGCATCCAGGTGTTGTCTCACTGTGGAAGTCAGACCACAATTAAACTGGCGGAAAGTACTTTAATGTCTCCCAGTATGATATATGATAAGACATTTATAGCGTGCGTATACACAAGGGTTTCAAGGCGTGACGAGGCAGCGGAAGGGGAACAAACAATCTTACTAGGCCCAGTGACATTGAGATTGCGTAAGTGCAGGGGAGAAGGAAGGGGAAAAGTGCTAGGGGAAGGCCAGGGGGAGCAAGTGCAGGGCACAGGATCAAAACATCGAAAAACAAGAAGTCTGACAAGCAGGTGGCAGTGCAGGGGTTACGTGCAGACAGCAAGTGTTAGATAGTGCAGTTAGGGGGACTGTAGGGTTGCAGATACAGCTCCAAGTGCAAGGTAGCCAGGTGGCACTGCAGGTGTGCAACTGGGAGGTCAGTGACCTGGGCCCGTGGTTCTGAGGGTAGGCAGGTAACCAGTAGAAAAATGGTTTACATTTAGAAGTCTATGTACAGTATAGAAGGCATTTGGAAAAATAATCATATCCCCCACCCCCATATTTCCCTACCCAACCATTCAGACTTATAACAACGCTCTTGTCAAAATGAAAGATGTTTAGACATTTACTAAGCAAGCAAACTGTGCCCAAAATGTCTTAGTTAAGCATTTCCAGAGCCCTACTTAGACATGGCTAGGGCATGACAAATGTAAATTAGCTAAATAAAGATTCAGTGAATATATTAAGTTTACTCAATGCTTAGGAAATAAATCTACTACTTGTGGAAGATAAATGCTTATGACTGCTTGGGAACTGTTATTTAAGCATTCCAACTGCTTGATAAGTGATTGAGAAATGTTAAGCAAGCATTTATCTTTGGCCCTCATTACGACCCTGGCGGAAAGTAACTGACCTGACCGCCATAGCGTAAATAGCGTTTCCGCCATTGCACGACGGAGTAAAGTGCGGCTAATTCTGACCCATCGGGCACGAGCACTACGCCATGGCGGAAGTGCAAAGTCCGCGATGGCGGAAATGTCCCCAAAACGCCCCTCACCGCCGTCGTACGGCGCCCTAGGTGCAATTCCGCCACCCATCATAGCGGTCACCGTAATGAGCGGTAATCGCAAAATACGGTGACCGTAAATATACGGAAACGGAAGTAAAAACATGGGCCCGGAACGGGAAACAGCACGCCGTACACCTATAAAATCAGAATCCCAACACAACCATCAAAAATCCTTCCCTGAGACACATCCCAACCCGTTAGCCACCCTAGTGAAAACAATAAAAATGGGAAAAGTTGCTAAAAAAGCGTGCGACCGCAAGCGGCAGGTCCACTTCTCCCATGAGGAACTCACCGTGCTCACAGAGACCCTCCAGGAGAATGCTGCCGTCGTCTTCTCGACGCAAATGACCAGGACGGCACTTGCGAACAAGAAGGCCATATGGGCCCTGGTGGCACAGCGGGTAAGTGCGGTGGGGACCGCACCCCGCAACCCACAGCAATGCAGAAAGCGATGGGACGACTTGCGGATACGCGTACGGAGCATACTATCAGCCAACCGTAACATTGCCACAGCTACCGGGGGAGGATCGGAATCACCCATCAAGTTGACCCCCTGGGAAGAAATCTGTGCCTCCACCATTGGAATGGAGAGTATAGAGGGAGTCGGAGGGATGGAGAAAGGAGTGCAGACATCCGAAGAATCGGGTAGGTGGGCCAAATAAAACAATGCTAAATCCACAATGTCCAATCATGTGAAGTACCATGTGTCCACATAGTGCAACAGAAACACATGTCCAGGAGAACGTCCACATACATTGGCCTGATAGCGCACTTTAAAAGTCACTTTAAATACATAAATAATTAAAAATCCTAAAAACACCCTCTACACGTGCAGCATGCACACCCTAACTGCAGGCTGCAAAACAACTGCATCCTCAATCCACACAAAAATGAAACCACCTCCAAGGCCCTGACCCAAATCACCCTCAGGTACCACCCCGATGCATGTGATACATTGCCATTCCAATTTCCACAGACCCATAAATAACGCTCGCCCTCCTTTACTCCAACACAGGGTCCGATTCAAACGACGAGCTTCAGGACACCCCTACCAGCACACCTGCAAAGAGGGCCAAGACCAACGGCCAAAGACCCTCCACCTCAGCTGCACGGATCAAGACACGGCAGCAGCACAAATCAAATGGCAGCACACAGGAGGGGACTTCAACAGGCACCCCAGCAGCCAGCATGCCCACAACAGCAGCACCACAGGTCCCCCCAATGGATGCCACAGAAGGCACTGCTTCTGGTGGCAGCAGCACCATAGGTGACACTGCATTAATGGCAGCATGCTCCGACACAGAAAACGGTGCTGTCGATGTAGGATCCATCCATGACCTGTCTCAATCCCCCTGTTTGTTTCATCCCATACACCATGAGGATACCACGCAGGGGCACCCACAAGACGACGACTGGCCATCCCCCACAAGCCCTGTGGCAAGGCAACATGAGGTGATCAGCCCCTCTGTGACACCACCGCAAATGGGCATGGCCCAGCAGAGGCAACAGTCCCTCGACCAGGTGATCGTGCAACAGCAGCAACTGGCCACGCTCCTCAAGGAGCATGCTGATGAATGTGGGGGTACTAAGGCAGCCATAGAAACATCAACTGAGACACTTAGGTCAGAAATGGAGAGAAGCACAGAGACACTAAGGGCACAAATGGAGAGAAGCACCGAGAGCCTGAGGGTACAAATGGAGAGAAGCACCGAGAGCCTGAGGGGGGAACTGCATGCGACGTCCAAAGACGTATGTGCTGAACTTGCCGCTGTGCGCCTTGTGCTCACTGAGCTCTCACAAACCCTTAGGGACATGCCTGGACGTGAGCAGGCAGAGACATCATCCGTTGCAAGTTCCGTCCAGGGCAGCCCCCAACGTAGATCTGGGAGGAACCTGCGCTCCACAGGCAGGGGTGCCCCTGATACCCGGAGAGGGGGCTTGCAATAGCGTCTGCCCACTGACAATGAGCATCTTTGGACACTGGTGTTCGGGGGGGAGGTAGGAGGGTGGAGGGGGTGTGTTGGGCTTTCTTGGGTGGCGGGTCGATGGGGTGTGTAACATAATTTCACATATGCTATAAACATTTCACAATCATACAATGAGATGTGTGGACATTGATCTTTGTGTACGAGGCCTTTATAGGCGTACAGTCCATATTGTGCATGTTCCAGACACACACAGTGCCACAAGTCCCGTGTCCATGTATCAGCCACCAGGCGTGAGTGCTAGAAGCATGAATCTATGAGAATCTGACGAATTTCACGGCCCTCCTGTGCCTCGCGGACTCCTTGAGGTGCTGCCACATCCCCACCCTCATCATGACCATCTTCAGGTGCTTGCAGTTCTGCGTCAGGGGGCATGGGCACATTTCTACGTACGCACATGTTGTGTAGCATGACACATGCCATGACCATCTTTGCAACCTTCTCATGGCGGTACAGGAGTGCCCCGCCAGACCTGCTGAGGCAGCGGAAACGAGCCTTCAGTAGGCCGAATGCCTGTTCTATGACTACACGGGTACGTGAGTGGGCATGGTTGTAGTCCTCCTCATGCTGGTTCTGTGGGTTCCGGAGTGGTGTAAGGAGCCATCTCTTCATTGGATACCCGGCATCACCTGTATGTGGACAATAAAGGATGTTTGTGGAATGACATTGCTACGTACGCATCCCCCCCCTTCCTGCCAGGTCATTGCCGCATCACATACCCCACATTATCATGCATGAAATGAGACTCACCGAGTAGCCAGGATCTGTTCCCTGCGTGTCGCTCCATGTAGCGTGGTATTGTAGAGTTCCTCAAGACCATAGAATCATGGGTTGATCCAGGAAATCGGGCACAACAATGTGTAATGATCCTGTTGGAGTCACACACCATTTGTACATTAAGAGAATGATATTGTTTTCGGTTGCGGTACTGGGCCTCCATGGCATGTGGGACAACCAATTCCACATGGGTGCAGTCGATGGCACCAATGCAACCCGGTATGCCGGCAAGTGCATGGAATCCCACTTTTGTGTTCGTAATTTCCTGCTCCGAGCGTGGTAGAGAGATGTAGTCGTCTGCGTGCTTCAGGAGGGCATCGAGCACTTGCAATAGTGTCCGTGACAACAGTGGCTGTGAAATGCCATGCAACTGTCCGACTGTGTGCTGGTAGGTGCCTGTGGCCAGGAAGTGTAGTACAGACACCACCTTCAGTAGGGGTGGGATGGCGGTTGGGCTATCTATCATGCTGGCAAGGTCAGCGTGTGTCATGTCCACAATGGCGGTTATGGTGTCCCGGTCCAAACGGTAGAGGGTGTGGATCTGCTCATCAGTGAGGTTGAACGGATGAGCTCGGAGGCGTGGGATTGCGGGCTGCCTGCGTGGAGGTAGTGGCTGTGCTGGTGGGCCTTGCTGGCCCTGCCTTGCCCTCCTCCTCCTCCTGCGTCTCCTCTGTGCGGCCGGTTGTTGTAGTAGTTGGTGTTCGTCTTCTTCTTGAAGTTGGAGTACTTGCAGTGCTATCAGGTCCCCCAGGGCCAACATCGCTAGTCCTGCCGGTAGCATTTTGGAGTGGGTGTGGTTGTGGGAGGGGGTTGGGTGTGCAATTTATGTGTTTTCAGGCAGTATAGCCTCCACCTGTGGTGATTCATTCCACCTGTGCAAGCTGCAATCCCCTTTGGGCGAGCACGTCCCGCACACAACGCTGCAATTCGACGCATGGCATCTTGCTATTACAATCATGTATTTAATCCCGATGGCAGTGGAATATTGGTTCATATGTTCATTCTGCTATGGTCCCATTGTTTCACATACTATCTTTACAGTCGCGAACAAACTTGTGAAGGGTCAGTGGAATGTAGTACTCGATTAACGGTGGACCCTCATGCAGCACTGTACCGAGGTTCACCGACGGGCGGGGCGTCCCATTTGTGAGTGAAGGCAGTTGCCATTTGCACACACTGCCGCACTACATGGATGAATTTGTGATTTCAAGCAGTCACAGATGCCTTTTCGACGTGATGTTGCAAATGAGGAATTCGAAGGACAGCGCTTCCGGTTTTCAGCTAGCGGCGAGGAGACGCC
The DNA here is from genome assembly GCF_040938575.1 of Ambystoma mexicanum. Taxonomy (NCBI): domain Eukaryota; kingdom Metazoa; phylum Chordata; class Amphibia; order Caudata; family Ambystomatidae; genus Ambystoma; species Ambystoma mexicanum. The sequence continues at coordinate 1,139,005,511 of NC_090936.1, read as the reverse complement.
CACAGGTCTGACTGCAGATATAAAGTTCTATTGTTTAATGTCCTTCGGACAGGGGCCATGGCGAGAATGCAATGATTGATATGAATAGTATGGGATGCGCAATAGCGTAGTGGACGATAAGGCAGGACGTTCCCAAATACATGTTACTTCACAACACTAGAATTCCGGGCTGGAGCACAGTGGATTTTGCAGACTGCATTACGCACAGACTCAATGGAAATTTCACATGTTATGTGAGTAAATAATCAGGCGTTTTCATACCGGGATGAGGGTATGATGTATGGATGCATGGACAGATGATTTAATTGAGAGTTTACCATGTACATGGCTTTTTGGAATCTATCCACTTCCCCTGCGCTATGTGATGCAGAGCTGCCATAGTGGGACCATCGTCTATCTGCCCTTGTTGAACCCTCCCTGTCTCGACGCGCCTTCAAACACTTGTGTCTATGCACGTTACTAATCCCATCTAATGGATTCTGTTTTAACAGACGCATGCACACAAAGACTCGTTTGTAATAGTGTATTCACCTCGATTTATATAGTTATGATTCGCAAGTGATTTTTGGGTGGGAATAATCCTTTTGAGTGGGCTAACATGCATATGGCTGTAGATTTAGTGTGATCATTGAAGTGAGTAATTCAAATTAAGTTCTGATGCCCATACCATTCTTTTTCATTTCATTTGGGTGACAGGTATCTCCTCCCCTTTTGCCGCTGCCATCTGTATGCCACTCCTGCAGATGGCTTTTACTCCCGACACCTGCTGCTTCGTGTTAATCAGTGGAGCACCATTACGATCTTATGGGACGATCGCCAATGGGCCACATGCCCTTACCAGTACTAGTGGCTAGGAGCAACATATCGACCTTTCAGCTGGACTAGTGCCTACCTAATGGGACGGCCCTGCGGTTCTAGGCGCTTCCATGTTGCCTTTTTGAACGTGAATGTAGCCCCTGTGTACCATGAAGGAACAGGGCGTCACACAAGAAGAAGCTGGTCATTTATTGCGGATGCAGCCCACAATAATGAAATATATTTTGGAGTTCATGACCTAATAGCTGTATGGGCTTGGTGATTTTGTTGTGCATTAAATTTCTATTATGATATTAACCGTGTAGCGTTATTCTTTGCAAGTAATGTAGCATATTCCTATTTGTGGAGCGATGTATTGTGAGAAGATCTGCATTGGGTTCCGGCTTCTGAGTATAGTTGCGTGGTACTGTACTTGGCGCGTTTGCCTACGAAGCCCAGTGAGGTCAGGGATAGGGGCTGCCATTATGACTGTTTTAATGATGTCATGCTCAGGGGCGGGGGATTAGCTTTTGTGTAACAGATGCCGGTCAGCCAGGTGGATTGGTGGAATGATGTGATTATCAGAATATGGCTGGTCACAGGTGCCTGTGTTTGCGTGCGTTTCTTGGAGGGAGACTGAGGTCATGTCCATTGGAATAGCTTCTGTATTCGTGCCATCTGTGCCCTGCAGCTCCCATTGGCCCCTCTTGAGATGGGCCTGGCTGCTCAGTCACTCTGCCAACTTGTGTGGTACATGCTTGTGCTGATGGTTGGTTTGTTTACTGGCAATAGTACAGGGCTGGTGCAGTCTCCCTCAGGTTACTGCTTTGAATGTTGCCTTACACTGGTGTCAAGCGATGGGGGCCTGTTGTTGTTTTGTCTCATATTTCAGTTCATATTGCTGTACTTGAACCTTCACATGCCTGTGCTGCATCAGTACGGCAATGGTGACATGGCAAATATGGATGGCCACTCACAAGGCACTTGGAGCCCCTACATTCATTTGTTCGTTGGCATGCATGGGTGACTTGTACATTTCACTGGTTGCATTGTGTGACTTCATTGCACCTACGAGGAGTTGTGCAATGTGGCCAGGGAGTGGTGTACAGGCACTCAGTAGGGCCATTTACGGTTGGTTCGCGTTGCCGTACTTCTCACCATGGCGGAATGGTACTTTCCGCCATGCTTGATGGCGTTAGGTAAATGTCCGCTAGGGTCAGAATTCGCGTACCGTTGCGCCATGGTGGTAATTACGGTTTCGCATGGCGCGCGTGCGCGTACTTGGTGCAGTTAGCGTTGGCGTTCACTACGGTGTCGCTAATGGCATCGTACTTTACGGTGACGGGTCATAATCACACCGAGCGCTATTCGATGGCGGTATTGCATTTCCGCCATCGTTTTTCGATTTCCGCCAGGGTCGTAATGAGGGCCTTTGTCTCTTTAAAATGAAGTGCCCATTTTGACCCTCTCTCCAACCCACGCCCGGCCGCACCACCTTAAAAAAATCTGTTAAAGGGGCGTGGCCTGGAGCGCCAGTTATGCGGACAATCTCTTGATGGCCTCCATAAGGGACCCGCTGCGCAGCTGATTTGATGAGGTTTCGACACATAAAAAGCAAAAATGAAACCCTGATTGGGTGCCGGAAACTCTGCAGCATCTGCCAAGACCAAAATCAGAAGTTTCGACACCCAGGAAGCTTCTCTACGTGGCGCAGATACCAGGAACCCCCTGCCCGCTTCACCCAAGATGGTGGACGGAGGTAGCGAGACCAGCGCCGGTGCCGGACTTGGACCGGATGCCTGGCCGCGCTGAACCCGACAGACCTTCCTGCTCTGTCTTCCACTCTCAGAGGGCTGCTGGAGAGCAAGCGGTCACCCAACTGAGATCCCCACCTACCTGCCCCGGCGCTCCTCAATACACGTGCTTAGCCCAGGACGCCCTCCCTTGGCGCAATGATCCAGAGCCTGCAGGCTCCTCCTCACCCCCACAGCATTAGAACGCGAGGAGTGCTCCCCCTTCCTACCTCGGCGGCACCTGGCGGCTGGGGCTCTGGAACTCCAGAGCAGCTGAGGACCGCGGGGAGCTTCCTTCTCTCCTACCTGCTTCCAACAACAAGAAAAGGCGACCGGCGGTGGGAAATCAGAACGCTCTGTGTTTCTCATTGAGTGGCTCACCCGCTCTCTTCATCGTCGCTGCTCTGCTTCCCTCGCTATGAGAGACACAACTGTTCCGGTTCCAATGCCATCCTGGGCCTCAATCTAAGTGGAAACACCACAATAACAATAAAGCGACTCTCACTGCCACCAGCCTGTCACCACCACCTGCAACACTTCCAGGGGCGCCCCGGTCCACGCTTCACCACCCCGCTTCAAGCGGAATAAGGAGCAAATATCATCTTGCACATAATTGGGAGGACTGGAAGACCCCCCCTCCTCCTCACCGCGCAGGTGGAGACCACACTCGCATATGCATCTGCTAACAAGGCCACGACTTCGGACCAACAGCCTCACCTACCCCACGCCCACACATCGCTCAGAAACTGCGGCATTACCTATCTCACGCTTCGACAGGAGCCATGGCTAAACAACTAAAATCTGGTAAAAACTCAGACATTTCCACAATGCTAATGTTATCGGACAAGGGGAAGAAAAATTATCTCCCCAAGCTCACTCTGCAGAAATCTCTGGAGGATGAAGGAGCCCTAGCGACCAAAGATGACATACTAGCCTTTATGGTGGACATTAAATCAGAATTTAGGTCGTGCATGACCGAGGTCACCACAAAACTGGATCACACAGACCAGAGGGTGACGGAGGTAGAGTAGAGGCTGGGGGAGGTTGAAGATCGCTCTCAAAACCACACAGCCACTTTGGGGGAAATCCAACACTCGATCAGAACCCTGCAAGACAAGTGTGAAATCCTCGAATTTAAACATGAGGATCTTGAAAACAGAGTCCGGCGCAACAACCTTCGGTTCCGGGGGTTTCCAAGTTCACTCCCAGACAAAGACCTGGTGGAATACGTGGGAGACTTCTTCGAAGCCTTACTCCCACAGCTGGACAAACCTCAACTCCTTTTAGACCGCACCCACAGGCTGCGCCCGCGTCGGAGGGTGGAATCAGACTCCCCCCCAGACGTAATAACCAGGGCACACTTTTTCACCACAAAGGTGGCTATCTCAGCTATCAGCTGCTCCCGGGCCTTCCAAGGCTCTCCCCTCCAAATCCATCAAGACCTCTCTCTATTCACACTTCAGAAGAGGAAATCCCTCAGACCTCTACCCCTCTTCCTTCAAAACCTCCAGATTCGATACATATGGCTTTTCCGGACAGCCCTACCGTTTTCTTTCAGAGGCACCCTGCGCAGAGTCAGCCACCTTGCAGATGCCGAAAAGATCATGCTCCCAGCTGCACCCAGAGAAACAGTATCGCTAACTCCGGAGGACATGGCAGACAGAGGGCCGATCCCCTCATGGAAACCCAGGAGCGCATCATGGTCAAAGGTGCGGAAAAACAGCAGGAAAATATGAACCGCTCTGGCCTTGGTCCCATGACCCACTATGGCCTCAAATAACAGAATCCGGCTTCCCTCATCACTGGGAACTCTCCTTTATCCCATGAAAACCTTGCTGATCCTGCACAAAAGTAAATGACCAGCTATAAACAACGCAGTGGGCCCCCTTTCATGGCCCATGCCCATTTCCAAGGTACATTCCACCTATGAGTCCATGGAATGTTACACAGTACTTATTCTGGACCCCAGCCACGGTGGCTGGAGGTATTTGTTTGACCCAGTTGGCCTGGGGGGTGGCCACACCCACAACCTCGGCCCCCCCCACTAGTTAAAGTTCTGACCTCCCGTTGGGGGCCTGAGTTAAAACCCAGAGAGCAGGATGACATACATCTAACAACCCCTCAAAAGGATGACTCACTTGCATCCACCCCACCGCCCCTGCCGGACCGTGTGGGGGTTCCAGAGTTAACCCAAGAACACCGGACCTTGACATTTCTCTCCCTCAATGTTAGAGGACCAAACTCTCCCGCTAAGCGCAAGTCTATTTTACAAAAGCTTCAGGATGATGAGGCAGCTGTAGCCCTGCTACAAGAAACTTATTTATTGCCCGCGGACTTCGGACGACTCCGCTCCCAACACTACCCACTTCAAATATTTGCTGCAAGCGGCTCCAAGAAAGGGGGCACAGCTATCCTTTTTCCAAAACGACTGAACTCCCAGATCCTGGAAAAGAAAACGTGTCAAGAAGGCTGATATGTGGCGGTCAAAAGTCTGCTGCTAGGACAGTTACATACCCTTATTTCAGTATATGCCCCCAACACTGGTCAACCCGCGTTCTATGAATCGCTGAGCTCTTCCCTCTCCTCCTTCGCTGAAGGCCAGACAATAATCGGAGGAGACTTCAACGGAGTTCCAGACCCCACAAAAGACTGATCCCACTTCCCCTCCCATGGGGACTTCACTCTCATGCTTAGCCTCCTGCATTTGTTCTAATCCCTAGAGGTAGTGGACTCATAGCGGGTGCTTCACCCTTCTGAGAGGGACTTCTCCTTCTACACCTATGTTCACAGAACTTTCTCGAGGATTGACCTCCTCCTGACGTCTCCTCAAGTGACGTATCTATAGGATCAAGAATCTTGTCTGACCACGCGGCAGTAATGCTAGAAATCCGAGCACATGACCCAATACCTAACACCCAGCTTAGATGGACCTTATATGACCCGATCCTCAACAAAATGCCGCTTTGAGACAGGATTGTGACAGCAATTAAAAACTTCTGCAGAGAAAACCCCAATGAAGATAGCTCCCCCGCAAACACGTGGGATGCCCTGAAAGCGGTGATTTGGGGTGAATTAATCGCACAAGGAGTGGCATTCCATAGAAGGAGACGACAGGCTCGCCTGATCCTCGAGGAGGAACTTAGGGAAGCGGAAGAAACTCATAAGAAAAAGGGTTGGTCCCCTAAAACACAGCGAGCCATCCGCAATAAACGAAAGAAACTGGAGGCCCACTACGCTAAGCACACGGCTCAGCTTTTGACTAAAGCCAAACAATTCTACTATGTGAAGAATAATAAAGCGAATAAGCTACTAGTGGCCATACTGGCTAAAGCCAAAAGGAGCAACACCATCATCGGGCTTCAAGACCCACAAGGCGTAATACACTATGCAGAACCGGATAAGCAACAGCTGGCACTGGATCACTTGGCTCAAGTGATGACCGCACCGCCACGAGACCGGAATGAACAAAAAGAATACCTGCAGGAGGCAATACTCCCTCAACTACAAGATCTGGCCCGGGACAACTTATACGTTCCGATTTCAGGTGAGGAGGTAGAGGAAGCCATCAAGTCTCTTAAATCCCTATCCCCAGGCCCCGATGGATAGTCCTCCAGATTCTATAAAATCTTTAGGCCCCAGCTTGTGGCCCCCCTGGTGGCACTATTCAATTTGTTTATGGAGACAGGAACCGTGACCGCCTCTATGCAGGAATCAATCACCGTCCTCTTACCCAAACCAGGAAAAGACCCAAGAGACCTCACTTCCTACAGGCCAATAGCCCCCCTGAATATAGACGCCAACATTTATTCCAAGGTTCTTGCGAATCGCCTAGCACACATATTGCCTGACATAATCCACCCCGACCAAGCTGGCTTTATTAAAAATAGGTCAGCAGGTGATAATATTCGCAGAGCCCTAAACTTGGTGGACCTCGCTTCCCGGAATTCTCAAAGACTAGTACTAATGGCCCTGGACGCCACCAAGGCATTTGATCGAGTTGACTGGTCCTTTATGAGTCTTACCCTGGAGGCCTATGGATTTGGACCGACGTTTCGAGCAATGGTCCTAGCCAACTATAATTCACCAAAACCCTCCTTAAGACCAATGGCTCCCTCTCTGCCCCTATTCCCCTAACCTGCGGGACCAGACAGGGCTGCCCGTTATCCCCACTTCTATTTGTGTTAATTATGGAACCCTTTGCCCAGAAAATCAGACTGAATGACCACATCAAAGGCCCCCAGGTGGGTCCTTCCCAACACAAAATTGCCTTATATGCAGACGACGTCCTACTCACCATCTCGGAGGCCCATTCCTCATTAAGGCATGCCCTCTCTGAAATAAATCGCTATGGAAGGGTCTCTGGCTTCTCCATTAACTTCAATAAATCGTTAGCCCTGGGGATAGGCCTGTCCTCAGCTGAACAAGAATCCTTAGCCCCGATATGTCCCATCTGATGGGAAACGAAGGCGATCCCCTACCTGGTGGTCTGGGTACCAGCAAATCCAAAGGACACATATGCGGTGAACTTCCCCCCCTGCTCAAAGATCTAGAAGGTGATCTTAAATGCTGGATGTCCCAGGAAATCTCACTGATGGGACGTATTACCGCATGTAAAATGAACCTCCTCCCCAGATTTTTATATGTCTGTTCATCTCTCCTTGACGCAATCCCAGCTCCCACCCTCCGAAATCTGCAGAGGAAAATGCTCCAATTCATCTGGAGAGGGAAGAAAGCTAGGATCCCCCAAAGGGCAATGCTGGATAACGCAAGACTGGGCGGACTGGGAGTCCCTAACCTCCAGGCCTATCAGGTGGCAGCACAACTGGCGCACGTCCAAGCATGACAGGCAATCACCAACTGTCTCAGATGGATTGATTTGGAAAAATCACACGTACCTCTCTCCCTGTGGTTTCTCCCACACATTCCACCCCCCCCCCCGCGAAGGCAATGGGAAGGACTCCTGTTAGCTACTAAACACACTATAAACACCTGGGATTGGGACCTGAGACGTAAGAGAATCCCGAGAGGGCTGGGCCCTCTATCCCTGGTTTTCCTCAACCCAGCCTTCTCACCTGGAGCAAACCCCCAGAACTTTAAGAACTGGATTGCAGGAGGCCTCAAAACCCTGGTTCAACTATTTGTAGGAGGCCTACCTCGCACCTTTGAACAATGCAAGGAATCCTTTCAGCTGCAGGAAAGAGACAGATTCTCCTACATCCATCTACGACATTGGTGCTCTCACCCACAAACTCTTCATGCTGCCACCCGCAATCTCACACCCCTCGAACTAACTCTCAGCGAACTCCCGTCCCGAGGCAGGACCTCCACCTTATATAAGCACTTTCTAGGGGACTTCCTGGCCTCAAAAACGCAATCCATGGCTCACTGGGAGGTAGACTTGGGACATCCTATAGACCCCCAAGCCTGGGTGGATATAAGGACCCGAACGCATACATCTTCCCTCTGTGTCACCAATAGAGAATGCGAGTACAAAATCTTGCTACGCTGGTACTATCCCCCCTAAAGCTCCACCACATGAACCAGGCACTTGATCCTGCTTGCTGGAGACGCTGTGGCTGACCTGCTCCTTTTTCCACATGTGGTGGGCATGCCCCAAAATCTAACAGTTCCGGAGACTATGTCTAGCCAACATTGAACAGATCACCCAGACGGCGCTCCCACTAGAGCCTGAGTCTATCCTTTTGGGGACCCCGATCCCAGTAATCTATCCACGTTCCGGAAACAAAGCCAAAATGTTAACCCAATGCCTTTTGGCAGGAAAAATAGTGATCGCCCGCTCCTGGAAATCTGCGGACGCCCCCCTTATGTTCCATTGGTGGGAGAACATACGGAACATATTGATTGCAGAGAACACAACAGTGGCCAGGGCAGGGTTTCTTCACCGCTTTCAGAATATCTGGGCCCCCTTTTTAGACTATGACCGAAAATTTCCGGCCCTAACCTACGAACCTCGTAATGCCAGATGGGCCCTGGGTGACCTTGTAATGCCAGATGGGCCCTGGGTGACCTCGTAATGCCAGATGGGCCCTAGGTGACCTTGTAATGCCAGATGGGCCCTGGGTGAGGGGGGGACATCCCTCCAAGAGGAACATTAGCTGATTTGGATGCAGAGAACACAGACTGATTAAATGTCAGCTTTAACTGATGATTGCAGGAGGGGAGGTGGGAAGGGGATTGAATGGGTTTGATGCACAATGATCACTTTATCTTGAAAAATGTTGTAATATTGTCATCCTGCCTCGGTGTAAATTAAACATATTAAAAAAAATAAAGAATATGTTAAAGCGTCCTTTTTCATGGAAGCTCCTGACTGACTATCTGCACAATGGCATGATCCCTACCCCCATTCACAGATGGACCAGGCTTGAAAACCAGCAAACAGCCTTCCATCCAGAACCTCGGCTGCTCCCAGATCAGGGGTTCTATTGATGCCATGTCCACTGTTGTGGTAACTAAGCTCTTCCAGAACTATGTTGTTGTATGTATCTAATTTCTGCACGTTACCCTGACTGCACTTTTCCTTTTTCCATGTATCTTTCGGGCTCTGTGTCAGGGCCTGCATTCCTCCCCAGCAGCCAAAGTGTTGATTTACATAGATTCGACCACTCCATTTCATCTAATATGTATTAGGTGTGCTCCTATTGAGCGATATTGTGCTTATGCACTGTATTTTATTCTGTAACCAGACAAAGCACTCTTATTTGACCCACGCCTTGATACCTCTGGGTTTGGGCATGTAACACATGCTATCAATAAAATAAATAAATAAATAAATACATACATACATACATACATACATAAATAGAAAGAACAATAAGAATGCATTTTGAAATTTAAAGATATGCCCATGGCTAGCACTTTATAAAAACCCAATTAATAAAAAAAGAAAATAGAGCTTGCTGATTTTGGCTTTGTCACTTGTCGGTAGTGTTTGATATTCGGCAAACCATATTACCTCACGGGGTCTCATTTACCTCATCTGCCAATGTTCAAATAAGGGTTGGGTGATTCAGTTTGTAGTTTCCGCTGTAGAAAGTCTCATTCATGTGTAGGGTAATGAAAACAAGTTTTACTCTACAAGAAATAATAACTATATGGAGCATTTAACATAGTGGGTGCCAAGGGCCAGATTACAGAAACTTTGCACCGGTGCAGGTGCAAAGTTGCATGGTATTATTACTTTTTGCCCTATTTCTAAAAACAATGGGACATATTAGAAAATCATTGCACCACGGCAAGTGCAGTTTGGCATGGTATAACCACGAGGGCAAAAATTGCCCTTGTGCAAAAAGGATACATTTTCACTGCATTGTTGCACCAGGGCAAAGTTTGCCCTAGTGCTAATAAGGAATGGTATTAGCACTAGGGCAAACTTTGCCCTGGTGCAAAAATGCATCAAAAAGTTTATCTTTTTTGCACCAGGGCAATTTCTGCCCTGGCGGTTATACCATGCCAAACTGCACTTGTCATGATGTAATTATTTCCTAATGTATCCCAGTGTTTTAAAAATAGGGCAAACTTTGCCCTAGTGCAAAGTTTTTATATTCTGGACCCAGAATGTGAATTGTCTCTCGTCTGAGTTGTGGCGGTATCACTTGAGAGAAGGAGCCTCTCACCAAAAGGCAAAATATGTATTTTAAATGTATGCATTCTTAGAAATGCACATAAAGGGCCTCATGTAATTTAGAACCATGAGGACTCTTCGGTTAGTCACCATTTGATAGAACTCCTATGGGGAAATGGGTTATTACCGCATGTGGTGGTCCTGCTTTTGGGTGGAGGAAATGTCTTACTCACAAAAGGAGTCTGATTTTTTTCAAACCATGATTGGGCGTAGCAGCAAAACAAGTGGTATTCGTAATCACCACATGCTTCATAGTTACAACCTATACAAGGCCTCATTACGAGTATGGCATTGTGGGAAAAAGTGGCAGTAAAGGAATTACCGCCATTTTTCCCGCTCCGCCATACTACGAGTTTGGGCCTGGAGTGGGTGATTTAACTCCAGCATCATGCTGGAGGCAAATTATCCCACTTTCTGCTGAAAAATTCGGCAACATCAGCTGAATTACTGCCGCAGTAATTTTCCAGCAGCAGTAATTCTGCTGAAATCCCCCGTGGAGTCCTATGGACTCTGAATTAATGGGGACTAACACGCCACCATCAGTTGTAATCTGGCGGTAAATCTGCAGGACCAAGTGGCGGTAACAGTAATTCTGTTGGGTGGTATTCCGGCAGATTTACCACTGGAATACCACCCAATTCGTAATGACTGGGAACTAGAGTGCGCGCCTGACCTTCTTTTTCAACTCGTAATGAGGCCCATAGTCTGTGCTCTTGGTGTCTGTCTTATTGGTCGCTGTTCCCTAGCTCTGTTTGGGATCCCTTGTATTGCCCTCTCTTTCACCCCCAATGTGATTTCTAGTGATGGGCAGTCTCAGCTGGACGCTAGCGAAGGAAAGACAGAGAAGAAAAGACAGACATTTCTTTCTTTGCACCAAAAAAAGAGTCAAAAAGTCACATTTTTACCCTTCTGCAACTTGTATATTTGAACTTTGGAAAGCCCCGAACACAGAACTTTTGCAAAGTTGTTGCCTGGGGTAACAGAAACTGCAGCTTAACCTGGCACAGGAATGAAGACATTCGAAAAAGGAATTAATTACTATTTTGACTTGGCAGATGTGAATGGCAGGCTGGCAGCTCCATCGAGTAGGCATTGTGGACATAGCACTGCCCTCTCCCATTTGACTCTTGTTGCACGAGCTGCAAATGGCCATGTGACGCCGGCGTAAGTCCTGCCTGCATTCCAGGAATCCCTTTGTGTTCTCTTTACTACCCTGAACTTATTGAGGTCCAGTTACTTTGCCAACCTTGTGCCCTTGCTCGACTCCTATCTTTGGAAGCAATACTTTACCCTCAAGGCTATTGTACCAGGGAACCTCCATCAAAAGTAACTCCAAGGAAGAAAAAGTTATCCATTAACAGAGCGTACACTAGAGAAGTAACGCACATTTTTGGGACCCAAACACCTGGAAAGCACGGTTCAGACAGCCCTGTGGAACTGAACTGAATGAAGTGAGCTCTTGACACTGCCAACTGCGGCTACACATTTTATACACAAAACTACAAAATGATATCATACATTATAGTCACCCACCACGTCACTCACGTTACTTGCACAACTGATGCGTGTGCTCTCCTTGGCTGTATTGAACCATGCTCCCCCTCACTTGCACCCCCCACTACTCCACCTCCCGCTCCTCTCTCTCATCCAACAGCTTTCCCTCCTACATATCCCATTGGGGATACACTCACTGCCCTCCCACCCTTCCCTTCCTCCACATCAAACTCTTCTCAACACTCATCTCAATTCCTTGCTGCTGACATCAGCACTGTTCATTCCCGCTCTCCTATTTGCCCTTTCTATCATTGTCTTCTGGGACCTTGCCTTTAATTCGATCCTCTCTCTCCTATTGGACCGGCCTTTCTCTATCTCTTGGAACAGTGGCACTTCAACTCTCACCCTGTGCCCGGGACCGTTCCCCAAATGTGAGTCCTAAGCCCCCTCCTCTACCCATGCTATACCTTCTCTCTTGGTAAATGAATCGTTTCATTTGGGATCTCCATCCGCCTATTCGCTAATGACATCCACATCTGTGTCTCCTTTCCATCCTTCACCCCTCATACAGCTTCCTTGCTCTTCGGTGCATAATGCATAATTCTTCTGAAGCCAAAGTGATCTACCTCAAAGCTTCCAACCCACTCTCCCCTCCCCCATTATACTTTTGCCATGGCCTCCTCACCCCATTCCCCCATGCGTGTAACCTTAGCGCCTAGATGCCTCTGGGTTATGTGCGCTTTATAAATGACCAAATAAATAAAATAAATAAATAAACCTTGGGCAAGAGCTAACGCTTCATCAGTTCATTACCTCTAGTGTCGCGGCTGCAGAGATAAACCTACCGAATGCATGCAAAGTCTTTCTGCAGCTACTACTCTATTTATACCTTGATTTCCACTGCCCACTTTGCAACAATTAGTTTATAAACTGTGGCCCACTGGCAAAGATATAGTGGCTATGAAAGAAGGGGGTTGGGGAGAGCAGGCAGAATTGGCAATGTACAGAGTGATATGATAATTTACAATTGAAGGGGTTAGGGGCCATGGCCAGTGAGCCATGGTCTTTTAGTCTAATTGGCGCTAGAGGCCATGACTGTTGTGCTCTGGTTATTGACTAGTGGGGGGATATGGGATACGGGCGCAACCCGGCCAATGGTTTTCGCTGTGGGCATCTGCAATGGTAGCACCTTTTCTCTAGAGGCAAATGAATGGGAGTAGGCAACAACAAAGCTTTTATTCTATGCTTAATGGCATTTTAACCATTTGACAAATTTGCCCCACAATCTCCAGCTTAGTGCGGCCCCTGCCAGACATTCTTTTTTGGAAAGTCTAAGCCAAATCTGTCCAGTGAGTCAAAAGTTGTTAGCAATAGAAATGTGGAAAGTCAATGCAAATTGGTTTCTTTTTAACTATAGGGCAGAAGTCACTGGAATATATGTATACGTATGCACCAAAAGAACGTGTATAACCAAGCAACACTCAAAAGACAAGATGCACAATCCAGAACTTTGGTTATTAACAAACACACACATCTTTTTAATACATGACAACAAGAACTACGAAGAACAACGCTCTTCGCCCTCATAGAGCTGTTTAACAGTTAGCTCATGTGTCTTTCATCTTAGTTTATATGCAAATAGATTCAATAATCCTTTCTCACTTACGCTTTCAAAATGTCTATAATTGTAAGGACAAAGTAGAGAGCCATATTGGAATGGTCATCATATACTGTTCACAACTATCATTTACTATAGCCTGAACACTCCCCTACTTTATTTCAAAACAATAATCATCTACCTCAGAGTCTCACTGGTCCCCAGCACCCCGCCAGTCATCTCTCGCACTTGCCTCAGGGCCCTACATCCCACCCACACTCAGTGCACTTGAGAAATTAAGCCAAGAGAGTGGCTCTCTCTGCACTTAACCCAGTCTCCACTGACCGGGTGCACTTCATCCTCCCCCTCCGTGTGATCATCTGTGCACTTGCTCAATTGGATGCACTGCGCCAAAAGATCGCCTGTCTGTTCTCCCATGTCTTCACCCCTTACTGTACTGTTAAAACTGCAGAATCCCCGTCAGGCCTATTTGCTGTTGACCAAACTGTTAAATGTATTCTTTATGCACTTACTCTGCCTATGCAGACTATTATCGTCTCAGAAAGTCAAGGGCTCTGAGCGACTGTTCCCTCTCTCCTTGAGCACTTTGAAATACTTGCCTGTGTAAAGGCGCTATATAAGTAAACAAAACAGACCAAGTATTTCGTTATCAAAAATTACATCAAGTTTCATCATAAGTGGCATAAACGTTATCACACCACAAATGTAATTTGAAAACATCCTACATGCAAATGCACACAGTTTATCTATTTCCCCAATGAAATATACCTATGGGCAATAGTCATCTTCAAAATGATGCTCTTTATACACATGCTTCAGATAAAAGGCATAGATCATAAATGATGTTATATTATATTGAGCTAACTCACCCCTAAATCAAATCAGGTTATACAAGCAATATTTATAACATTTCAAGAAGCAATGATCTGTATGTTGATGCCACATTATTTTATCATAAGACTGTATCAATGCAAAAAGATCTTTTGCTAACATTGCTATTTCATTTTTTTTAATTTAAAATGTTTGCACATATTTTTACAAAAAATTCTTACATCCCTCATGAAAAAAAATAAACGATCCTAAAAGTTCCTAAGAAAGGAGAGAGAGGAAGAAAAAATAGAAAAAAGAAGTGGAAATGAGCTATTTCTAGGCTTTCGTGAAGTCGTTGTTCTGCAGGAATTGAGTCACTGCGATTGTCTCATACATTCTCTCTCCCTCCATTTAGCGGTTCCACCAGAACTCCTCCTCGTAATGAGATATGTCCTTGAACAGATGTATCATATGAGTCGATCTCTCTTTCTCCACGACCTTTACAGTCCAAAAGCAGATGTCTGATAGTTTCCTTTTGTTCCATCATCTCACAGAACCGACATAAGTATGAGGTCGAATTCCCTTGGTGGCTCTGACTTCGTTTGTGCGATGATATTCAAACGAACTCTCATAAACATTTGCCGGGACTGACAGTTTGGAAATTTCTTCAGATAAGGTCTTGAGTCATTCAATTTCCTGCTTATCAGTAAAAGGTGCAATACTGATTTATAAGCTAAAGCAGAGTCTTGGATTCTTATCCAGTCCCATGTTTCTAGTTTTGTGATCACTTTCGTTGGGTTATTTATAAGATCCAATTCCGTGGCTCCTATGTCAGTAAGGATGTCCTTGACTTTCTGTGCCCATGGTTTCAAAGCACTAGAATTCTAGTCGTACAGTTCATTATGAATGATGTTAACGATTGTTGGGCGTTTAGGGATAATCAGTTTTCTGAAGAGACTTAGATGGTTTCTGTCTAGGATGGCACTTAATGATGAAATTCAGAGCTCCCTTCTGATCAGGACCATTGATGTTGATGATGGAAGATTCAACAGGCTCCTCCAGAAGCGGCTTTCAAGTTTCTGCCATAGGTTGTCCGGAAGGGTTAAGAAAGCCTCTGTTCCGTATAGAATTGGTGGAACAACTTTTGTTCTGTAAAATTGGATGATCGGTTGTAAAGAAAATTTACAGAATTTTCTTTCGATTCTCTTCGCCTGGGCAGTCAGGCGTTTCATTTATTCCCCAATTTTTGTTGCATGTTCTTGTCTGTGGGGTTGTTACACAAAGTGACACCCAGGTACTTAAATTCTTCCACCGTCTGAATTTTTATTCCCTCCAGAAGCCAAGTAAAGTTGACCTTTACTTTGGATGATTTTTGGAATATCATGATCTGTGTTTTCGAGGTGTTAATTTCCAGGTTGTTGTTTCTTATATACACGCTCAAGTTGTCAAGCTGCCTCTGGAGGCCAATTGGGGTTTGATCCAGATGATTAGATTGTTCGTGTATAAAAGACGTGAAATCTTAGTCCCACCCAACTTCGGCGGGAAGGATCTGATCTGTGCCTCTGTGTCTTTGAAGTCCCATAGGTACACGCTAAACAGAGTCAGCACCAGGGGACAGCCCTCCTTGACACCTCTCGATGTGGAAATGGGTTTGGAGATAGTTCCTTGTGGGTCCAGTCTTACTGATTGATGTTTCTGAATGGAGTGCCTGGATTTGTTCCAAGATGAAGTCTGGGTATTTGTTTCTTTTTAGCTTTTTCCAAAGAAGCTCCCTGTTGACCTGGTTGAAAGCCTGGACCAGGTCAACAAAGGCCACGTAAATTTGGGGCCCTCCGTCTTTTGTTTTCTCCTTTAAAGTGTTAATTAAAATGATATTGACCAGCGTTCCGAGATTTTTAACAAAACCTGATTGAAACGGGCCAGTGACATTTGCGTCTGCAGCCCAAAATTGAAAGAGGTCCAATAATGTGGATCCGTAGAGCTTGCCAATAACATCGAGCAAGGCTATTGGTCTATAGTTCTTATCTTGGACCAGCCTTATAGATTGGCACTATGGTTGCTTTTTTCCAGGATAGGGGTATTGATTTTGTTCTTGTTATTCTGTCAAAAACGGCTCTAACAAACACAGCCCATTGTTCCAGAGCTTGTTTTAAATATGCGTTTGTTAGGTCGTCCGGTCCCGGGGCTCTTGAGTTTTTCAGTTTTCGAATTTTCGTTTCAATAGATGTTACGTCAATAGGTATCTTCCACTCCACTTCGGATTTAGGCTGAGGATGTTGATACTCTAAATTAGGAGTTTTAAAGAGTTCTGTGAAGTGGGACGTCCAATTCTGTTCATCAATGCAGTTTTGTAGTCTATTTGCCGTACCGTTTGTTGATGATTTTATTATTTGCCAGAAATCCCTTGAGTGGTGGCCATTTAAAAGCCGGAAAAGTGCTTCGGCATCTGCTTGGTACATTGCCGCTTTATGCGCTTTTAGCCAGTTTTTATAGGCCTTCTTCGCCAAGGCTGCCAACTGTAAATCCTTTATGAATTTTGTTTTCTTCGGCAGTCGAAGAGTTTTCCTCAGTTTCGTCCTCTCTTCGACCAGGACTTTATCATATGTATGGCTAAAACCAGTCAAGTTAGACTTTAAGTTCTTGACCATATACCTATACAGGATAGAGGTATTGATTTTGTTCTTGTTATTCTGTCAAAAACGGCTCTAACAAACACAGCCCATTGTTCCGCAGCTTGTTTTAAATGTGCGTTTGTTAGGTCATCCGGTCCCGGGGCTCTTGAGTTTTTCAGTTTTCGAATTTTCGTTTCAATAGATGTTACGTCAATAGGTATCTTCTACTCCACTTCGGATTTAGGCTGAGGATGTTGATACTCTAAATTAGGAGTTTTAAAGAGTTCTGTGAAGTGGGACGTTCAATTCTGTTCATCAATGCAGTTATGTAGTCTATTTGCCGTACCGTTTGTTGATGATTTTATTATTTGCCAGAAATCCCTTGAGTGGTGACCATTTAAAAGCCGGAAAAGTGCTTCGGCATCTGCTTGGTACATTGCCTCTTTATGCACTTTTAGCCAGTTTTTATAGGCCTTCTTCGCCAAGGCTGCCAACTGTAAATCCTTTATGAATTTTGTTTTCTTCGGCAGTCGAAGAGTTTTCCTCAGTTTCGTCCTCTCTTCGACCAGGACTTTATCATATGTATGGCTAAAAACAGTCAAGTTAGACTTTAAGTTCTTGACCATATACCTATACATATTTAGATGTTCAGCAAAGTCCGGAGCTGTTTGTGTTTTATTTATGTAAGCCTCAGTATATTTTTCGATCAGGTTACCCACATCACCGGCGTTGACTTTAAGTTTTATTCTTCCACCTGATTCTTCAATTTCGGACTGCATCCGCCTTCTTATCTCCTGAAAGGAAGTCCACGTAAATTCCAACACGCTGTGATCACTGTTTTTGGTGGGTACAACTCGAAATGTGATGATATGTGAAAGAAGTTTGCGGGTGACAAAGATATGATCTACTGTCGCTCTTGAATTGCCTTTTTCCCAAGTTGGTATGAAATCTTCAATACTTCCTCTTAAAGAGTGAAGGTTTAACATATCATACACCTTCATTATTTTTGCCCACTTGATTCCTCTCTTACTTGCCGAAATGTTCAGATGGCACGTTGTTGTTCCTTCTGTAGCGTCCGGGTATGATAAATTTAGATCACCACATATTATCAGATGAGCCAAGTCGTGTTCCGCAGAGATTTTCCAAAGAATGAGGTTTGCTGTGTGTAAAAATTGTTCGTCACTTTGGGCCATAGGATTCCAATAAGAGTTGCTTATTATGATCTCCTCTACGCTGGAATGAGCCTGATGATGATGACTCCCTTCCCACTTTAATTGAAGGACTTGAAAAAATAAAGATGATTCAATCACCTTTATAATTTGTAGCTCGATGTAAGACCTTACTAGGGTCAAGAGGCCTGAGGACGGACGTCCGAAAAGTCCCTTTGTTGCTGGTGCCAGGTAAGTTTCAAATCCGTCTATATATGGTTGGTCCCTTAGCCATGTCTCTTGGAGACATAGTATATCATAGTCTCCCAAGTGGACATCAGAGGGTCTCAACAGGTGATCGAAGCCTCTTGTGTTCCAAGAGCCAAATTTCAGAAGAGTACTCTTTGTGTGAGAGGACATAAGTTTGTCTTCCATAGCTTGCCCTTCCTGGATTGGCTAACTTCGGTTTCCCGACTCTAAGACTCTCGAGATCCAGGTCCATTGCCCCCCTTCCTTTGTTGCACCTGGTTCTTTCTCTCTGTTTTGCATGTTGATTATTTATTTATTTATATTTATATAGCGCGCAGACAGCCCAGGGGCATTGTGGTGCTGTTACTTGCAGGAACTTAGTTACAGGGGGTACAGGATTGGTAGCAGTAGTTGGCACATTATGATTGCTACAAACATACTAGTCATTACAGCTCATGCATCTTTGGTTATTACATTACAGACAGTTTATTGGCACACATGGTGCTGCGAAGACCTTATGTGAAGAGGGTGGTTTTCATAGCTTTCCGAAAGGCAGTGAGGGAGGGCTCGCCTCGGATTGTGGGAGGTAAGGCATTCCATTGTGATGGTGCGAGATAAGGGAAGCTGGAACCTCCAGCTCTGGCTCTTTCTACTAGTGGTACACAGAGCATGTTGGTATATGGTGACCTGGTTGGCCTTGCGGAGGGTACAGGGTGGATTCTTTGTGAGAGGTAGACAGGGGCGGTAAGGTGGATGCACTTGGGTCAGTGTCAGAGCTTTGAAGATGATTCTTTCCCTTATTGGTAGCCAGTGGGCTAATTTTCTGGCCTCAGAGATGTGTTCTCTTTTCATAATACCTTGGGCAGCGCGGAGGGCATTGTTCTGTACGATTTGTAACCTTTCCAGGTTTTTGTTGGAGGTTCCTAGGAAGAGTACATTGCAATAATCTAGCCTAGAGCCGGTGATTGCTCTGGCTATGTTTGTGCAATTCTCTTTGGAGAGGAAGGGTCTGACTGCGTTGATTAGTTTGGCGTGGTACGCAGCTGAGGAGGCTATTGCGTTGACTTGTCTGTCCATGGAGAGGTTGGAATCCAAGTAGACACCAAGAGTTTTGACCGAGTCTGAGACAGGTATTTTAATGGAGTCGATGGTGAAATGACTGAATTGGGAGTCTTGTCGGAGTTGAGGCATAGTCCCTTGTCTGCCATCCAGGCTTGGATGGTGTTGTAGAGGTTGTTGAGGGTCAGTGAGTCAGTGTCATAGTTGCCAGTGAGGGTGAGGAGGATCTGGGTATCGTCAGCGTAGTTGGTGTAGGAGATACCCATGGCGTCGAGGATGAGGAAGAGGGGTCGTGTGAAGATGTTGTAGAGAGTGGGGGAGAGGCAGGAGCCTTGGGGCACACCACAGAGGATGATGGTGGGTGAGGCGGAGGCTAAGTCAGAGAATACTTGCATGGTTCTGTCTTGTAGGAAGGACGTGATCCATGCTGTGGCCTCAGGGGAGAATTTAGCGGTGGCAGAGAGGTGGTGGCATACGACGTCATGGTCTACAAGGTCGAAGGCTGCTGATAGGTCGAGAAGTAGGAGGGGTGCTGGTTTGCCCATGTCTCTGGCGTCGTCCATCTGGTTTTTCAAATCAAGTAGCACAGTTTCAGTCCCGTGTTTGGGGCGGAAGCCAGACTGTCGGAGACCTAGGAGTTTATTCACTTCAATGAAATGTTGAACCTGCAGATAGGCTGCTTTGTCCAGTATTTTGAGGAGGAATAGGACAGTGGTGATTGGTCTATAGTTGTTAGGGGAGGTGGGATCTAGGGTTTTTTATTTAATAGAGGGCGGACCCAGGCTTCTTTGAGGGAGGGCGGGCACGTTCCCGGTGGCAAAGGAGGGATTGACAAAGGCAGTAAGAAAAGGAGCTAGTGCTTCAGTGCAGTCCTTGATGAGGGTAGCTGGGCATGCATCACCTTTACAGTTAGAAGGTTTGGTATTCCTCATTATGTTGATGATGTCTTTCTGCTGTATGGGTTTGAAAGAGAAAGGTTGGGGGGGTCAGAGGCTGGCGGGGGGACAGGGATGTTTGTGTTAGGCATGGCTTGTTTAGTGGTTGATATTTTCTTTTGGAGGAGGTTCAGTTTAGCTTGCATGGCTGTTTGTATTTCGTCGCACCAGGCTTTGTCTTGGGTGAAATTCTGGGGGGCGGGAGTGGGCGTCTCTAGCTCCCTGAAGATAGCAAAGATTTCTTTAGTGCTAGATTGGGCCTCCAAGATTCTGGATTCGAAGGATTTGGCCTTTGCTTGGGTGATTGCGTTTTTGTATTTGGTAGAGAGGGCTTTGAAGATTATCTTATCTTTGTCCGAGTGGGAAGTTTGCCATTGTGTGAGTGCTGCCTTTTTCTCATTGCGGAGTGTGAGATGGTTTGGGGTGAACCAGGAATTGGAGTGGGTGGTGGGTTTGGATTTGCGAGGTTTCAGTGGGGCAATGGAGTTGATGGCTCCTTTGATGGCACTGTCATATGCTGTTGAAAGTATTTCTGGGTCTGTGGAGAAAGGAGGTCTGAAGGCTGGGCCTTGGAGGAAAGGCAGTAGTCTTTCCTTAGTGAGCTGCCGGGAGCTTCTTGCGAGGCAGGGTGGCAGGGGTTGGGGTGCCGGGGTGGAGGGGCAGGTGGTGGGGATGCTGAAGGTGATGATATGGTGGTCAGACCATGGGGTGGGCGTGTTACCAATGATAGTGAGTGGACAGTTGTGCTGTGCAATCCAGTCGAGAGTTCGTCCCTGGGTGTGGGTAGGGCTGAATATGGTGTTTTTGTAGCTTAGTGCCTTGAGGGCAGAGTCAAGGGATTTAGCTGCTGAGTCCTTACAGTCAAGGAGGCCTAGGTTGACGTCTCCAAGGAGAATGGCTTTAGAGTTCTTTTTAAGGTTGTCTGAAAGGAGGTGTATGAGAGAGGCTTGAAAGTCACCTATTGGGCCTGGAGGGCGATAGACAATGTGAACAGCAATGGTATAGTGGGGAGAGAGGTTGATTTTGACTTGGAGGTAGTCACTGTTGTTGTGCAGGGATTTCTCTATCTTTCTAATGGAGAGAGAATCTCTGGCAATGATTGCTACACCTCCACCTTTAGAGAGGCGATCTTGTCTTGTGATGGAGTAGGCCAGAGGTAGTGCAAGGGAGAGTGCAGGACGGGAGGCCTCATGTAGCCAAGTTTCTGAGATCATGAGCAGATCAAGATCATGGGAGATTATGAGATCATGGATGTCCAAATCGTGGGCATTAACAGACCTCGTGTTGATCATGGCGCATTTGAGATGTGGTTGTGTAGCTAAAGGGGGGGGAGCGTGGGAGAGGTGGTGGATACACATGGAGTAGCAATTGGCACAGAAGCATTCAAAATGGTGGTAGAAGATTTGCCTAACACAGATTTTGCATTGGGGGGCATGTTTTCAGTGGTGGTGGACACACATGGAGTAGCAATTGGCACAGCAGCATTCAAAATGGTGGTAGAAGATTTGCCTAACACAGATTTTGCATTGGGGGACATGTTTTCAGTGGTGGTGGACACACATGGAGTAGCAATTGGCACAGTAGCATTCAAAATGGTGGTAGAAGATTTGCCTAGCACAGATTTTACATTTGGGGGCACATAGCGCATATGGTGTGGCATTGAATATTGAGTCAGTTTGATTGCAAGTAGTGCGGGAGGCTTTGGTTGCCTGCAGGGTGGCAACTTTGTAGCAAGTGGATTGCAGAATCCGGGAGCATAGCCTTAAATTGCGGGTGCTTGTTGCGAGTGGCTGAGAACAGAGGTTGGATTTAGGAATGCAAGCACATAGTTTAAGGTTTCTTGTGGTAACAGGGGTGAGGTTAGAATACAGGTGGGAATGGACTGATTCCTTATCTGCCTGATGCGGCATGGCCTCATGGCAAGTGGCGAACGAGCAGCGAAGAGCTGCAAAGAGCACAGAAGGCGTTTTCTCTTGGCCTTCTCTCGTCGGCTTCGCCTCTCGGCCCTCTCCCCCTCCATTTAAAGCAGGAGGGGAGGGGCGGGCGGGCGACGTCACGAATCAGGACCTCGGGCTGCGGCTGTGAACTTCGTGGCTCCAGCTGATCTTGTTGTTGTAGCTGAAGTCATGGAGATGCGGGCATCCATCTTAGATGGAACGGCTGTACACGCGCCCGTGAGCGGGCTGGAGCAGCAGCCTGTTCCAAATGAAAAGTGAACAGCTGATCTTACTTCCAGCTGATGGGGGCGGAGAAGTGCTCGCAGCGGAGATGCAAAGAGCACAGAAGGCCTTTTTCTTGGCCTTCTCTCGTCGGCTTGATTACTCCCAAGCTTCGCTCTTCTGGTGCAAAAGTTATCGTCAGTTTCTTCAAGGGGCCTTTGGGTATTCGACCCATGTTCAGGGGGTCCAAGTACGGTTTGGGGGAGTCTATTTCTGAAGATTTTTGGGTTCCTGTTGAGGTTTTATCAGAAGGAAGACATTCCTCTTCCATGCTTATTTCAGAATCCGCGTCCTTCTTTCTCTTGGTTGGCACGTAGTCCCTAACAGAGCTTCTTTAGAGTTAGTTATTCTTATGCTGGGACGAGACGTTGTTTTATGTTTACTAAGTGAATACTGCGAGGTGTCTATATTAGGTTTAGGGATCGACTTCGAGTCCGGTGTCCTTGCGTTTGTGCCACATTCAGTTAGGTCATAGCCTAAAACAATGAAGCTTTCCACCGCTTGTAATATTGGAAGACGCACCACCAAGGAGGGTACGTGTAAATAGACATTGTCCAATTTGCCTTTGATTCCAAACTCCACAATTTTTATATCCTCTGTTCTAATTACTCTTAGTGAGGGAATACACTGGAACAGAGCCATGATGTTCCTTCTGTTTAGACTCACTGGGCCTCATTCTGAGATTGGTGGTAGTCATGGCGCTATTTGCGCCATGACTGCCACCAATAGCGGGTCCGGCACCGGTCTAGTTCAATGGGGACTTACTGGTGTAGTCCAACCTTCACGGGACTGGTAAGTCCCCATTGAAAATGCCATTCCCCATTCCCATTTGAGCCTCCAGAGGGCCCAATGGGAATGGGGAGGGTGCAAATAACGGGCTCGCCATGTCAAGCCCATTATTTGCGCCCTGGTCCCTTAGCGGATCCCGTCCATAACGGCTGGTCAGACCTGCCGTTACTGGCAGGACCCGCTAAGGGACCTTGTGGTAGGGCGGTAGGGGATTACCGGCACAGGTCTCCTTACCGGTGCCCGGTATCCCTAACCGGCCACCTTATAATGACCCCCACTGTGTCTGATTTTTCTATTGCCTTTAGTAGGAAGTTTCTTTCACTTTTTATTTTTTCCTTATAGGTGAGCCTTTCCCCCTTATTTGCTCTTTCTCTTGAATTTGACCTTCTACGGTCATTCTGGCCTCTCCTTTTTTCGTGATCTTTTTGGTTTTTTGCGTCATGATTGTCTGACCTTTTCCTTCCAGCCCTATAGTGCGACGACCTGGGCTTCTTCACCCGCTGGGGGTCTTCGTGACGGTCAGCGGATTGAGAGTTGATGACGTCACGGTTCCTTGAATTCACGAAGGACCAGTTCTTCTTGTGGACTATATGAGTCGATCTCCCTTGATGCGATAAATCTGCCTTTTCCCTCCTTTCAGCCAAAGACATGAAAGCTGGGGAATAAGAGCTCAATTTGTCCTTTTAAGGCTCTTTGCGTAACTCTTGTGGGTGCTTATTCACCTCCCCCTGACAGTAGAGGTCTGGTTCCAGATTTTCTTTAGAATGTACCGATAGATCTATAAGGTCTACGGAGTCATTACCTGAGTGTTCAATTGCTGGACAAGCCGGTGTATGAGTCTGGCTTAAATCAACACAGAGGGCTTTAGACGTAGGTGTAGCAATCCGTTTTCTTTTATCTCTAGTTCGTGTTGGAACTGAGAGCGCCCCCTTTCATCTTCACTTTCGTTGGTCTGATCCACAACTGAAGTAGCGGGCAGCGATTTCTCCACGAAAGTTACGCTCCTTGATACTGATCCTTTTGCGTTCGTTAGAGGCAAGAATACAGGGTGTATGGCATCTATGAGAGCATTCTAGTTCTGCGATAGGGGAGGGAGCGTTTCTTCAATTCCCTGCGATTTTGTGTCCCCGTTCGACTCCAATACAACGCATCCGTTTGACCTTGTTTTTTTAAAAGTTTGCTTTGGGAAATTTGCGTCTTTTTCGTCTATTTTCCTTTTTTCTCTGATGTTGCTTGTTGACGGTGTTTGGAAAGTACTTTTCTTAGTTTTCACGTTACGTTTACTCGGAGAAACCACTTCTTCTGTACAATTGCCGTTTCGTGTCAGTACTTCAATAGATTTCAGCTCCTTCGTCGATGGTGTTTGAGTAGATCTTGATAGCAGGATCCAATTTTCTGTTTCTGTACTTTGATCCTTTGTTTGAGTTTTACTGGTCTCTCTGGTGGGTGTCGTTTTATTACTGCAAGTTCTTTTTGATTTTCCCACGCCCTGATGTACCCTTCCAGATAGGTCATTTTCGTATGTATCATTGCAATAAATGTAGAATGGTCCTTAAGAGTGTCGTTTATTCCCTCATAAAGTTTTGCAAACGGCGCCAATGCAACAGTAATTGTTGACATCAGAGCCATCAGATCTGGCTTTTTTGAAGATGAATCCTTCTCTGTCAAGTCCGACAGTCTTGATGATGGTCACCTTCTTGAAGATAGATTTGACGATGTGTTCACGGAGCCCAAACTACTGGCAGTTCTTGGCGAAAAGTCATTAGGCTCACTTACCGAGAGCCGTAATGCATCTTTGGGTGCTGGTGGATTCAAGTGGACTGGTTCCTGCGAAGAGCCTTCCTTTGTTGGCTCTAATAGAGGCACTGTCACCGGAACTATTTCTATAGCTACTGGGGGAGTCAGTTTGTCCTGCACACTGCTCTTGTTAGCCAAGAGAGCCTCTTATGTACTTTGGTTTGATGATGGAGTAATGATTTTATCAGTCGGTAACGGCAGAGGGAAAGGTTGTTTTTGTAAGTTCGTCTTTCAGCGGTAACTTCCTTAACAGTTGGTTCCAAAGCCGCCTCAGAGCCTTTAACCCCCTTGTACTGCGGGGCATCTGGATATATTTTCCCACTGCTGTTCTCCGGGCAGGACTCCGGTACATTGGTCGTTCCTTGACGTTGTGGGAAGCACAGTTGCTCGTTAGTGGGATCTTGCTGGTTATTCTTTTCTAAATCTGTGCCAGCCCATGAAAAGACTTGAGGGACCGCCTGATTCCAGATTGGAGTTAGTTCCACTCCTTGTAGTATTTCCACATCCGATAGTTCACCAGAAGCGAGCTGCTCTTCATGTTTCTTTTTAAAGAAGAAGTGCAGGAGCGCTGAATCTTCAGGTACGTTCTTTGGCATGAGATTAATATTTTTGTAGATTCTATATGATTTGGTTTCGTTGTCCATTAGTCTATGGGGTGGCTCCTTTTTTTAAAGAATTACTGGCAGGGATCCACATGTTTTTCCTTTTTTGTTCATTGGTTTGGCTGTCTTCTTTTGTGTTGAATGAGTTTTCCTTATTGACAATGATGTTTGTTTTTTTGTAAGAGTTATTGTTTTTTGGTTAGTTTGAAGAATTTCCACATCTGTCGAGTTTAAACATTTTTCAGGCTCTGTGATAGCATCCAGAAGTTCAGTATGTTTAAAAACGTTGTTTGAAAAATTCAATGGGCCTAATTACGAGGTGGGCAGTAAGGGATTACCGGCCCGGGTAAGGGCACCGGTGCCGGTAATCCCTTAGCACCCTACTACGAGTTCCCTTTGCGGGTCCTTCCTTAACGCCTGGTTTTTGCAGGCGTTAAGGACGGGACCCGCAAAGGGACACCGGAGTCAATAACGGTATCGCAATTTGCGGTACCATTATTGCCGCCTTCCCCCTTCCCTTTGAGCCCTATGGGGGCTCAAATGGGAATGGGGTATGGCCCTGGTGAATGGGGAATTACCGGTCCCTCCAACCTCGGAATGGACCGTTAATTGCTCCATTCACCAGGCCGGAGTTGGAACAAGTTTGGAGGCAGCCATGCCGCAAATAGCGGCATGGCTACCTCCAACCATGTAATGAGGCCCAATGTCTCTTTAACAGATTTGTTGGTGAAGTAAACACAGTGCGAGCTGACCTCTGTTAAGCTTGATGAAGGACTCCCAATTTCCTTCGTTTTGGGAGTAGGGTGAATATTGATTGTCACTTGTAGTTTATTGATACATTGTGAGTCCGAAGGCAAAGTCAGTGGCAGGTCACACACCCCTGGGGCTACAACACCCGAGGCTTCATGCGAGTTTGCTGGCGATTGCTCAGCACACGCCACTTGCACAGGTCTTCCCGCGGTTGCCGGGAGCTCCAATCGATTGTCCACAGGCTGCTCCATGTTAATTACAGGTTGGGAAAGGGGGGACCGTGCCGGGGGCCCCGCTGTCATGGCCAATGCCAACACAGGCAAAGACGTCTGCGAAAGCGGGTGCGTTCCGCGAAGCTCACCCACATCCTGATCCCAAACCCCGGATCCACCCCCTCCCCCGCTGGATCCCACGCCTTCACTGGCGGTACAGGGACGGACCAAGGAGTCGCGTTGCCGATGCTCAAGCTCACTCCCCGAAGACTCCCCCGAGTTCAGATCCCGCATCACACCAACAAAAGATGGTGAGGGGGGACACACAGTCACTAAACTGTGGGGGTCTGAAGATTCTGTCAATGAATGTGAGGATACATTCTGCAGCAAAATGTTCGTGGTGGAAGTATTTGCAGTTTTGACTGTTACAATCTTACCTCCAGTTACGAAGGGGGCGCTGGTTTCAGGGGGCTTCTATGCTCCAGGCCATTGTTTGATTCACCTCGTAGAAGCTGGCTCCTCAAGCGCCTCCCTTCTTCTTCCGTGGTCCGTCACATCTCCGTCATGTGCCGGTGACTGCAAAAATCTGCTGCCAAAATCCTCCCTTGATGGTGTTTTAACTGTTATATTTCCCGCATCCAGCCGCAAAAACAGAAGACAGCAGCGCCCTTTACACCACAGCAAGCTTCACGCCGCAAGCGTCGCGCTGTGCTGCTTTTAAAGGAGACTTCCTGTAGGTGTGGCTAGAGTAGGTCATGTGATGCTTGTCACGTGACAGGTCAGTCAGCTGGTGTTCAGGTTCCCCCGCTCGCTTCAACTGCTGTCGGCTCCTGCCGGCAGACTAAAGCGAATTGGAGCGAGATAATGCCTTCTCCCAGGTAGATAGCAGTTCACTTCCAAGGACAGCAGACAGCAGAAAACAGCAGTGCCCTTTACACCACAGTGGGCTTCACTTCATTTCATTGCATTATCATTATAAAATAAAGTGCAAAGTGCATGAAATGTTTTAGCATCAATATCTACCAGATGTTATCAATGTGCAAAAATTGCTACATGCATAAAAACTATTTTAAAAAGGCAGGGAGGGGGGAGGGTGTGGTGAGGAGGTTGGGATAGTGGGTGGAGGGGCTGTTAAATGAAAACACTTGCAGGCAAAGAGACTTGCATTGTTTGGAATGGTTTGAAAACGAGAGTGGTTCTGAACATGAACAACAATCTGTTTACAGTGCACTGTTTTGCTGTACCTGTTTGCCTTCGATCCAAAAATAAAGGTGTAAAAAAAGAAATTGCTACATGCAAACATGCAATAAATCATTATGCTTGTGATTGAATGTGGAAAGCGGACAATTCCAAATGGTATTGTCATACCTGCATGTTGCTTAGCCATCCACATATCTTTAAGAATGTGTAGACATACATCATGTTTAACTAATACCATATCACTCAATAAGGTGAGGAAATTGTCAATGATTATTTAAGCATTAACGGTCTTCATCATGACTGCCACCTACTTATAAACTTATACACAATGTGCAAATATGCAATCTTCCATATATACACATAGTTCTATATACAACTGTTTCCTTCATGCAAAATTAAATTTATATATATATATATATATATATCTATATATATATATACATATATATATATATATATATATATATATATATATATAGCAGTGCGGCAATCACTGCAACATAGTTAAGTTGAGTATTAAGTACCATAGGAAACTCGAGAAATGAATTCCTAATACCTTCTGACTCGTACAATGAGTTTGGCTGGAATTCTGCAGATAAAACTATACTGATGCCCCCACTTCCCCCCAAAACTGGAAATTCTAGGAAAGATCAGTTAAAAAGTAAAGAAGTTATTAAGAAAACAAAAAGACACAGTTTTGTCCTAGTCCCTATTCATTTTCCTATAGGGGAGGAAGTCCAATCTTTGCTCAGGTGCACAGCCAAAACTGCTGGATGAAACTGGACCAGGTACAAAACATCTTGGGCACAAAGCGTTGACTTGACTTCCAGGCAGGGGGAGGGGGATTCTTGGGTTATTGCGCCTGCACCAAGTCGTTTTTTAAATGTTTGATGGAGATGGGGGTGCCCTCTGTCTCCCAAAACTATAGCTATATCTCTCATCGTGCTTTGCAGCAAAGTGGCTTTCCAGGAATTAAAAGTCTCATAACCGCGATTATAACTGTGGTTATCCGAAAACGAAAAGGCAGAAAAATGCTATTTTGAGGTGGAAAAACGAGGCAATGGCATCAGGATAGAGGTGGGCAGGGGGAAAGAGGACACCATATGAAATTGGGGAGTTGGAGAGGGGCTAGGGACCAACTTCAGAGCATGATCATTTTCTGGTAGCCACGGTTATTTGTCAGGATAACCGCGGTTATGAAAGAAAACGAGATCAGAAATGAAAGTGCATCACTGAAACCAACGAGTTTTGGGGAGCATGGGAGATGGCTAGGGAGGGAAGGATGAGTGAATGGGAGTGGCGGGTACATACCAGGATGAAGGGGCACTTAGTGAGTGCCTGGGAGAGCAGGGAAGCATTTTTGATTTATTATAATTTTTCCTGATAACCGCGGTTATTGGGCGACTACTGATGACTGCAGTTCTATGTATTACATTGCTATTATAACCGTGGTGATGGGAAACACTTTTATTTAAAAAGAGAGAAAAAAATGGATTATGACAAATAAATTGATTATTTACAGCTACAGTGTATTGGGTAGTGTGGTGGGGGGTGGAAAGTGGACACATCCAATGGCCAGGGCCACTGGCTGGTGGACCAGTAGTAATTCAAAATATACAGTGGGCAGTCCTAAAGGCTGTGCTTACTGGCCAGGGCCAAAAGAGATGCATGAACATATTGGAGGAACATGTATAGTGGACATGGCCGAAGGACGTGGCCACTGCTCCTGCCCAAAGGTGGCCCAGTAGTGTTTTAAAATATGCAGTGGGCACGGACGGGAACATGTACAGTGGACACAAGTGAATGCCATGGCCACTGGCCATGCCCGAAGGCCATGGCTACTGCGCCATAAACAAAATGATGGTATAATAAAACCCTTGAAATTCACTGATAAAACTTTAATCAAAGTCTAGTTAAGTTGAGCAGATTTAACGCAACAAAACCCTTGAAATTAAGCTGTTGTGGGAAATAGTGACCAGCTTAACTCTGCGCGTTCCCGTTGCAAAGCCATTGAGCACATACATATTATAAGGGAAGGGATTCACAATAACATACACAATGTGTATGTTTGCACATTATGGGGGACATCAATGGGAGTGTGCTGAGTTAAGATGGTCATTATTTCCGACATCTCCTGAATTGTAAAGGTTTTTTTGCATTAAATCTGCTCAACATAACTACACTTTATATATATATATATATATATATATAATATTCAGTGAAAAAACTTTGTTAAAGGGACGTTATGGTTAAGTTGCGCTACTAAAAACCTATGAAATTCAGTGAAAAAACGTTGTTAAAGGGACGTTATGGTTCCAAGTAAAACCGAAAAACCACTAAAATTCGCCAGTTATGGTAAGCTAAGCAACCATAACTCGCGCCACCACTGTGCACTGCTAAGACTAACACCCACGACATCAAAGATGACATCACACATGTCATTGATGACATCACTGATGACATCACATGCCTGTCTCCCTCTTTTATCCTTTACTGGCATATGTAGGCCACATGGTTTTCTTCAGTAACAGTCATGAACTAAAAATTGTAAACGTACTATATTTGTAGACTTATCCTTCAAGTATGTTCTTACAGTAATTCCCTTAGGGTCCAGTCATATCATATGAAACATATACATATGAGAAGACACAAGCTTGAAAAACAGCAATTCCTTCTGTGCATGAAGATAATCAGTAGAGTTATCAGCACTTTCTGATAGTTCTGTTGTTTTTTATTACTGTATTTTCCCTGTATATGCTCATATTTGTATACATTGTACTCACACTACTTTCCTTAGGGTCCAGTCACATCATGTAATACATGTACATAGGATAAATAGCAGCTTTGAAACAGACCAATCAGTTATTTACATAAATATAATCAGTTAGGTTATGAATTAATTCTACTACTACTTCTGCTTTTTTGCTTACTTCACTTTCCCTGTATATACCCATATTTGTATGTGTTATTGTCTCTTTGTGTTTTGTTTGTAATAATGCAATTATGTAATACGTGGGTTTTATTAGCTACTTTTTACATATTTCACAGTACGCAAAACTCTAATAAGAAAACAGTTATCATTTCATTATTCAACATATGAACATTATGAATATTGTACCTTCATCATATATGCTGCACTCAATGCCTATGTTTCTGCATGAGTAGCTTAGTATACTGGGTAGAACTTCATAATAGAATGCTATTTATATCAATGCATTCATTCCTTAATGCACTAATTAGCTCATGATATTTTTTCCAATGATCCTTGACAGTTTTTTTCTCAACATTATAATAAGAATCCCTTGTACACACATTTCAAGAAAAGAAAATACACATGTGATGTCATCAGTGATGTCATCAATGACATTTGGGATGTCATCTTTGATGTTGTGGGTGTTAGTCTTAGCAGTGCACAGTGGTGGCGCGAGTTATGGTTGCTTAGCTTACCATAACTGGCGAATTTCAGGGTTTTTTTTGTTTTACTTGGAACCATAACGTCTCTTTAACAAAGTTTTTTCACTGAATTTCATAGGTTTTTAGAAGCGCAACTTAACCATAACGTCCCTTTAACAAAGTTTTTTCACTGAATTTCATAGGTTTTTAGTAGCGCAACTTAACAATAATAACTCTGACTTTATGTACATGTAATATGGAACATACTGAACTCCCTCTACTGAATTTGATGTCCACGAACTCTTTTAATATCCGCAGACATGTTCGGACAACAGCACCACTACCCAAAAAGTCTGGGGGGGTATGTTTAATTGTTATGTCATAACATATGAACATTTTACAAATTCACAAACCAGCACACATACACATTATATTTAGTAATAAATAAGAAGTGTAACCCATATATATAACACACTAACCATTCATTTAAATACAATATTTTCTAAAATGGAATATACCAAAAGAAGAAAGATAGGCTTCCAACATGATTACCTCACAGAAACTCCACAACTAAGAACAACAGCAGATCTACAGACCATTCAGAACACACCTTACCTGAAAAATTAAGTGTACTGCATTTTATTCATATATTTATAAACTTTCTGTATTAGATACAAAAAAGAATGATATTATGTTTTTTTTCTCACAGAAATGTCTAGTACTCTGGAGTGGCTAGAGTAGCATTTCCCACGTGAGGAAATATCAGAAGATAATGAATCTAATGGTAGACACTTTACTATATAAACAAACCAATTAATTAATATTATTTTATATACATTTAACATATATATTTTTTTTTTGTACAGACCATACAAAAATTGGAAATGCTAGTGAAAAAGCTGTATTGGATAAGACTCTTCAGCACATAGAAGAAAAATTGGACCTACTCTTGCCAAATTTTAATAATTTGAAAAACTTTGTGGATGATCACTTCAAACAAACAACTACATACCATTGTCCCACATGTACCTGTCCCCCCTCACCATATCCCAGTCAATTATCCCCAAACCCTCTCCATGAACCAAAACATGTTGATGAGACTTCCATCCCTTCTTCACCTCATATAAATCCTATTGAAACCCCTAATTCTCCTGTTTTTGTTTCAGTTTCTGCCTCACCTTCTCTGTCATAAATTTAACATATATGTAAAATAAAGTAAAATTATTATATTGTGTCCTAATTCATTTCTTGTTTTTTTTTAAAAAAAAGCAATTCAGGTATCCGCGGACAGCGCGGGTGTCTGGAATGTCCATAAAGTAATGAAAATGAAGGTGTCCTAAGAACACTATATTTGTCCGTACTGTTGCCTAGCAAGTTAAAAGTGTTCTAAGAACACACGCGGTGTCCTGAAATGTTCGTCAATGGACGAAATGTGGGTGTCCTGAGGACGCTGTCCGTATTGTTCGCTGGCAATATAAAAGTGTTCTTAGAACATATAATGTGTCCTGGGATGTTCGTAAATAAACAAAATGGGTGTATCCTAAGGACGCTATCCCTGTCCGTACTGTTCGCAGGCAAGTTGAAACTGTTCTAAGAACACAGGCTGTGTCCTAAAATGTTCGTAAAGAAACAAAATGGGAGTGTCCTGAGGACGCAATGCCTGTCCGTATTGTTCGCAGACATGTTGAAACTGTTCTAAGAACAAAGGCTTTGCCCTAAAATGTTCGTAAAGAAACAAAATGGGAGTGTCCTGAGGACGCAATGTCTGTTCGTATTGTTCGCAGGCAAGTTGAAACTGTTCTAAGAACACAGGCTGTGTCCTAAAATGTTTGTAAAGAAACAAAATGGAAGTGTACACATCCAATGGCCAGGGCCACTGGCTGGTGGACCAGTAGTAATTAAAGATATACAGTGGGCAGGCCTAAAGGCTGTGCTTACTGGCCAGGGCCAAAAGAGATGCATGAACATATTGGAGGAACATGTATAGTGGACATGGCCGAAGGACGTGGCCACTGCTCCTGGCCAAAGGTGGCCCGTTGGTGTTTTAAAATATGCAGTGGGCACGGACGGGAACATGTACAGTGGACACAAGTGAACGCCATGGCCACTGGCCATGCCCGAAGGCCATGGCTAGTGGGCCATAAACAAAATGATGGTATAATAAAACCCTTGAAATTCACTGATAAAACTTTAATCAAAGTCTAGTTCTTTAATCTAGTCCACACTCTGCCTGTCCGTATGTTTCGCAGGCAAGTTGAAACTGTTCTAAGAACACAGGCTATGTACTAAAATGTTTGTGAAGAAACAAAATGGAAGTGTCCTTAGGATGCTATGCCTGTACATAATGTTCGCAGGCAAGTTGAAACTGTTCGTAGAACACACGCGGTGTCCTGAAATGTTCGTCAATGGACAAAATGTGCGTGTCCTGACGACTCTGTCCGTATTGTTCGCTGGCAAGATGAAAGTGTTCTTAGAACATATTATGTGTTCTGGGATGTTCATAAATAAACAAAATGGGGGTGTCCTGAGGATGCTATGCCTGTCCGTATTGTTCACAGGCAAGTTGAAATTGTTTTGAGAACACAGGCTGTGTCCTAAAATGTTCGTAAAGAAACAAAATGGGAGTGTCCTGAGGACGCTCTGCCTGTCTGTATTGTTCGCAGGCAACTTGAAACTGTTCTAAGAACACACGCGGTGTCCTGAAATGTTCGTCAATGGACGAAATGTGGGTGTCCTGAGGACGCTGTCCGTATTGTTCGCTGGCAATATGAAAGTGTTCTTAGAACATATTATGTGTCCTGGGGTGTTCGTAAATAAACAAAATGGGGGTGTACTGAGGATGCTATGCCTGTCCGTACTGTTCACAGACAAGTTGAAACTGTTCTAAGAACAAACGCCTGTCCGTAACTGTTCGTTTCACTTGTTACGCAATTTTAATCACTCCAGGACCCGAACAGTGTCCGTAGAACACCAACGCGCATGCGCAAAATAGTTTCAATGCATTTGGTGTCCTGCGGACACCCGCTCCCTTCGCGGACATGTTCGCGAAGCTATCATGTGACCGCGCCCACGATCAGCATATGTTCTGATTGTGAACACTGTTCGTGTCCTCGAACAATTTAAAACTACATTTTCAAGTAATCTATAATATTTTCCAACAAAAACTCACCATAGAACAAGTCCCATATAGTAATCCTGAGTTTCTACATACTTTTTGTGACTTTTTGAAACCTTTTTTCTGTTTGATCTGTCCGCGGACAGTGCGCATGTCCGCAAAGCGCGCACAAGCACCCCTATAAAAGACCACGCCCTAGTGCTCATTCTCATTGGCCCTCATTACGACCCTGGCGGAAATCGTGGTGCAAAATGCACCATGGAGCACGGCGGAAAGCTGCCGATAGCGCCATGGGGGTTGGCGGATTTACCGCCCCATTCCGACCTTGGCGGGGCGGTAAATCCCCATTCCCCATTTTACCCTTCCCCATTCCCATTTGTGGGGAGTGGGGAAGGCGTTAATTACGCCACCGTAAAATACGGTGGCGTAATTAACAACAAGGTCCCGTAGCGCCATGGATTTCTCCGCCCGGAAAAACCAGGCGGAAAGCGCTCCATGGCGCTACGGGAACTCGTAGTAGGGCGGACGGGTCCGCCGCGAATACCGCTGGCGTAGACCCACTCCGCCAGGGTCGTAATGAGGCCCATTGTGTTTCTGGCTATCCTACAGAGCACAGCGAATTTTCCTGCCAATTTGCAGATTTTCAACGCCAAGCTGATGGCTTCCGTGGCTCCACTACTGCCACCTGGTGCTGCATTTGCGTCAGCACCACCCCCACCCCATCCACCACCACCACCTCCCCAAGGGCCTGAAAAGGGGAACAGGAGTGAGGATGCACAGGAGGAAGAAGAGGATGATGAGAATGAGGTAGTGGAAGTCCCTACTACCAGCACTCGACGTGAGTCTTGGGTGTGGCGGTTATTTACCATTCGTGGTAATGGTCCTAATGCGCGTGCGAACCAAGTCACCTGCAATGAGTGCAAAATGGTACCCAGTCATGGGAGGCATGGTTCATACAGCTTTGGGACAATTATCATGAAGCGACACCTAAAGTCATTCCACTCGGGGGCCGTTCACAAAGTTGTACCTTGCGAGGAGCGTAGCAGGTTGACTTCCTCTACTTCATCCTCTGTTTCCGATCCTGTCACCACAAGGAACACTCCTGTGGGAAAGCGTATTCCTCAAGCTGCCTCACAGGCCATACGCAATGCTTATGACCCTTACCTTTCGAGGGTCACAGTTGTGTGTATGTACTGCGACGCAGTACTGTGCCATGGGGATAGACATCGTCGTGCTTTGGAGGCTATCGTTTCAGAGCACGAAAAAGTCTGCTCACTACCCAAGTGAAACCGACTCTACATCTTCCTCTCTCAGCTCTCCTTTTCGTATCCCTGTGGTTGGTGTCCCCCCTTACCATCCTTTCCCCTCCTCTCCTAGATTGTCTTGTATAAAAAACCAAATTAAAATTTCAAACAACAAAAATAAAAAAAAATAAGGCTCTTTTCAGAGCCGCCTTTTACAGTTAAAAAATAGAAGTGAAAATAAATGAAGCAAGACTCTGTGTATTTTTTAGAAGTCCGCGGACAGTCCGCGGACATCTAAAAATTTGGGGTGCTACCCTATCATAACCATTGCAGTTTTATCTGGAAGAAAGTGGTGGCTCTGAAAAGAGCCTTTTGGTGGTGTTTATTTGTGTTTGAAAAATTTGAAATGCTCAACACCTACTATAAAATGGACGCTGTCATTCCAAAAAAGGTCGTAATGCATTTTGTACATTTCTTTAAAAAATCTGATTGCCAGCATAAGTAAGATGGACTCCATCTCTGCGAAAAATGTATGTACGAATCATAATATTTTCATTGTGAAAAGAGGACATGCCAAAATCTCTTAGAGCGGCACAAACAGCCTTATTGACATTGCGCCTTGCTTTCTCCATTTGTGGACCAAATGAAGAAGAACAAAGCCACATTTGTCTCTGCGCAATCCGTGAAAAAACTACTTGAGAATTTGGAAACATTTCCATGACCTTCCCAAGTCCTTCTTTCATTGCAAATTGCGAAGAAATTCCAGACACATGTCCTAAACTGTTCCCTCCACAATGAATTACAATTATGTCTGGATGTTGCTCTGTCTCCAAAGTAGCACAGAGAGGTAGCAAGTCCAACCACTTAATTCCACGTACTCCATGCCAGTGCACTTCCACATGTGGGAATCCAAGATCTACAGCTACTCCACAGCTTTCTGCATGCACCTTCAACCAATGTATCCACAAGTCTCCCAAAATCCAAACAATCTGTTTTTTGAAACTCACAGCCATAGCTATCTCTTCTTCTCTCAGCAAAAAAAGTATCTGAGAAACTCTCTCCTGGCACAACACACCCACTAAACTTTCCTGACCAATCCCTTTCTCTGCTCATTCTCATTTGCATGGCTCCCCACCCCAACCCAAAAATCCCCGGATTTAACACCCGATGTCTGCGAACTACCGCCATGTTCGCAGACATATCGTAACATGAACAGTCCTTCTACCATTTCCTTTTCACTTTCTGTGCCATTCCCTCATTGGATATAGCTAAGAAGTCACATGAACACCCACCAATCACATCCAAGACTCTACATCTAACTTCATCATCATAGATCACCACTTTAAATGTACTCTTAATCTCTCTGAGTACAAGTGTCCTATCATTGGAAAGCACTTTCTACAAGAAATACTGTACAAGTCTCCAAGATTTCTACTTGCAGCTGTATGCATATCCATATGCATGAACACAAACTACAGGTATGCACATTTTCTTTATAGTACATGTACAATTTTTATAGATTCATATAAACAGATTAACTGACTTTTAGCTTGTATAATCTATAAAAATGAATTTACTGTCATTTTTTTCCATCTCCTAAAATCAACTCTCACTTCCAAACCTATCTGCTATTTAATTTCTTTTTACACACACATTTTCAAAGCATGTTGACCTAACATATTTAAAGTACAATATGAAGAGTTAACATACTCAAACAAAATTGCATGCACACCGTATGTTCAAAAATCAAACAACAATACTTGTACAAAAATGTAAACATTCATTTGCTTATATTTATATACTGGACAAGCAGCCCATGGCATTGAGGCGCTGTTACTTACAAGAGCCTAGTTACAGAAATAGTGGTATTCAGTGGTACATTATGAATTCCACAAGGCATACAAATGATATTTTGGTTGGTACAGTTAGTCATTACAATACAGTTTATGCATTAAGAACATATGATATGTATTCAACTGGTGCGACGCATCTTATGTGAATAAGATAGCTTTCATGATTTTGAGGAAGGCACTGAGGGTCAATGTCAATTAAAAAAATCAATGTCTAAATTAAAAACAATGCTATATACAAACAAAATTCCTTATTTGTTTTCTTTACAATTGCAGTGAAGACCATTCTGCTGAAAAGAAGCAGCCGAATTTGAAGTACAAAGAACTAAGAAGAAACCTGCTAATTTTTTAAAAAGTAAGTTGAATACCACCATATTATTTGTACTATTATTCAAACACAATGTAATGTTAATTCATGCTATTTCTGTGTCTAAAAATAGAGATTGTGCACCATTCTGTCTACAAATCCCCATTTCTTAAACAGAGATTTACAGGCAGAATGATGCACAATTTCTTAGTTTTCGACACACAAATAACCCAACTCAACCCGTAGAATTTTCATATTATGGAACAAACAACTGTTTTAATTGTATAGCATTAGATTTACTATTTCTAATTCTCCACACCACCAGCATACTTTCTCTACTATCATCTGAATCCCAGTTTAGTAGCACATAAATTCAAAAATAGCCATACCAACTAGTTGTAGTTGCCCAATGCACAATCACACATCATTACATACATCTTTATTATCTTACTCACACACTCATGCAAACAGCACACATATATTAAGAACACCCCAACTCATACCTTCTTTATTTTTTTCAACAGACCCTAAAGAATGCCTACCAAAAATCAAGTCCGCAGAAAGCAACGCAGAAACAGAGCAAATGAAAATAGAAGTGTCCAAAACAAGCATCCGAAAATAGAAGTGTCCAAAACAAGCATCCTTCTCTAGCAGAATTTGTAAAAAAAAGTTAAAACAAAACAGCTAATACAGTCATTTAGCGAAACAAAAAAAGCTTCAAGTACAGAAACTTTGCCTCCACTATCAAAATGTAAAACAAACCACAAATCAATTAACAAAAAATCAGCTACCACTACAGATGAAACTGCTCCTATAAATCTGGATATAGTGCGAACTAAGCATACCAAAAAAAGTATTTTAGCAAAAATGTTCCATCACAGAGTCCTGCAAAATCTTATAAAAACAGGAGAGAAATCAAACTCAACCCTTAAAACCTATCGTAGGAAATTAATCTTAGAAGCGTTGATAGACAGTGCATCCTTCTCAAAAGAAACTTATTTATTTTAGTGTTAAACAAAATGAAACCACTAACGAAACTAATGACTAAATTACAAAAAAGACTTCTCAATAAACTAAATGTCAACAGAAATAACTTCTTAAGTATCTGTGGAGGTGAATGGAGTCACACTACGAGCACAGAACCATACTTTAATGAAGAAACATACAAACAAAAGCAAACAAATAAAATTGCCATACATAGCAGTGGATGAGGTTATGAAAAAGTTAATAATACCATAATGGAACAAGAAATACTACTTACAAAAATATCCCCAGAAAACTTAGAATTACCTCTCCATTCAACTGAATCAGAACGTCTAGTATACAAAAAGCCATGCACGTCAATTTGTAACATTCCCAAAGAATCTTTCAAGTCTTTACGCCAATTCCTCAATCAATATGTGAAAGGCAAAAATGAAAATTAAACTACTGCAAAATATGGATACCTGTCCAGTGCGCAAGTACACAGGACTACAAGGACATTCATTGGCCTGCATTTCAGGACCTACTTGCAAAACCACCTTCCATTATATCAAAATAGTATCAACACATCATTCAACTATAAGAAATCTAGTCTATAAACTGTACTATGCTAAAAGTCCTGCTTTAGCACTAGCCAATTTAAATAACATTCTTCTACATGGTACAGCAAAAGACCTACTTGAAGAAATCGACTATATCCAGAACAAATATTTTGCAAGTGAAAGCCACTTATAGAATGAAATAGCTTTAAAGCAAATTAGCAACAATTCTATGCATGGTAACCTTCTACTACACACATACAAAAAAGAAATACTGAAATTTAAAAGTACATCTGCTGAAATACCAAAACATGTGTGTGTATGTTGCTGTAGAACTTTCTATAAAAGTAACACAAAAACTGTAGACCTAACATATAAAATAGAAAATAATGAAGATTCTAAGAGGGTAATTCATAGAATTTAGCGCACAAGTGGCGCACGCGGCTGGCGCACAGTGTGCGCGCGCGAATCCCTGCGCCAGCCGCGTGCGCTAAAATCCATTTCCGCGCACAGTGTATTCATGGATTCCAGCCACCAAAACCAGCCGTGGCGCACAGTGGCGCAGCGACCCTGCAGCAGCGCCAGTTACGCCCCCAAGAACGCCTCTCGCGCAGGGAAAAGCCATCAATATACCCAATCCAGCGCAAAGGGCTGCGCTAACCCTGTACCAGCACGGCAAGCGGGATACGTGTATCACTGGGGTGCGCGGGAAGTACCTCACGCGATTGGCCCCGTGTGAGCAGGGTACGCGTATTTCAGGGGTGCGCGGGAAGTTCCACATGCGATTTCCGCAGGGTACGTGTATTTCAGGGGTGCGCGTGAAGTTCCACACGCGATTTCAGCAGGGTACGTGTATTTTGGGGTGCGGGGGAAGTTTCACACGCGATTTCAGCAGGGTACGTGTATTTCAGGGGTGCGCGGGAAGTTCCACAAGCGATTGGGCCCGTGCGAGCAGGGTACGCGTATCTCAGGGGTGCGGGGGAAGTGCCACACGCGATTTCAGCAGGGTACGTGTGTTTCAGGGGTGCGCGGGAAGTTCCACACGCGATTTCAGCAGGGTACGTGTATTTCGGGGTGCGGGGGAAGTTTCACACGCGACATCAGCAGGGTACGTGTATTTCAGGGGTGCGCAGGAAGTTCCACACGCGATTTCATCAGGGTACGTGTATTTCTGGGGGCGGGGGAAGTTTCACACGCAACATCAGCAGGGTACGTGTATTCCAGGGGTGCGCGGGAAGTTCCACACGCGATTCCATCAAGGTACGTGTATTTCAGGGGTGCGCGGGAAGTTCCACACGCGATTGGCCTCGTGCGAGCAGGGTACGCGTATTTCAGGGCTGCGCGGGAAGTTCCACACGCGATTCCATCAGGGTACGGTTATTACAGGGGTGCGCGGGGAGCACCACACGTGAATTGCATGTGTGGGTCCTCCCAGGTGTTCCCTCTACGCCCTCCATGGCCCCTGCAGGTGGCTCACACCACAGGGGCCTACCCTGCACATGTCCTGCAGGCACCCCATCCACCATGGCCATGCCCCCCAGCCAACCCATATGTCAACTTGCACTACTGCCCACCAACGCATGTCCCCCTGCACCCCCAGCCACCACGGGCACCCTCCACCAGGCCCCCACCCATGTCTCCCACCACCCCCAGCCCCCAGCAGTGCAGGGTCACCCTCCACCAGGCCCCCACCCATGTCTCCCACCACCCCCACCCCACAGCAGTGCAGGGTCACCCTCCACCAGGCCCCCACCCATGTCTCCCACCACCCCCACCCCCCAGCAGTGCAGGGGCACCCTCCACCAGGCCCCCACCCATGTCCAACTCATGTCTCCCACCCCCCCACCCCCCAGCACTGTGGGGCAACCTCCACCAGGCCCCCACCCATGTCTCCCACCACCCCCACCCACCAGCACTGTGGGGCACCTGCCAGCAGGCCCCCACCCATGTCCAACTCATGTCTCCCACCACCCCCACCCCCCAGCACTGTGGGGCACCCTCCACCAGGCCCCCACCCATGTCTCCCACCACCCCCACCCCCCAGCAGTGCAGGGTCACCCTCCACCAGGCCCCCCCCATGTCTCCCACCACCCCCATCCCCCAGCAGTGCAGGGTCACCCTCCACCAGGCCCCCACCCATGTCTCTCA
Organism: Ambystoma mexicanum; assembly: GCF_040938575.1. Lineage (NCBI taxonomy): Eukaryota > Metazoa > Chordata > Amphibia > Caudata > Ambystomatidae > Ambystoma > Ambystoma mexicanum. The sequence continues at coordinate 1,138,964,207 of NC_090936.1, read as the reverse complement.
CCACCCCCACCCCCAGCACTGTGGGGCACCTGCCAGCAGGCCCCCACCCATGTCCAACTCATGTCCCCACCACCCCCACCCCCCAGCACTGTGGGGCACCTGCCAGCAGGCCCCCACCCATGTCCAACTCATGTTCCCCACCCCCCCCCCCGCCCCCAGCACTGTGGGGCACCTGCCAGCAGGCCCCCACCCATGTCCAACTCATGTTCCACACCCCTCCTGTTCCCCACCCCCTCCACCCCCCAGCACTGTGGGGCACCTGCCAGCAGGCCCCCACCCATGTCCAACTCATGTTCCCCACCACCCCCACCCCCCAGCACTGTGGGGCACCTGCCAGCAGGCCCTCACCCATGTCCAACTCATGCTCCCCACCCCACCCACCCCCTAGCACTGTGGGGCACCTGCCAGCAGGCCCCCACCCATGTCCAACTCATGTTCCCCACCCCCCCCACCCCCCAGCACTGTGGGGCACCTGCCAGCAGGCCCCCACCCATGTCCAACTCATGTTCCCCACCACCCCCACCCCCCAGCACTGTGGGGCACCTGCCAGCAGGCCCCCACCCATGTCCAACTCATGTCTCCCACCACCCCCACCCCCCAGCACTGTGGGGCACCCTCCACCAGGCCCCCACCCATGTCTCCCACCCCACCACCCCCCAGCACTGTGGGGCACCCTCCACCAGGCCCCCACCCATGTCTCCCACCACCCCCACCCCCCAGCAGTCCAGGGTCACCCTCCACCAGGCCCCCACCCATGTCTCCCACCACCCCCACCCCCCAGCAGTGCAGGGGCACCCTTCACCAGGCCCCCACCCATGTCTCCCACCACCCCCACCCCCCAGCAGTGCAGGGGCACCCTCCACCAGGCCCCCACCCATGTCTCCCACCCCCCTGCCCCCCAGCACTGTGGGGCACCCTCCACCAGGCCCCCACCCATGTCTCCCACCACCCCCACCCCCCAGCAGTGCAGGGTCACCCTCCACCAGGCCCCCACCCATGTCTCCCACCACCCCCACCCCCCAGCAGTGCAGGGTCACCCTCCACCAGGCCCCCACCCATGTCTCCCACCACCCCCACCCCCCAGCAGTGCAGGGGCACCCTCCACCAGGCCCCCACCCATGTCCAACTCATGTCTCCCACCCCCCCACACCCCAGCACTGTGGGGAACCTGCCAGCAGGCCCCCACCCATGTCCAACTCATGTTTCCCACCACCCCCACCCACCAGCACAGTGGGGCACCTGCCAGCAGGCCCCCACCCATGTCCAACTCATGTCTCCCACCACCCCCACCCCCCAGCAGTGCAGGGGCACCCTCCACCAGGCCCCCACCCATGTCTCCCACCACACCCACCCCCCAGCAGTGCAGGGTCACCCTCCACCAGGCCCCCACCCATGTCTCCCACCCCCCACCCCCCAGCACTGTGGGGCACCCTCCACCAGGCCCCCACCCATGTCTCCCACCACCCCACCCCCCAGCAGTGCAGGGGCACCCTCCACCAGGCCCCCACCCATGTCTCCCACCACCCCCACCCCCCAGCACTGTGGGGCACCTGCCAGCAGGCCCCCACCCATGTCCAACTCATGTCCCCACCACCCCCACCCCCCAGCACTGTGGGGCACCTGTCAGCAGGCCCCCACCCATGTCCAACTCATGTCTCCCACCACCCCCACCCCCCAGCAGTGCGGGTCACCCTCCACCAGGCCCCCACCCATGTCTCCCACCCCACCACCCCCCAGCACTGTGGGGCACCCTCCACCAGGCCCCCACCCATATCTCCCACCACCCCCACCCCCCAGCAGTCCAGGGTCACCCTCCACCAGGCCCCCACCCATGTCTCCCACCACCCCCACCCCCCAGCAGTGCAGGGGCACCCTTCACCAGGCCCCCACCCATGTCTCCCACCACCCCCACCCCCCAGCAGTGCAGGGGCACCCTCCACCAGGCCCCCACCCATGTCTCCCACCCCCCTGCCCCGCAGCACTGTGGGGCACCCTCCACGAGGCCCCCACCCATGTCTCCCACCACCCCCACCCCCCAGCAGTGCAGGGTCACCCTCCACCAGGCCCCCACCCATGTCTCCCACCACCCCCACCCCCCAGCAGTGCAGGGTCACCCTCCACCAGGCCCCCACCCATGTCTCCCACCACCCCCACCCCCCAGCAGTGCAGGGTCACCCTCCACCAGGCCCCCACCCATGTCTCCCACCACCCCCACCCCCCAGCAGTGCAGGGGCACCCTCCACCAGGCCCCCACCCATGTCCAACTCATGTCTCCCACCCCCCCATACCCCAGCACTGTGGGGAACCTGCCAGCAGGCCCCCACCCATGTCCAACTCATGTTCCCCACCACCCCCACCCCCCAGCACAGTGGGGCACCTGCCAGCAGGCCCCCACCCATGTCCAACTCATGTCTCCCACCACCCCCACCCCCCAGCAGTGCAGGGGCACCCTCCACCAGGCCCCCACCCATGTCTCCCACCACCCCCACCCCCCAGCAGTGCAGGGTCACCCTCCACCAGGCCCCCACCCATGTCTCCCACCCCCCACCCCCCAGCACTGTGGGGCACCCTCCACCAGGCTCCCACCCATGTCTCCCACCACCCCCACCCCCCAGCAGTGCAGGGGCACCCTCCACCAGGCCCCCACCCATGTCTCCCACCACCCCCCCCCCAGCACTGTGGGGCACCTGCCAGCAGGCCCCCACCCATGTCCAACTCATGTCCCCACCACCCCCACCCCCCAGCACTGTGGGGCACCTGCCAGCAGGCCCCCACCCATGTCCAACTCATGTCTCCCACCACCCCCACCCCCCAGCAGTGCGGGTCACCCTCCACCAGGCCCCCACCCATGTCTCCCACCACCCCCACCCCCCAGCAGTGCAGGGGCACCCTCCACCAGGCCCCCACCCATGTCTCCCACCACCCCCACCCCCCAGCAGTGCAGAGTCACCCTCCACCAGGCCCCCACCCATGTCTCCCACCACCCCCACCCGCCAGCACTGTGGGGCACCTGCCAGCAGGCCCCAACCCATGTCCAACTCATGTCTCCCACCACCCCCACCCCCCGGCACTGTGGGGCACCCTCCACCAGGCCCCCACCCATGTCTCCCACAACCCCCACCCCCCAGCAGTGCAGGGTCACCCTCCACCAGGCCCCCACCCATGTCTCCCACCACCCCCACCCCCCAGCAGTGCAGGGGCACCCTCCACCAGGCCCCCACCCATGTCTCCCACCACCCCCACCCCCCAGCAGTGCAGGGTCACCCTCCACCAGGCCCCCACCCATGTCTCCCACCACCCTCACCCCCCAGCACTGTGGGGCACCTGCCAGCAGGCCCCCACCCATGTCCAACTCATGTCCCCACCACCCCCACCCCCAACACTGTGGGGCACCTGCCAGCAGGCCCCCACCCATGTCCAACTCATGTTGCCCACCCCCCAGCACTGTGGGGCACCTGCCAGCAGGCCCCCACCCATGTCTCCCACCCCCCCACCCCCCAGCACTGTGGGGCACCTGCCAGCAGGCCCCCACCCATGTCCAACTCATGTCTCCCACCACCCCCACCCCCCAGCACTGTGGGGCACCTGCCAGCAGGCCCCCACCCATGTCCAACTCATGTTCCCCACCCCCCCCCACCCCCCAGCACTGTGGGGCACCTGCCAGCAGGCCCCCACCCATGTCCAACTCATGTCTCCCACCACCCACACCCCCCAGCAGTGCGGGGCACCCTCCACCAGGCCCCCACCCATGTCTCCCACCACCCCCACCCCACAGCAGTGCAGGGTCACCCTCCACCAGGCCCCCACCCATGTCTCCCACCACCCCCACCCCCCAGCCGTGCAGGGGCACGCTCCACCAGGCCCCCACCCATGTCTAACTCATGTCTCCCACCCCGCCACCCCCCAGCACTGTGGGGCACCCTCCACCAGGCCCCCACCCATGTCTCCCACCACCCCCACCCGCCAGCACTGTGGGGCACCTGCCAGCAGGCCCCCACCCATGTCCAACTCATGTCTCCCACCACCCCCACCCCCCAGCACTGTGGGGCACCCTCCACCAGGCCCCCACCCATGTCTCCCACCACCCCCACCCACCAGCAGTGCAGGGTCACCCTCCACCAGGCCCCCACCCATGTCTCCCACCACCCCCACCCCCCAGCAGTGCAGGGGCACCCTCCACCAGGCCCCCACCCATGTCTCCCACCACCCCCACCCCCCAGCAGTGCAGGGTCACCCTCCACCAGGCCCCCACCCATGTCTCCCACCACCCCCACCCCCCAGCACTGTGGGGCACCTGCCAGCAGGCCCCCACCCATGTCCAACTCATGTCCCCACCACCCCCACCCCCCAACACTGTGAGGCACCTGCCAGCAGGCCCCCACCCATGTCCAACTCATGTTCCCCACCCCCCCACCCCCCAGCACTGTGGGGCACCTGCCAGCAAGCCCCCACCCATGTCTCCCACCCCCCACCCCCCAGCACTGTGGGGCACCAGCCAGCAGGCCCCCGCCCATGTCCAACTCATGTCTCCCACCACCCCCACCCCCCAGCACTGTGGGGCACCTGCCAGCAGGCCCCCACCCATGTCCAACTCATGTCCCCACCACCCCCACCCCCCAACACTGTGGGGCACCTGCCAGCAGGCCCCCACCCATGTCCAACTCATGTTCCCCACCCCTCCACCCCCCAGCACTGTGGGGCACCTGCCAGCAGGCCCCCACCCATGTCTCCCACCCCCCCACCCCCCAGCACTGTGGGGCACCTGCCAGCAGGCCCCCACCCATGTCCAACTCATGTCTCCCACCACCCCCACCCCCCAGCACTGTGGGGCACCTGCCAGCAGGCCCCCACCCATGTCCAACTCATGTCTCCCACCACCCCCACCCCCCAGCAGTGCGGGGCACCCTCCACCAGGCCCCCACCCATGTCTCCCACCACCCCCACCTCACAGCAGTGCAGGGTCACCCTCCACCAGGCCCCCACCCATGTCTCCCACCACCCCCACCCCCCAGCAGTGCAGGGGCACCCTCCACCAGGCCCCCACCCATGTCCAACTCATGTCTCCCACCCCGCCACCCCCCAGCACTGTGGGGCACCCTCCACCAGGCCCCCACCCATGTCTCCCACCACCCCCACCCACCAGCACTGTGGGGCACCTGCCAGCAGGCCCCCACCCATGTCCAACTCATGTCTCCCACCACCCCCACCCCCCAGCACTGTGTGGCACCCTCCACCAGGCCCCCACCCATGTCTCCCACCACCCCCACCCCCCAGCAGTGCAGGGTCACCACCCTCCACCAGGCCCCCACCCATGTCTCCCACCACCCCCACCCCCCAGCAGTGCAGGGGCACCCTCCACCAGGCCCCCACCCATGTCTCCCACCACCCCCACCCCCCAGCAGTGCAGGGTCACCCTCCACCAGGCCCCCACCCATGTCTCCCACCACCCCCACCCCCCAGCACTGTGGGGCACCTGCCAGCAGGCCCCCACCCATGTCCAACTCATGTCCCCACCACCCCCACCCCCCAACACTGTGGGGCACCTGCCAGCAGGCCCCCACCCATGTCCAACTCATGTTCCCCACCCCCCCACCCCCCAGCACTGTGGGGCACCTGCCAGCAGGCCCCCACCCATGTCCAACTCATGTCTCCCACCACCCCACCCCCAGCACTGTGGGGCACCTGCCAGCAGGCCCCCACCCATGTCCAACTCATCTTCCCCACCACCCCCACCCCCCAGCACTGTGGGGCACCTGCCAGCAGGCCCCCACCCATGTCCAACTCATGTTCCCCAGCCAACATGTCATCACAATCTAGATCCCTGGTCCCTATGGTCAGCCTCCAAATGCAAAACACCCACCCGAGTATTGCATCCACCCACTCATAATTGGCAATTACATGACAGAACACCAATAGCAAGTTCCGAAACAAACACATTTCCCTCACATACACCCAATGGGTGTCAGTGAATCTCAAAACCCATATCATGATATGCATGAAACCAATGAGATGATACTACACATTGAAGTATGATAAAAAAAATATGTATTAAAGCAAACATAAATAGAATCAAAAATAAAGAAACATAAATGTGAATGTACAAAAATGAAAAGAAGCATGTCCGTGAAAAAAAGCAAAACCAAAAATCAAATTCCAAAGTAATGGTGTCCAAAGTCACTGTCCACAAAACAAAATCCAACGGTAAATAAAAAAGAAAGCCATTGCTCCATGGTTAAAATGTGAAAGAAAAATACAATCCAACAGTGAACTATGTACATGGGAACAAGCCGGGGTCCATTATCCCAACAAAAGAAAGGAAACCTATCTAACTACACTAACTAATAAAATAAACTATATACAAAAATGTGGCCAATGTCCGAAAGGTCCAAAATAAATCCCCAAAAAAATGAAACCTAACACTACCTACATAACTATGTACAAGGGCAGCGGGCTAGTTTGACGGCTCACTTGTTGATGTCTCGGGCCAGGGCATCATCGAACTCCTGCTCAATGTCCCGGAGGCGGTCCTCCTCCATGGCCCCGAGGGTCCGCAGGGCCATCGACGTGTCCACCTCCAAACCCCTGCGGATTGTCTCGAGGCACTCGGCCCGCCTCAGGGCCCTCCGCATGGAGTTCTCCGCCCTGACCATTGTGAGCCGTGCCTCTTCCGCCCGCTGCCGCTCCGCATCTATGGCGTGGCCCAACCGCTGCCACACGGAAGACATTCTCTGTCCTGGGTCCTCCTGCCCTCCGGCCGATGCCTGCCCCTCCGATGTTGAAGACCCCGAGCCTTCATGGCTCCCACCACGTTGCTGCTGCTGCTGTGCCTCTGCCCGTGCACTGCCTCCTGCTGCCTGCACATCCTCCGCCGGCTGGGGTGCAGTTGTTGATGTGGCCACCCCTGCTGGACGTCCGACTCCCGACTGTGGCAGGGATGCCTCCTCCACCAGCCTGGCCGCACCGTCAGAGGCAGCTCCACAGGGCACCCAGGTGACTGATGGGTGGGAAGATGGCACGGAGGACGACTGACGCGTAGGGGGTTCAGTTGAGGAGGGGGTCGTATCAAGCCCCATCATACGGAGGAATCCGGCCTGGGTGACCTGTCCCAGCAGGCTGACGTGGTCAACGAGCCATTCGAGATGACGTGCAGTCTCCTCATGAAAAGACTGCAGGTCACCTCGCATGGCCCGTTGACGCAACGCCACACCACTCAGAACAGGCTCAACCCGGACACGGATAGCCACGTCCGCAGGCAGAGGAAGGCCAGTTGTTGTGAGCTCATCCCCTGCCTGAAAACGGGTCTGGACGTAGGCATCCCTGCTGGTGCAAGATGATGCAGGGACAGGATTGCACACAGGCACCTCCGCGGCGGCCTGTGCTGCCTCCTGTCCCTGGTCCTGCACTGCACCACTAGCACCAGTGGGATCCCCACCTCCAGACCCCGTCTCTGTTGCTTGCACGGCCTCCTCCTCCACCAAACCCCCCACCAACCTGGATGACTCCGTGCCATCTTCCCCTGTTGGGCCCTGTGGGGTCCCAGCTGCCCCTTCTGCTGCCGAGGAGTCCAACTCCAACCTCCGCCTCTTGGACCTCCCCCCGGCAGCTGCGGCCTGGGACGCGGCACCGGACTCCTCACTCCCTGACGAGATGACAACATGGGAGGGGAGCCGGGCCTTGCGTCTCCGGCTGGCGGTGGGATCCCCGCCGCTGTGCTCCACAGCACCTTCTCCGCCCTCTTCATCAGTTGACGCTGCAGACAGGGAGAAATATAACACAGGCATCAGGGCACTGTACAATGGACACATACACACATGACAGTTGTACATGAGTGGCATTGGCAAACCTCAGACATGTCATCACAATCCCCAACACACATGTCATTTCAACTCGCACACATGAGCCATACCACAGCCATATCGCAACTGCCAGCACCATCCATAAACATACAACAGCATGAGCAGGCAAAGGTGAGCCAGACATCACATGCAACAAAGGAAGTGCTCCACACATGTACACACACCACCACACTTGCATGCATGTGTACACCTCTGCCAAGTGTCGCAGTGTTCAGATGGGCATCCATGTCACATCTGCCGATCAGGCTTCCACATACCGCTGTCACATGCATCCATGTTGCATCACTGTTGCACCCTTGTCAAATACACACACATGCACATGTACACAGTGCTGATACATGCAGCTGAAAACAACATACATGCGTGACATCACGGACATGTCTACTTACATACACATTCATCCAAACATGTGTGCCCACACAACTGCATTTGGCATGCAAGCCTACACACACAAGCACCATCCATGTCTCACACATTCCAGCCCTCGCATGTGTTAGCCCCACGGCCCTGTACACCCCCACCCATACTCGACCCCATACAAACAGAAGTGCAACCTGCACACTACTGAAAAATCACCACACGCACATCTCACAATCAGGATGCATGTACACTTACCGCTCGACTCCAGACGGGTCTGCCTCTCAAGGACCTGGACGTGGAGCGCTGGGTATATGCGTTCCAGGACCCTCACCTGTTCTTCCGACAAGTGGCCCCGGCCGCCTTGGCATCCACTGCCTTCAAGAGGCGCCGGGCCTTGTTCAGGGTCCTGGACCTGAAGTCCTCCCAGCGCTTCTTGACATGTTGTAAGTCGCGGACTGCCACCCCCTCCGCGTTGATGGCAGTCACGATGTCAGTCCAGATCCGAGTCCGTCCTTCCTTGTCGGCGTGGGAACTTCTGAAGAGGGCATCATACTGCCCCAGGACTTGCTCCACCAGGACTCCAACTTCGGTGGCACTGAAGCTGGTGCCCCTCTGCCTCTCTGGCCGGGGGTTGTCAGTGGTCTCAGATGGTGTTTGCCCCGACATGACAACCCCAGAGGCAGGAGTGGGTGGGCAACTGGGTCCTGGGGCTGGGCTGTGGAGCGATGGAATCCCAGTCGGGAGTCTTCGGTTCCAGCAGGGGTGGTCACAGCAACAGCACCCCTGGCTGATGTGCAGGCAGCAAATGGCAGGGCACGTGGGCAGCAGGCAGTCAGGCAGCAGCAGATGGCAGGTGGGAGCGTGCCCGGGGCTCTGGGGGGCAGTAGTTCGGCCTTCTGGGCAGGAGCGTGGTCTTCCGTGTGCTTACGCGTGGCCAGCTTGATACGGAGTGATTTGGCACGTGAAAAATCTGCACGTCAGCGTGTAATTCGAGGAAAGGCCCTTAGCGCGTAAGCGCGTCTGCACGCATACGCATTTTCATTGGACAGAAGGCCCCTCAAGCGCAAGCGCCCCTGTGACGTGACGCGTACAGGCGTGCATGGGCATTTCAGCGCGCGTGAAAAACTGCACGTCCGCATGTAATACGAGGAAAGGGCCCATGCGCGTAAGCGCGCGTGAAAAACTGCACGTCCGCGTGTAATACGAGGAAAGGGCCCATGCGCGTAAGTGACGTGACGCCCGCGTGCGTTTCCCTCAGCACGGGTTAAAGGTGAGCGGGCCCAGCAGTTCGCTGTACGTGCCTTTCGTGGAGACCGACGTGTGTTGCTGCTTCCTGTTGTTTCGCGCGCCATCACAACTTCACAGCTATCAAGGACGTATCTCTTCTTTTGGCGGGGTTATTGGCAACGCGTGTTTTTCTGCATCGTGCTAGTCAGACAGTGAGTCGCACACGCTCTTTTTCCCACTGCGGGTGCCCCTGTGTATCGCACCCATTTTCGATGTCATAGTAACCTGCGTGTCCCACGCGTACGCGTTATTCGTGTTACTGGTGCCACCGCGTACTGCGGGAGGTTGAATCCACGCATGTAGGCTGCAGGGTTGCGTGCACGGTTTTACTGCAGTTTTGGGGTGCCTGAGCGTTGCGTGACCCGTCACCACATCACCAGGGTCACATACAGCCTTGCAGGTGCAGGGGGGCTGTTAACATCTTGCTTCCCACCCCCTTCACCCCAATTGCCCAGGTCAATTGTGGTGTACACCTCCCATTGGCACCACTCCATCTGTGCCAGCACTTCTACATCAGTGCCATGGTTGGGAGGCCACCAAAGGTGAGGGGCGCCTCAGCTGGGCATCCTCCTCGTGGCGGGCGTGGTCGGGGACGTGGCCGTGGTGACCAGGGAGTAGGGGGACTCCAGGGTGTCCAGGGCGGCCACAGAGGGGGAAGAGGCAGGGGTGCGCCACTTGAGCACAATGTTGTGCCATGTGTCGGTGCAGTCATGCCACCACCCCCTGTGGTTCCAAGGGATGCAGCTCCTGCATCTGGCACTGGCACCCGTTCGACCTGGCAGTCCGTTCCATCGACTGCCACGGGCCCAAGGGTAGTGGTAGCTGCAGGTGCAGCTGTGGACACCGCCACCCAGGCTCAGGGTCTGCCAGCGCAGGCTGCGTTGGCACTTGAAGAGCCCTTGGTAGATCTCCAACAGGCCAGGGGGGAAACCATAGGGGCAGGCCGGGCTGCTCAGACCAAGACACGTGTCCCTGGGGCAGTCATGTCATCTGCTGCCCCGAACAGCCGGGTGTTGGCAAGTGCAGGGGCAGATACACCCAACAGCACCCCGGTTGTGAGTCTGCCAACCAGGACCATTGCGGTCAATGACCCTGCCACAGCTGATGTTGCTGCGCAGGGTCCATTAGTGGGCACCCAGCTGCCACTGACACAAGTCAGGCCTTTGGTCATCCCTCCACCTGCCACTCCCTTGGCTCAATCCACCGAACCCACTGGCCATACTGGTCAGGGCGGCATTAGCCAGCCAGGGTCTGCGCCACAGTCCAAGAGGAGGAAGGTTGCACCTGCAGCACAGGCTGGGACCCCACACACAGCCACGACCTCCTGCACGTCGAGGAAGAAGCCTTTCTGTAAGCAGGAACTGGACTTCTTCGTGGACTACGTGCGGGGCCACAGCCGTGACATGCTAGTGGGTGCCAATAGTCAGACTACGGCTGCCCAACGTGACACCCACTGGAAGCATGTTGCGGAACATGTCCGTTCATTCGGCCATGAGGTGCGCACGGCGCAAGAGTGCAAAAAGCGTTGGAATGACATCAAGCGCAGCACTAAGGCTAAGCGTGCCTCTAATTACAACTTGACTCTGGTGACTGGCGGTGGGCCTGCACCAGAGGAGGAAGAGCTCACTCCGCATGAGGCTCTCGTTGCGGAGTTCATACCACCTGAATTGGTCGAAGGAGTGGGAGAGATGCTGGACTTTGATGCGCAGTCCAGTGAGTGTTGATGCGTGTTTGTTGAGGACGTGTGTGTTTCACTTGTGGGATGTGTTGTGCATGATTGCTGCTACATGTGACGTGTACATGGTTCTGATGTGTAAGTAATGCAATGCTTCCGTCATGCATGTCTCCTCTGCCTGCATGCAGGACTCCATGTAGGCATGCTCCCTTGCCCCTCCTCCGCCACTCTGCACCCCAGTTCCACCTTTGCACTGGTCTGCTTCAATCTTGCCAATGTGTAGTTTCTTGTTCATGTGTCCTGTGTAGATGCTAACTTCCAGCGTAGAATCTGCCAGACATATGCCGTGTGGTACAGCCTTAGTACTCGATGCAGGGTATCTCACTTGTACTGTGCATGGGTCAGATGTCCCGGAGGGACATGAGTGCCCATTCATGCTCCATGTGCATTGCACGCATGCCCCTATGTGTCCTTGACTGGCTGATCACTGTAATATAAGTCCTTGGTTACATACATTGCCTGCCATCTCATCAGCCTTCCCATGTCAACTGTGGCTCAGTCCTGCGTTGCACACATGTTTAGGCTCTGACAATCTGTGTGGCTCACAGGCCTCAGCCTGTTTAATGGCCAATGACTCTGTCCAATTCTTGTTGTGTCTTCTTCACACGTGGGCGGCCTCCAGAGTTTTCATCATGTGTCCTGCCTACTGTCCCAGCATCATTTGCAGTGTTGTCATTTGAATCACATTAAGCTGTTGATGCCAGTCAACACTGCCTGTCAATAAACAGGTGTATGGTCAGCCTTTTGATACCATGCTAGGCATCCCTGCTTTGGTACTGGGGTGGAGGGGTGCTTGGCTTCTAGATATCGTACACATTGAATGCACAATGCACGTGATGTGTGAATTTGACTTTGCACTGCCTTCACATTTCCTGGCACACACCATGGAGTGCTTGTACATGTAGGTAGTGAGTGGCGTACACATTTTCTGCACTGCATAGACCCACTTCCATGGAAACTGCCACCTTTCAACAGGTCTGATCACAGAGGCTATTCAAAGTAGACCCAGCATGCATGCCAGGTTATATGTTGTGTGTCACATTTCTGCCGGATGTGTTTGCTGTTGGTGTGTGTGTGTGTCGTGTGCTTCTGACATGTGTAGTGACCTTTTTCTCTCTATTTTTCAGGTGATGACGCAATGGAGGCGGAGGATGGTGTTGTCATGCCAGACACAGGGTTGGTAACACCACATCAACCCAGCACTAGTGGGGGTCGTGGCGTGGTAGGCCACGAAAACCCCCAAGTGCTGCATTCCATCTTGTCTCTGGCTGCCTATGAGTCCAGCCTTGATGACGACTCTGACGTCCATGTTGAGTTGGATGAGCATCAAGTCCATGTGTCAGGGGTGAGTGATTCTGATGTGGAAACTGCTCTGTATGCGACACCTGCACTGAGGGATCAGACAGTCTTGGTTCCTCCGCCCGTGGTGGATCGGGACGCAGGGTCACCCTCCACACCAGTCACTGTTGTGCCTGGGACATCACGTCGACGGGGGCATGTAGTCGTGCAGCCGCGGGTGGTGCCAACACAGTGAGGACCCCCGGTCCTTGGGTCCCGCAGGGGTCAAGCCCGGCAACGCGGTCGCCGCGCGCAACCACTGTATACTGAGTGGGAGCAAGACATGACTGCCAATGTCGAACGGCAGGGGGCAGCAATGGAGAACATCGCTGAGAGCATGGAGCGTGTGGCCCGATCTGTGCTCCCCCCTGCTAGGCAGGTGCTTCTCCAGCAGCAGGCGGCACGGTCCACGGCACGCTCGCTCAGGCTGGGTATGGCGGCCTCAGACAGGGCACGCCAGGCTGAAATGTCGTCTCTGCGTCAAGCAATTGCTGCTCACGCAGAGACGCACATGGATGCCCTGAGGGAGGAGTATGGTTCCCTCAGATCCACTCTGGGTGTCCTTATGATGTCCCAGAGGCAGCAGGCAGAGGAGAGGTTTGCACAGCTTGAGCGTACCATCTCGGCTGAGCTACAGGCTTGCCGGGAGATGCAGCGGTTGTCCAGCCAGGCCTTGCAGGAGGAACTCCGTGTTACACGTGCTACCTTGCAAGAGGAAGCACGTGTATCACGTGAGGTTCTGCATGCAGACCTATGTCACATCGCCACACAGAACCAGGCTCACCCGTCCGGCAGACTTGCTGCCGACGAGGGGCAAGCTGCGGCTAGGCGTGGCCAGGCTACTATGCCACGTCCTCCTTTACAGGATGAGCCAGACTCGGACGACCATCTATCTCCCACATAGGTCGGGCTGTGCAGGCGTTGAGCCCATGGAGGTTTTTTTTTTGGCTCAGCATCATCGCATGTCAATGTTGAGCAGCACCCTGTACCTCCCCCCTCCTGGGTGCCTCCCCTCCCCCCGGGTCGTATGTGGCCATTTTTGATTTTTCTTTTAGTTTATTTAGTTAAGTTTCTGTTTGATAGTTAGTTTAATTAGGTAATGTAGGTTTTCCATTGTTAGTGTAATTAGTTAATAGTTGATTTAGTTTAAAATTGCTAGTCTATTGTGCTTGCATGTGACGGTGCGGTGCTTTGTGGCTTTTGAAGGCATCCACTGTCTGTTCCAGCTGGGCCCTTCAGGCTTGTCTTGTGTATGTGTTTGCTGCTTGGGGTCCTTGACTCACATATGCCACTCCTGCCTCCCTTATCCATGGGTTCGCAAGGGTGGTTCGGTGTTACAGAATATTACACAAGGGCTTTGGACTGTCATATCTCTGGCATGTCTGGTGCTGTGTGACTTGTGTTGACACCCCTAGTGGGGATGATTTTGGTGTTATTGCCCACTGTTCAGCTTTTGCTAGATGGGGTGTGTCATGATTAATGTGTACATTGATTGCTATGCATTGTGTAGTATGTTTCATATCTTTCCTGTACACGTGCTTGTTGCAATTCATGCTGTAGATAGTGTTCCACACTTTGGATGTGAAAGACGGACTGATGGTGTGATTTGTGATGTGACTCTCTGACATGGTCAACTAATGAGATGCCTGATGAGACACACACAGATGACTTTGAAGCATTAATCATGTGTTTCGTGCCCTTTCTGCAGGGGGATGTGCCTCCAGAGCACCTTTGCCAGCAGACATGGCCCATTGGATGACGGAATTCTGGACCCGTTTGTTGGTGCCCACATGCACATGTGTGCACAAGCAGAGGCACAGGGATTGCAGACCCACATCCTAGAACTGCTGACATGTTTAAGGAACTCCAGGCAAGGTGAGCAACACAGGGGGGCCACGACACAGCAAAGCTTGCACCAGGCTAGTTGCACATGCAGGCTTAGTCACAGCACTGAGGGTGAGCTTAGACGAATATTGGTGTTGGAGCGCACAATGCAGCTCAGATGTGTTGGTGGACTGATGGCTGTTGATTTTAGGGTTGTCTGGGACACATGCAGGGGCAGTGGCACATACCCTCCGGTACACCAAGGTCCATTGAGGCACTTGTATCAACCATGTAGCCTTCCGAGACATGGAAAGGGGCAGCTCACAGGGACATACAGCAAGGGACATACTCGGGTGCAGTGCATGTCTTTTCCATGTACTTTATGATAAATGCACTGCCAACTTTGTTTCGGTCATGGTGGTACGCAACTTGCTCTGAAGTCATGGCTTGCTATATGGGTCTGTCTGCTTACCCAGGGAACATTGCATGTTGTGTGAATTGTGACACATTGGTGTTCCATTAGCCACGCACCCACCAGCGGCTGACTTCCTGCATTGACTGTGTATGACCCGTCACAGGGGTGATGTTATATATGGGTACGAAGCATCGACACCAGATTGTCTGTTTGTAGAGTAGTTTGTTGCTATGGGGCATGTTTGGTGTTGTGTTTTTGTGTAATTGGCATGTACAGGTTGTTGACTGTGGCTCTCTTTGCAGCATTGCAGTGCTCCTGTAACCGGACCTGAGAGTGCGCAGGCAGGAGGCCAGCACTCAAAACCAGAGCTAAGTGTCTTGTTGTTTTTCTTTCGAACTGCTCTGCATAGGCTTGCTGGGGAGTGCACTAATGCATGGATGTATGTGTGGTTCAATTTGGTATGTTTTTTCTCCCTAATCACCCGTGATCCTATGCAATTTTGAACCCTGTACCCTCTACCCTGTGTTCCTGCTTCCCGTACCTATCCAAGCAACGTTCCCTGACCCTCTTTCCCCGCTGGGGTTTGCCGATGCCTGTGTAAGCCCCGAACTTGCAGGCGCCAAAACCCTAGAGGGGGTGGTTGGTTCATACCACTCCTGAGCCTGGACTACAGAAGGCCATGACAATGATGTCCAAGTTTGTTTGGATTGTGTATGTGTTCATGCAGGTAGTACATTTTCATGCATTCCCTAGTTTCATGTGTCATTCCTCCTCCCCTCTCCTGCCACTCATTCCAGTCATCCAGTGTGTCAACACCTGTCCCGACTGCATATCCCTGAACCTCCTTCCCCAACAGGGTCTCAGGGGCCTGTGTGAGTTTGACCTTGCAGGCACCCGGGACATGGTGTGGGTGGTTGTTTCGTGACACTCCCGCGCCTGTACAGGGGACCTGTGACAGTACACATCCGTTCATGGTGCATCATCGTATGTCATGTACCACACATGTTTCACATCCTGTCGTGACATTGTTTTGCTGTGCTACCTTGGTTGTTGCATCATTGTGGTAATACTTGGCCTTTGTGAGGTACTGCTACGTCAAGTCATCTACTGGAGGGTGTTCTGGTTCATTTTTCTGGCTTGGATTTTGTGATTTTGGACATTGATTATGCGGGTGCAGGCACTTTTTTACATACAAGGTGAGAGATGGTGACGAAGGGTAAAGGTGATCCTGTGGCCAGGTGGAATTGAGGTTTGAAGGCTCCATGACCCAGGTGCAGTTGTGCAGTGGGTCATGTTCATTTGTGAGGGAGGGGGGGCGTGTTGTTGTTGATAGTTGCCTTGCCCTGCAGTGTGATGGGAACTCTGACATTGTAATGGTGGTATCCTATGTACATGTTGGGTTCTGCTGATCAATGCCTGTTCATGTGTTGTGTTTTCCTTTCAGGTGCGAGGGGATAGTTGTGGTTTGACATGCTGGGGTGTACACATGTTGAATGTTCACATGTGATGTGTAGAGAACACTAATGGTCACTTGAGTGCACATGCATATGTGGAGTGCATGTCCTTGCAGAGCCACACACTTGCACTCTGATGCACTACATGTACTCCCACCCTTGCATATCCACGTGTACACTGTTTGCCTTCTGGTGCCCACTGTGTCCCTGCAGCACATGTTCTGTGACCGATTATGGATCCTATACATGCCTAATTTGCTGTTTGATGTGGTCTGTCACTTAGATGTGATGCTCAGGGTGTGCATCACACACAATGGCTGTTCACTGTGCTGTGCACTGAGCAGTGTGTTGCAGGAGTAGGACACTGCACACATGAGCTGCAGTGTTGATTTTGCAATGCACAATGTGCATGTAGACAGGCATTCATTGTTATGTTACGTCTACGACTCTTGTAATGCATTTGGAAATGACTTATTTTGGGTGGGAGATTTTGTTGGTCTGTCATTTCATCTGATTCCGGGTCAAGCATCATTGTCTGATGCCACTGTACATTTAGGACATGGCATTGTGTACCTTATCGTTACTGTGTTGGTGTATGGGTATTGCTTGCCATGTCATGTTGTGGTTTGGGAGGGTTTGAGTGACATGACAGTGATGGCCATGGCCTGTTTTGCAGGTGTGTGTGATGCACACCTTGCATGTCAGGGTCATCCGCTTCTCAGAGCAACTAGCTGGGGGTAGATTTCTCTCTGCGGCAGGGCCCTCCCTCTGGAACAGACTTCCTGCCTCACTTGAACTTGAGGGGAACCATCTCCAGTTCTGGAAGCACCTCAAGACCTTCCTCTTTGCTTCTGCTTTCTCTCTGCCTCTCCCTTGCAGAATTCTTCACTGGAACTGAACTGGAGCTGCAACTGGGCCACTCTCACTGACCTCGGTCCCTGGCCCAGCCACTCTCCACTTGCACTGCCTCCTTGGCAACCCCTGCACTGCGGTACTGTCTCTCTATCCCTACAGCTCACCCTTCCCAGCACTTGCCTGCACTTACCTTTGCAGTTGCCACCAGCCGACCTATGTATTATTTTTTGGGCTACTTCCCCTGTACTGCACTCCCCCCCTTCCCCTTGCACTTTTCCCTTCTCCCTACCCCTGCACTTGCACGATCTCAATGACACCTGGCCTAGTAGTACCGTTGTCTGTCTTCCCTTGTTCCCCCTCCCTGCCTCATCGCGCCTTGAAATACTTGTGTATAGGCCATATCATGTCATATGTGTGCCTTTTGGTCACACAGGATAGCTTGTGTTTAAGTAGCTAGGGATGCAGACGATGTGGCACTTCCATGGCAACTATCTCAGGGTGGTGGGGTTGTGACAGTTGACTGTCTCTTTGTCATCATCGATTGTCCCCTGGTATGTGCCAGGCCTGTGTGCACTCCGCAGGGGTGGGAGTTTAGGTGAAAAATGTGGCCACAAGCTGGGTCCGGGCTTCCTCGCCACGTGCCCTGTCCCCTCCCATGGGCAGCGCCTGTGCCTGTGGTTGGGGATGTGGGGGCACCACCATGTCCACCGGGACGCCCTGCCGTGTTGCAACATTGTGCAGGACACATGCTGCCACAATGATCCTGCACACTACTGGTGGTGCATAGAGTAGTTGCCCACCAGAGCGGGCAAGGGAGCGGAAACGTGACTTGAGCACTCCGAATGTGCGCTCCACTATGCCCCTGGTTGCAATATGGGCGGCGTTGTATCTTACCTGGGGTGGTGTGGTGGGGTTCCGGATTGGCGTCATCATGTGGTAGCTCAGAGGGTAGGCACTGTCCCCTGAGGAGGTGATAATAGTTGAGATAATTAGGGTTTGGATATTTGTCTGTGTGTGACTTGCATGCATGTGCAAGGGCATTTGTACTGACCTAGGAGCCATGTGTTGCCATGCTGCCCAGCTTCCAGGGCCCGGCTCAGGGCGGACATTCTGTATATGAAACTGTCATGGGTGGAGCCAGGGTAGTTTGCATAGACAGAGGTGATGATTCCCTTTGCATCGCATACCACCTGTACATTGATGGAATGCCAGTGCTTGCGGTTTCGGTAGATGTGCTCAGTGGCCCTAGGTGGACGTAGGGCCACATGGGTGCAATCTATGACACCGAGCACTTAGGGAAGTGTGCCACCCAGAAAAAATCCAGGACAACGGCCTGCCTTTCTGCGGGTGTTCTGGGCATGTATATGTGTCTGCGGACTGAGGGGCACGCTGTCATGATTGCCAGTACCTGGTGTAGGCAGCGTGACTGCGTGGCCTGTGAGACCCCCCCCACTATGGCAGTGGTCCGCTGAAATGACCCAGTGGCCAAAAAATGCAGGACATTGAGCAGCTTCTCCAAGGGGCTCAATGCTTGGGAGCAAAGGGTGGGGGATGTAAGGTCATCTTCCCACTCCCTGACCAGGTCTAGGATGATATGGGGTGGAAACCTATACCTGCCGTAGACCTGGTCGTCAGGCATCCCAAAAAGGCTTGTCCGTGGTGCGAAAATGCGTGCCCTGGCTATTCTCCTCCTCCTGCGGTGTCCCACGATCAGTGCTGCGACAAATGGGGCATTCATCGTAGCTGTATATACGCGTTTGTTGTTTGCGCGCACTTTTATGCTGTGCGCGGGGACGCTTCCGCCTGACTTCGTGTGGCGGACGCGTTGACGCCTGTGCACGTCTTTTGCCGTGCGCGGGTTTCCCGTATTCGGATACGTGGTAAAACTGTAAGTCCGAGTGTCATCGCGTGTAATCGGAGGGAAGTGAGCGTACACGCGATTGGCCTGGGTACGTGTGTTTCGGGGTGCGCGGCAACTTTCACACGCGATTGGTGGAAATCCACGTGTGCTCTGTCATCACGTGTAATGAGGGAAACACCCGCGCGCGTCACGTCACAGACGCGCTCACGCGCTAAGGGCCTTTCCTCGAATTACACGCGGACGTGCAGTTTTTCACGCGCGCTGAAATGCCCATGCACGCCTGTACGCATCACGTCACAGGGGCGCTTGCGCTTGAGGGGCCTTCTGTCCAATGAAAATGTGTATGCGTGCAGACGCGCTTACGCGCTAAGGGCCTTTCCTCGAATTACACGCTGACGTGCCGAATTTTCACGTGCCAAATCACTCCGTATCAAGCTGGCCACGCGTAAGCACACGGAAGACCACGCTCCTGCCCAGAAGGCCGAACTACTGCCCCCCAGAGCCCCGAGCACGCTCCCACCTGCCATCTGCTGCTGCCTGACTGCCTGCTGCCCACGTGCCCTGCCATTTGCTGCCTGCACATCAGCCAGGGGTGCTGTTGCTGTGACCACCCCTGCTGGAACCGAAGACTCCCGACTGGGATTCCATCACTCCACAGCCCAGCCCCAGGACCCAGTTGCCCACCCACTCCTGCCTCTGGGGTTGTCATGTCGGGGCAAACACCATCTGAGACCACTGACAACCCCCGGCCAGAGAGGCAGAGGGGCACCAGCTTCAGTGCCACCGAAGTTGGTGTCCTGGTGGAGCAAGTCCTGGGGCAGTATGATGCCCTCTTCGGAAGTTCCCACGCCGACAAGGAAGGACGGACTCGGATCTGGACTGACATCGTGACTGCCATCAACGCGGAGGGGGTGGCAGTCCGCGACTTACAACATGTCAAGAAGCGCTGGGAGGACTTCAGGTCCAGGACCCTGAACAAGGCCCGGCGCCTCTTGAAGGCAGCAGATGCCAAGGGGCGCCGGGGCCACTTGTCGGAAGAACAGATGAGGGTCCTGGAACGCATATCCCCAGCGCTCCACGTCCAGGTCCTTGAGAGGCAGACCCGTCTGGAGTCGAGCGGTAAGTGTACATGCATCCTGATTGTGAGATGTGCGTGTGGTGATTTTTCAGTAGTGTGCAGGTTGCACATCTGTTTGTATGGGGTCGAGTATGGGTGGGGGTGTACAGGGCCGTGGGGCTAACACATGCAAGGGCTGGAATGTGTGAGACATGGATGGTGCTTGTGTGTGTAGGCTTGCATGCCAAATGCAGTTGTGTGGGCACACATGTTTGGATGAATGTGTATGTAAGTAGACATGTCCGTGATGTCACGCATGTATGTTGTTTTCAGCTGCATGTATCAGCACTGTGTACATGTGCATGTGTGTGTATTTGACAAGGGTGCAACAGTGATGCAACATGGATGCATGTGACAGCGGTATGTGGAAGCCTGATCGGCAGATGTGACATGGATGCCCATCTGAACACTGCGACACTTGGCAGAGGTGTACACATGCATGCAAGTGTGGTGGTGTGTGTACATGTGTGGTGCACTTCCTTTGTTGCATGTGATGTCTGGCTTACCTTTGCCTGCTCATGCTGTTGTATGTGTATGGATGGTGCTGGCAGTTGCGATATGGCTGTGGTATGGCTCATGTGTGCGAGTTGAAATGACATGTGTGTTGGGGATTGTGATGACATGTCTGAGGTTTGCCAATGCCACTCATGTACAACTGTCATGTGTGTATGTGTCCATTGTACAGTGCCCTGATGCCTGTGTTTTATTTCTCCCTGTATGCAGCGTCAACTGATGAAGAGGGTGGAGAAGGTGCTGTGGAGCACAGTGGCGGGGATCCCACCGCCAGCCGGAGACGCAAGGCCCGGCTCCCCTCCCATGTTGTCATCTCGTCGGGGAGTGAGGAGTCCGGTGCCGCGTCCCAGGCCGCAGCTGCCGGGGGGAGGTCCAAGAGGCAGAGGTTGGAGTTGGACTCCTCGGCAGCAGAAGGGGCAGCTGGGACCCCACAGGGCCCAACAGGGGAAGATGGCACGGAGTCATCCAGGTTGGTGGGGGGTTTGGTGGAGGAGGAGGCCGTGCAAGCAACAGAGACGGGGTCTGGAGGTGGGGATCCCACTGGTGCTAGTGGTGCAGTGCAGGACCAGGGACAGGAGGCAGCACAGGCCGCCGCGGAGGTGCCTGTGTGCAATCCTGTCCCTGATCCTGTCCCTGCATCATCTTGCACCAGCAGGGATGCCTACGTCCAGACCCGTTTTCAGGCAGGGGATGAGCTCACGTCAACTGGCCTTCCTCTGCCTGCGGACGTGGCTATCCGGGTCCGGGTTGAGCCTGTTCTGAGTGGTGTGGCGTTGCGTCAACGGGCCATGCGAGGTGACCTGCAGTCTTTTCATGAGGAGACTGCACGTCATCTCGAATGGCTCGTTGACCACGTCAGCCTGCTGGGACAGGTCATCCAGGCCGGATTCCTCCGTATGATGGGGCCTGCTACGACCCCCTCCTCAACTGAACCCCCTACGCGCCAGTCGTCCTCCGTGCCATCTTCCCACCCATCAGTTACCTGGGTGCCCTGTGGAGCTGCCTCTGACGGTGCGGCCAGGCTGGTGGAGGAGGCATCCCAGGAGGCAGTGCACGGGCAGAGGCACAGCAGCAGCAGCAACGTGGTGGGAGCCATGAAGGCTCGGGGCCTTCAACATCGGAGGGGCAGGCATCGGCCGGAGGGCAGGAGGACCCAGGACAGAGAGTGTCTTCCGTGTGGCAGCGGTTGGGCCACGCCATAGATGCGGAGCGGCAGCGAGCGGAAGAGGCACGGCTCACAATGGTCAGGGCGGAGAACTCCATGCGGAGGGCCCTGAGGCGGGCCGAGTGCCTAGAGGCAATCCGCAGGGGTTTGGAGGTGGACACGTTGACGGCCCTGCGGACCCTCTGGGCCATGGAGGAGGACCGCCTCCGGGACATTGAGCAGGAGTTCGATGATGCCCTGGCCCGGGACATCCACAAGTGAGCCGTCAAACTAGCCCGCTGACCTTGTACATAGTTATGTAGGTAGTGTTAGGTTTCATTTTTTTGGGATTTATTTTGGACCTTTCCGACATTGGCCACATTTTTATATATAGTTTATTTTATTAGTTAGTGTAGTTAGATAGGTTTCCTTTCTTTTGTTGGGATAATGGACCCTGGCTTGTTCCCATGTACATAGTTCACTGTTGGATTGTATTTTTCTTTCACATTTTAACCATGGAGCAATGGCTTTCTTTGTTATTTCCCATTGGATTTTGTTTTGTGGACAGTGACTTTGGACACCATTACTTTGGAATTTGATTTTTGGTTTTGCTTTTTTTCACGGACATGCTTCTTTTCATTTTTGTACATTCACATTTCTGTTTCTTTATTTTTGATTCTATTTATGTTTCCTTTAATACATATTTTTTTAGTGAACTTCAATGTGTGGTATCTCATTGGTTTCATGCATTTCATGATATGGGTTTTGAGATTCACTGACACCCATTGGGCGTATGTGAGGGAAATGTGTTTGTTTCGGAACTTGCAATTGGTGTTCTGTCATGTAATTGCCAATTATGAGTGGGTGGATGCAATACTCGGGTGGGTGTTTTGCATTTGGAGGCTGACCATAGGGACCAGGGATCTAGATTGTGATGACATGTTGGCTGGGGAACATGAGTTGGACATGGGTGGGGGCCTGATGGCGGGTGCCCCTGTACTGCTGGGGGGTGGGGGTGGTGGGAGACATGGGTGGGGGCCGGGTGGAGGGTGCCCCTGCACTGCTGGGGGGTGGGGGGTGGGGAACATGAGTTGGACATGGGTGGTGGCCTGCTGGCGGGTGCCCCTGCACTGCTGGGGGGTGGGGGGTGGGACGACATGAGTGGGGGCCTGGTGGAGGCTGCCCTTGCACTGCTGGGGGTTGGGGGTGGTGGGAGACATGGGTGGGGGCCTGCTGGCAGGTGCCCCACAGTGCTGGGGGGTGGGGGGGTGGGAGACATGGGTGGGGGCCTGGTGGAGGCTGCCCCTGCACTGCTGGGGGGTGGGAGTAATAGGGGACATGAGTGGGGGCCTGCTGGCAGGTGCCCCACAGTGCTGGGGGGTGGGGGTGGTGGGAGACAGGAGTGGGGGCCTGGTGGAGGCTGCCCCTGCACTGCTGGGGGGTGGGGGTAATAGGGGACATGGGTGGGGGCCTGGTGGAGGCTGCCCCTGCACTGCTGGGGGGTGGCGGTGGTGGGAGACATGAGTGGGGGCCTGGTGGAGGCTGCCCTTGCACTGCTGGGGGTGGGGGTGGTGGGAGACATGGGTGGGGGCCTGCTGGCAAGTGCCCCACAGTGCTGGGGGGTGGGGGTGGTGGGAGACATGGGTGGGGGCCTGCTGGCAGGTGCCCCACAGTGCTGGGGGGTGGGGGTGGTGGGAGACATGAGTGGGGGCCTGGTGGAGGCTGTCCCTGGTGGCTGGGGGGTGGGGGTGCTGGGAGACATGGGTGGGGGCCTGGTGGTGGGTGCCCCTGCACTGCTGGGGGGTGGGGGGGATGGAGACATGGGTGTGGGCCTGCTGGCAGGTGCCCCACAGTGCTGGGGGGTGGGGGGGTGGGAGACATGAGTGGGGGCCTGGTGGAGGGTGCCCTTGCACTGCTGGGGGGTGGGGGTAATAGGGGACATGGGTGGGGGCCTGGTGGAGGCTGCCCCTGCACTGCTGGGGGGTGGGGGTAATAGGGGACATGGGTGGGGGCCTGGTGGAGGCTGCCCCTGCACTGCTGGGGGGTGGGGTGGTGGGAGACATCAGTGGGGGCCTGGTGGAGGCTGCCCTTGCACTGCTGGGGGGTGGGGGTGGTGGGGGACATGGGTGGGGGCCTGCTGGCAGGTGCCCCACAGTGCTGGGGGGTGGGGTGGGGTGGGAGACATGGGTGGGGGCCTGGTGGAGGGTGACCCTGCACTGCTGGGGGGTGTGGGTGGTGGGAGACAGAAGTGGGGGCCTGGTGGAGGCTGCCCCTGCACTGCTGGGGGGTGGGGGTAATAGGGGACATGGGTGGGGGCCTGGTGGAGGCTGCCCCTGCACTGCTGGGGGGTGGGGGTAATAGGGGACATGGGTGGGGGCCTGGTGGAGGCTGCCCCTGCACTGTTGGGGGTGGGGGTGGTGGGAGACATGAGTGTGGGCCTTGTGGAGGCTGCCCTTGCACTGCTGGGGGGTGGGGGTGGTGGGGGACATGGGTGGGGGCCTGCTGGCAGGTGCCCCACAGTGCTGGGGGGTGGGGGGGTGGGAGACATGGGTGGGAGCCTGGTGGAGGGTGACCCTGCACTGCTGGGGGGTGGGGGTGGTGGGAGACATGGGTGGGGGCCTGCTGGCAGGTGCCCCACAGTGCTGGGGGGTGGGGGGGTGGGAGACATGGGTGGGGGCCTGGTGGAGGCTGACCCTGCACTGCTGGGGTGTGGGGGTAATAGGGGACATGAGTGGGGGCCTGCTGGCAGGTGCCCCACAGTGCTGAGGGGTGGGGGTGGTGGGAGACATGGGTGGGGGACTGGTGGAGGGTGACCCTGCACTGCTGGGGGGTGGGGGTGGTGGGAGTAAGGAGTGGGGGCCTGGTGGAGGCTGCCCCTGCACTGCTGGGGGTGGGGGTAATAGGGGACATGGGTGGGGGCCTGGTGGAGGCTGCCCCTGCACTGCTGGGGGGTGGCGGTGGTGGGAGACATGAGTGGGGGCCTGGTGGAGGCTGCCCTTGCACTGCTGGGGGTGGGGGTGGTGGGAGACATGGGTGGGGGCCTGCTGGCAAGTGCCCCACAGTGCTGGGGGGTGGGGGTGGTGGGAGACATGGGTGGGGGCCTGCTGGCAGGTGCCCCACAGTGCTGGGGGGTGGGGGTGGTGGGAGACAATGGTGGGGGCCTGGTGGAGGGTGACCCTGCAGTGCTGGGGGGTGGGGGTGGTGGGAGACATGAGTGGGGGCCTGGTGGAGGCTGTCCCTGGTGGCTAGGGGGTGGGGGTGCTGGGAGACATGGGTGGGGGCCTGGTGGTGGGTGCCCCTGCACTGCTGGGGGGTGGGGGGATGGAGACATGGGTGTGGGCCTGCTGGCAGGTGCCCCACAGTGCTGGGGGGTGGGGGGGTGGGAGACATGAGTGGGGGCCTGGTGGAGGGTGCCCTTGCACTGCTGGGGGGTGGGGGTAATAGGGGACATGGGTGGGGGCCTGGTGGAGGCTGCCCCTGCACTGCTGGGGGGTGGGGGTAATAGGGGACATGGGTGGGGGCCTGGTGGAGGCTGCCCCTGCACTGCTGGGGGGTGGGGGTAGTGGGAGACATGAGTGGGGGCCTGGTGGAGGCTGCCCTTGCACTGCTGGGGGGTGGGGGTGGTGGGGGACATGGGTGGGGGCCTGCTGGCAGGTGCCCCACAGTGCTGGGGGGTGGGGTGGGGTGGGAGACATGGGTGGGGGCCTGGTGGAGGGTGACCCTGCACTGCTGGGGGGTGTGGGTGGTGGGAGACAGAAGTGGGGGCCTGGTGGAGGCTGCCCCTGCACTGCTGGGGGGTGGGGGTAATAGGGGACATGGGTGGGGGCCTGGTGGAGGCTGCCCCTGCACTGCTGGGGGTGGGGGTAATAGGGGACATGGGTGGGGGCCTGGTGGAGGCTGCCCCTGCACTGCTGGGGGGTGGGGGTGGTGGGAGACATGAGCGTGGGCCTTGTGGAGGCTGCCCTTGCACTGCTGGGGGGTGTGGGTGGTGGGGGACATGGGTGGAGGCCTGCTGGCAGGTGCCCCACAGTGCTGGGGGGTGGGGGGGTGGGAGACATGGGTGGGAGCCTGGTGGAGGGTGACCCTGCACTGCTGGGGGGTGGGGGTGGTGGGAGACATGGGTGGGGGCCTGCTGGCAGGTGCCCCACAGTGCTGGGGGGTGGGGGGGTGGGAGACATGGGTGGGGGCCTGGTGGAGGCTGCCCCTGCACTGCTGGGGGGTGGGGGTAATAGGGGACATGAGTTGGGGCCTGCTGGCAGGTGCCCCACAGTGCTGAGGGGTGGGTGTGGTGGGAGACATGGGTGGGGGCCTGGTGGAGGGTGACCCTGCACTGCTGGGGGTGGGGGTGGTGGGAGACAGGAGTGGGGGCCTGGTGGAGGCTGCCCCTGCACTGCTGGGGGTGGGGGTAATAGGGGACATGGGTGGGGGCCTGGTGGAGGCTGCCCCTGCACTGCTGGGGGGTGGCGGTGGTGGGAGACATGAGTGGGGGCCTGGTGGAGGCTGCCCTTGCACTGCTGGGGGTGGGGGTGGTGGGAGACATGGGTGGGGGCCTGCTGGCAAGTGCCCCACAGTGCTGGGGGGTGGGGGTGGTGGGAGACATGGGTGGGGGCCTGCTGGAAGGTGCCCCACAGTGCTGGGGGGTGGGGGTGGTGGGAGACATGGGTGGGGGCCTGGTGGAGGGTGACCCTGCAGTGCTGGGGGTGGGGGTGGTGGGAGACATGAGTGGGGGCCTGGTGGAGGCTGTCCCTGGTGGCTGGGGGGTGGGGGTGCTGGGAGACATGGGTGGGGGCCTGGTGGTGGGTGCCCCTGCACTGCTGGGGGGTGGGGTGGATGGAGACATGGGTGTGGGCCTGCTGGCAGGTGCCCCACAGTGCTGGGGGGTGAGGGGGTGGGAGACATGAGTGGGGGCCTGGTGGAGGGTGCCCTTGCACTGCTGGGGGGTGGGGGTAATAGGGGACATGGGTGGGGGCCTGGTGGAGGCTGCCCCTGCACTGCTGGGGGGTGGGGGTAATAGGGGACATGGGTGGGGGCCTGGTGGAGGCTGCCCCTGCACTGCTGGGGGGTGGGGGTGGTGGGAGACATGAGTTGGGGCCTGGTGGAGGCTGCCCTTGCACTGCTGGGGGGTGGGGGTGGTGGGGGACATGGGTGGGGGCCTGCTGGCAGGTGCCTGACAGTGCTGGGGGGTGGGGTGGGGTGGGAGACATGGGTGGGGGCCTGGTGGAGGGTGACCCTGCACTGCTGGGGGGTGTGGGTGGTGGGAGACAGAAGTGGGGGCCTGGTGGAGGCTGCCCCTGCACTGCTGCGGGGTGGGGGTAAAAGGGGACATGGGTGGGGGCCTGGTGGAGGCTGCCCCTGCACTGCTGGGGGGTGGGGGTAATAGGGGACATGGGTGGGGGCCTGGTGGAGGCTGCCCCTGCACTGCTGGGGGGTGGGGGTGGTGGGAGACATGAGTGTGGGCCTTGTGGAGGCTGCCCTTGCACTGCTGGGGGGTGGGGGTGGTGGGGGACATGGGTGGGGGCCTGCTGGCAGGTGCCCCACAGTGCTGGGGGGTGGGGGGGTGGGAGACATGGGTGGGAGCCTGGTGGAGGGTGACCCTGCACTGCTGGGGGGTGGTGGTGGTGGGAGACATGGGTGGGGGCCTGCTGGCAGGTGCCCCACAGTGCTGGGGTGTGGGGGTGCAGGGGTACATGAGTTGGACATGAGTGGGGGCCTGCTGGCAGGGGCCCCACAGTGCTGGGGGGGTGGGGAACATGAGTTGGACATGGGTGGGGGCCTGCTGGCAGGTGCCCCACAGTGCTGGGGGTGTGGGGGGTGGGAGACATGGGTGGGGGCCTGGTGGAGGGTGCCCGTGGTGGCTGGGGGTGCAGGGCGACATGCGTTGGTGGGCAGTAGTGCAAGTTGACATGTGGGTTGGCTGGGGGGCATGGCCATGCTGGATGGGGTGCCTGCAGGACATGTGCAGGGTAGGCCCCTGTGGTGTGAGCCACCTGCAGGGGCCGTGGAGGGTGTAGAGGGAACACCTGGGAGGACCCACACGTGCAATTCACGTGTGGTGCTCCCCGCGCACCCCTGTAATACACGTACGCTGATGAGATCGCGTGTGGAACTTCCCGCGCACCCCTGTAATACACGTACCCTGATGAGATTGCGTGTGGAACTTCCCACGCACCCCTGGAATACACGTACCCTGCTGATGTTGCGTGTGATACTTCCCCCGCACCCCAAAATACACGTACCCTGATGAGATCGCGTGTGGAACTTCCGGCGCACCTCTGTAATACACGTACCCTGATGGAATCGCGTGTGGAACTTCCCGCGCACCCCCGAAATACACGTACGCCGCTCAATCGCGTGTGTAACTTCACACGCACCCCCGAAATACACGTACCCCGCTCAATCGCGTGTGTAACTTCCCGCGCACCCCCGAAATACACGTACCCTGATGAGATCCTGTGTGAAACTTCCCGCGCACCCCTGTAATACAAGTACCCTGATGGAATCGCGTGTGTAACTTCCCGCGCACCCCCGAAATACACGTACCCCGCTCAATCGCGTGTGTAACTTCCCGCGCACCCCGAAATACACGTACCCCGCTCAATCGCATGTGTAACTTCCCGCGCACCCCCGAAATACACGTACCCTGCTCAATCGCGTGTGTAACTTACCGCGCACCCCCGAAATACACGTACCCCGCTCAATCGCGTGTGTAACTTCCCGCGCACCCCCGAAATACACGTACCCCGCTCAATCGCAAGTGTAACTTCCCGCGCACCCCCGAAATACATGTACCCCGCTCAATCGCGTGTGTAACTTCCCGCGCACCCCCGAAATACACGTACCCCGCTCAATCGCGTGTGTAACTTCCCGCGCACCCCCGAAATACACGTGCCCCGCTCACACATGTGACATGTGCAGGGTAGGCCCCTGTGGTGTGAGCCACCTGCAGGGGCCGTGGAGGGTGTAGAGGGAACACCTGGGAGGACCCACACGTGCAATTCACGTGTGGTGCTCCCCGCGCACCCCTGTAATACACGTACCCTGATGAGATTGCGTGTGGAACTTCCCGCGCACCCCTGTAATACACGTACCCTGATGGAATCGCGTGTGGATCTTCTCGCGCACCCCTGGAATACACGTACCCTGCTGATGTTGCGTGTGATACTTCCCCCGCACCCCGAAATACACGTACCCTGATGAGATCGCGTGTGGAACTCCCCGCGCACCCCTGTAATACACGTACCCTGATGAGATTGCGTGTGGAACTTCCCGCGCACCCCTGGAATACACGTACCCTGCTGATGTTGCGTGTGATACTTCCCCCGCACCCCGAAATACACGTACCCTGATGAGATCGCGTGTGGAACTTCCGGCGCACCTCTGTAATACACGTACCCTGATGGAATCGCGTGTGGAACTTCCCGCGCACCCCCGAAATACACGTACCCCGCTCAATCACGTGTGGAACTTCCCGCGCACCCCCGAAATACACGTAGCCCGCTCAATCGCGTGTGTAACTTCCCGCGCACCCCCGAAATACACGTACCCTGATGAGATCGTGTGTGGAACTTCCCGCGCACCCCGGTAATACACGTACCCTGATGGAATCGCGTGTGTAACTTCCCGCGCACCCCCGAAATACACGTACCCCGCTCAATCGCGTGTGTAACTTCCCGCGCACCCCGAAATACACGTACCCCGCTCAATCGCATGTGTAACTTCCCGCGCACCCCCGAAATACACGTACCCCGCTCAATCGCGTGTGTAACTTCCCGCGCACCCCCGAAATACACATACCCCGCTCAATCGCGTGTGTAACTTCCCGCGCACCCCCGAAATACACGTACCCCGCTCAATCGCATGTGTAACTTCCCGCGCACCCCCGAAATACATGTACCCCGCTCAATCCCGTGTGTAACTTCCCGCGCACCCCCGAAATATTCGTACCCCGCCAATCGCGTGTGTAACTTCCCGCGCACCCCCGAAATACACGTGCCCCGCTCGCGCAGGCCCAATTGCTGTATGTTGCCACTTTTATAATGCGCAGGGACGCTACCGCCTGCCTTCGTGTGGCGGACGTGTTTCGGCTTGTGCGTGTCTTTGGCTGTACGTGGCTTTGCCCTATTCGATTCCATGAATACGTGTGGTTCGAGTGCGTGTGGGCGTTCCATCTGATTCACTGCAGTACATACCCAGTTACGCCCTTATTTTCGCGCGTTGTTCCCCATTCCGCGCGTTACGCCCCGTGTTCCGCCCACTTTCTGGTGTATGCGCCGAGGTTGTGCGCTTTCACTGTGCACGTCGCGCACGCCTTTCGGGATGTTGCAGTGACTTGTGCGCCATGCACGGGTTTGGCGCACATCCCGAGGTAAACACACGCAGGGACTTTCATTTGCGCTTGCGCCTGCTTGCGCCAAGATTTTCGGCGCACGTTTGTTCCATGAATCAGCCCCTAAATGGTTTGAATTAGCTCTCTACCTTATAGCAGAAACAAATATGAAGTAACTGACCCCTTAATACTTTGCAGTTAATGCACTACAAAACTTGACAACAACCAAACTCCTTCACGTGCTATCACAAATAATTTGGAATTATATCCACTACCAAAACTCCTACAACAACTCAATTTATATGAGAGCATCATAATTCGAACAGTGCACCCCTTTCAGGCAATAATACGCCTTCAACCAAAAACAGCTAAATTACCTCCCTCTGAATTAGTGAAAGGTATTCGTGGAAAAGTAATGTATTTACCATTAGATCTAAAAGAAAATGTGCACACTCTAGGAGTGCAACATCCAATGGAGCAATCTTTAATTATCCTAGTAAATGGTGTACCTACAAAAAACAAAAAAAAATGGCAACAACTGGTAGATTTACATAAAGTTAGACAAGCTTTGCAATATCTAAATGACAATAATGATTACTACAAAGAAATTAATATTGAAGAAAACCACTGAAATAATTCAAGAGACACAAGAAGCTGGTCAATTTGAGCTCCTAGATCCTGCTACAATATCCAATACTTTAGACCATTATACAATTCACCCATTGCATTCTAATGACACCCTAGAAGATGCAATAGAAACTTACCAAACGCGTCAAACAAAACGATCACCAATCAGCATATGGGAAAAAAGTATAGAAGCACATGCTTTCCTCTACTTTTTCCTACTGGCAAAGGAGGAAGGTACGATGAAAGACCTATTCAAATAACAGCATCAGAATATCGCTCATTACGGATGTATTCTGAAGATCCCAGATTTAGACAAAATGTGGAATACATAATCCACCTACTCTTTGAAATTGAACTAGCAACTTCATGTTACGGAGTTGCACACACATTAAAATCAGGATCCCACTTTAAAAATATGTCAGCTACACAATTATTACAAAAAGTGCAACAAAAAGATGATACAATCAAATATTACAAATCTATTAGCAAATATGCGTGGTACTAAAGAATACTAGTTTTGACGTCACAGAGATGTACGTTGTATGATAAGTAACCTTTGCCCACCCACTTGGTTTGTTACATTAAGTTGTGCAGAATATGCATGGGAAGATTTACATGATTTCCTATGCATATCAAACAAAAACAAAACAAACATAGATATACTAACACCTGGAGAACTTTGTTCTCTAGATCCTGTTAATGTTTCAAGATATCGCTTCATTGCTATGCTACACTTTATTTGTAATAAAACTGCTCCTCCCCTTGGAGAAGTGCAACACTTCTTTTGGAGAAAAGAATATCAAGCCAGAGGAGAACCACATATCCACATGCTTTTATGGATTAAAGATGCACCTAAATTTGGTCAAGACAGTGACGCCACTGTTTTACAGTTTATTGAAAAATATGTCACTTGTCAAATTCCGTCAGAAGCAACAAATAGTGATCTCCAAGCACAAATTTAACAATTTCAAATACACAAATGTGGCAAATATTGTCATCGCAAATACAAAAACAAAGGGAAATACTACACCAAATGCCGCTTTGGTTTCCCTAGACCGGTTACAAAAAGAGATCAAGTGAACAGCTTCATGTCTTCAGTTAGACATAGTGTTAAAGGCAAATCACCTAAAAATACATATTACATAAAAAAGAACAGAAGAAGAAAAATATATCAATGACTACAATGCAATCATTGCCCACTTATGGAATGCAAACATAGATGTGAAGTACATTGCAAATAATTCCACTGCAGTTGCACGATATGTTACAGCATACTTAACCAAAGCAGAAAACACAGAGTTACAAGACCTCTGGAATGACCTGTCATCAGACAAAACACTGTCTCAATAATTATACAGCTTGGGCATAAAAATGCTCTCCCATAGAGAATGTAGCTCCTTTGAAGCAGCAGATAGTTTAACTGGTACTGCTTTGTATGGAAAATATGAAAATATAGTATGGCTAAGTCTTGGTCCTGCTAAATCTAGAAAAAGAGTTCTAAAATCATATGAAGATATAGAAACAATAGCCAAACATGATCCCAACAGCCAAGACATTTTAAAAAACAATTTGCTGGACACATACTACCCAAACAGAAGTACCACTTTGGAAACCATGTGTCTATACCACATAGCCCAAAACTTCACATACAAAAATAATATAAAACCTGATTTAAAAAATGGTAAATACAGAGTGTCAAATTGTGAAGGCATCTTAGTAAAACTCACCAAACCAAATTTAATTAATCATATCAAATTGTCATTAAACACTCCTCAACATAAAGAACTATATTACATGTCCCTGCTACAACTCTTTAAACCATGGAGAAAAGAAGAAGAAATACTAGATAACTATGACTCCTATGAAGATGCTTTCAAAGCAAATGAAAGCACTATAACTGATGTAAAATTTACACAGTACAAAACAATGTTGCACAATGAACAGTAACACAAAGAAGAACTGCAGGCCCAACTAGATAAGGACACCCCTGACAGTAGTCATCCTTCTGTAACAGAAAGCCAAGAACCACTGGGAGAGCCACTAATAACAAATGAGGCAGAATTAGCTATGACAGAAGGAGAAAACACCATGTGTCAGTATGAAGATAAAGAAGACTTAACTATACTACAATCAAAACTAAACAATGAACAACGTAGCATTTTTGAAGAAGTAACAAAAGAAATTGCACATGGTGTACAACATGAAAACAAAGAATGCACCTGCCAAAATTACAAACCTATACTACTATACGTCAGTGGTAAAGCTGGTTCTGGCAAAACATTCTTAATCAAAATCATCAGTAAATTCCTTCAACAATTGACAAACAACAAACTGTCAGCTGTTGTCACTGCCCTCACAGGTTTAGCTGCCTACAACATAGGCAGTGTCACTTTACACCGATTACTATTCCTGCCAGTAGAACACCAAAACAAATTAGACTATTACAAACTTTCTACAGAAGCTGCAATGGAACTACGCAGAGTATTAAAACAAATGAAAATGCTATTAATAGATGAAGTGAGCATGGTCTCCAACCTAATGTTGGCCTTGATTCACCTCAGATTACAAGAAGTACTCAAAACAAACTACGAAGAGCTCTTTGAAGGAAAACACATTATTGTTTTCGGAGATCTTCTTCAATTAACACCAGTGAAAGGTGAGCCTATTTTTAAAACCTTAGGACACAAACTCTGCCGTAAAACTGTTGGCAGCATTGGAAATGTCAACCTTTGGCAACATTTCCAATACAGAGAATGAACACAAAATATGCAGCAATCTGCAGATCTCCCTTATGCCAACACCTTAAAAAGTATTAGAGTTGTTATATTATCTCAAGAAGCACAAACACTATTGAAAACCCGGCACATTCATGCACTTTATGGCCATAATGCATGTGCTACGGAAGTTGTGGAACAATTATCCCACAAAAATGTAAATTGTATGGCCTTAATGCCAACTCTTGCAAGCTGTTTCAAATTCAATGAAACAATGTTAAAAAAAGAAATGCAACCAATAATTGAAATTAGCACCACAGACAAACTAGACATACATGGTATGACACTACCCATGTGTGAACAAGCCACAACAAGACTAAATAGTTTAGAAATTTCAATCTCCAACACAGCTGGATTGGAAAAAATATTAAAATTATCCTTAAATTGCAGAGTAATGCTTAAACGTAACCTTGACGTGGATCAAGGACTAGTTAATGGAGCACTAGGTACAGTTGTTGGCTTTCAAACATACCCACGTGACAACAACATTCAGTTTGTCAATATTCTCTTTGACAAACTTTCAGAAGTGAAAAGGATAGGACGCTCAACAGCTTGATTCCTTCTCTTCAAAGACATGTATGTACGCAGAGAACAATTTTCTCTAACTCTTGCATACGCAGTCACCATTCATAAATCACAAGGTCTTACCCTAGACAAAGCATTGATAGACATTGGTAACACAGTCTTTAAAGAAGGCATGAGCTACGTAGCACTATCACGCTTACGTACACTTGACAGTCTATTTCTAATCAACTTTGATGCAAGTAAAATAAACGATGATATTCCTTGCATTTTAGAATACAATAGACTGCGTTCACTATACACCCCCATCTAAAAACATTTCCTATTCCACAAAAAGTAAAATGTTCGAAAAAAAACGAAATCAAACATAAATGCAACAGGATGTCACTGCAAATCTTCCAAAGAGATCAAAAGAAACTAATAGTTCATCAAGTACCACAATCAAAAAAGAACATATTAGGGAAAGTAAACCAGGTACTTCTTCAAAAAAGGAAGACAAACTCCAAAAAAAGCACTCAGATACAGAACTATCTGGTCCATTTAAACTTTCAAATGTAAATGGTGTAAGTTGCTACGCAAATGTAGCAATGAATATTCTATTTCAATTACCACCAATAGTTGACAACATTTATTTACACAGTACAGACCAATTGTGCTTGCAAATGTTAGTACTTCATAGAAACGCAACAAAAAATCCTGACAACACGTATAGTGTTTATGGAATAAGACAACAATTGGACTACTGTGCTGGAATAGTGAAATTCACTATAAACTCACCGGAAGATCCATAAGAATTTCTAATGTACTTACTACAAGTACTGGAAAACAAAAACATACCTATGAATGAAATCATACAGATTTCATACATGTGGAAACATACATGCACTCTGTGCAACAATGTGACACAAGAACAAGTCCCCAATGAGCGCTTTGTGTATGTATCAATACCTAATTGTGAATCCGTTTCATTTCAGCAACTTGTACAAAATGCAAACCATGGTAGATTATGTACTACCTGCAATTCAGATAATCACTCCACCTTACTAATACAAACACATAGTAAATACATAATACTAATGATTCTACGTTACAATGCAAATGGTACCAAAAACAACTGCAAGCTGACTGGATTCACACATGGTCAAGTATCACTTGGTAAAAAAACCTTCAAAACAATAGGTATAATCTACCACGCAGGAGCCACAACCAATGCAGGTCACTATACTGCATATATAAAAAAGAATTGTGGATGGTTCGAATGTAATGATAGTACCATTACTCTAAAGCAGAGATTACCTGCAAATCTTACAAACGCTTATTTAATCTTCTTAAAACCAAAATGTATTAACTAAACTGTACTTAAACATTAACTAAACTTTTATTAGAAAACTATAAACTGTTACAATATGCCAACAGCTATATAACTGCCCCAAGATTCTACAACAACTAAACAGATAAATTAATACCACTAAATTATATAAAAAAATAAACAGTTAGAATACGCCAACTGGTATCTAACTACCCCAAGATTTTCAATAACCAAACAGATAAATCAATACCACTACATTATAACAAAAAATAGACAGTTAGACTACGCCAAATGGTTTCTAACTACCCCAAAATTTTACAATATCCTACCAGATAAATCAATACCACTTCATTATAATTTCTTAAAACCAAAATTTATTAACTAAACTGTACTTAAACATTAACTAAACTTCTATTAGAAAACTATAAATGGTTACAATATGCCAACAGCTATATAACTGCCCCAAGATTCTACAACAACTAAACAGATAAATGAATACCACTAAATTATATCAAAAAATAAACAGTTAGAATACGTCAACTGGTATCTAACTACTCCAAGATTTCCAATAACCAAACAGATAAATCAATACCACTACTTTATAACAAAAAATAGACAGTTAGAATACGCCAAATGGTATCTAACTAACCCAAACTATTACAATATCCAAATAGATAAATCAATACCACTTAATTATAACAAAAAATATACTGTTAGAATAAGTCAACAGGTAGCTAACTGCTCCATAAATCTGCAACAAGCCAATATGTAAAGCATTAGACAGAAACAACAAGTGAACACTGAAAACAAACAAACAGACTGTAGCATAACAAAAAAAGGTGTTTTTTAAAATCCAACATGGATTTTTTTTCTCCCACAGACCCAATGATTTTAGCAACAAACACAGACACTGAGCGAATTGCACAGTACACTGGTTTGTAATCTACTAAATATGAGGGTAAAAAAAAAATGCTGATTATTCAATGTTATAAGTTGTTACAAAATACCAATACTAACATGATCTTTTCTTTTGTCACAGAAATAAACAAGAAATACATGTACTACAGTTACTAAACCAAACAGTAAGTATATTATATTAAGTACAACCATGACAGCAAATCACACCCATAGTGACTTATAACTTTGCTGCCTATAAATTTGATCTTGTCCATGCACCCAAGACTATAGACCCTGCCCACAACCACCACAGCATATCACACCCTATGGCCATAGGCCATGCTCCCAAGACTCTATGCCCAGGCCACAACCACCGCAGCATATCACACCCATAGAGTCAAACATTTTAACTATGCCATATGGACACTTTTAATGTCTGCGGACATCATGAGTGTCCTTAGAACAGTTTCAACTTGCCTACGAGCAGTACGGACAGACATAGCATCCTCAGGAAACCCTCATTTCGTTTATTTACGAACATCCCAGGACACATAATGTGTTCTAAGAAAACTTTGAAAATGCTTGCGAAGATGTGTTCTTAGAACAATTTGAAATTGCTTGCGAACAGAACGGACAGGCATACCGTCCTCAGGACACCCCCATTTTATTTATTGACGAACATCCCAGGACACTTGATGTGTTCTTAGAACACTTTCAGCTTGCTTGCGAATAATACAGACAGGAGTAATGTCCTCAGAAAACCCCATTTTAGAACATCCACGTTGTCCGCGGACAAAGCGAACACAACAGGGCGGTCTACCACCTAAATAAATAAAACATTTAACCCATTTCTTACTCCCCCACCCTCCCCAAACACTTTCACACAACAGCACACTGTATTAAATAGTATTTTTCAACAAAGTTTACCGCGCTGTCCGTGGACGTCTGTGAATCCAAGATGGCGGGCGTTCCCGAAAATCTGACGCGTTTCACACTCTTCACCGTCCAATCAACGAACACGTTGCATGTCTGCGGACAGGATGCAAGCCGATTGGCCAATCCGGACACCGTCCGCGGACCGAACAGGGAAGTGTGTCCGTGGACCGAACATAGATATCACACATTTTTTGTGACCTACTTTTTGGTCATTTAAAAAAAAAATAATGGACGGAGTTTCACCAAATTTGCAAAAGCACGCTTTCGGGACCAAGCTGCTGCCCCTGGCCCAAATTTGGTGAAAATCCATCGAGCGGTTTGGGCTGTAGGTGTGAGCAGAGTTTTCCCCCATTCAGTCTATGGGAAAAAAAGAAGTTTTGGGACCCCCCCTATCACTCTGCCCCCCCCCCAGTCCAAACCTCACCAAACTTTGCAAGAAAATTCAGAGTGACCCATATACTTCAACTGCAAAGTTTGGCGAGGACTCGTCCATGGGGAGCGAAGTTATAAGCCACCCAAAAATGGCTCTTCCTATGGAAACAGCAACTTAACCATAACTACACAGCCACTACCGTGCCTGTGTAATATATGTATATTCAGTGAACAAACTTTGTTAAAGGGATGTTATGGTTAAGTTGCGCTACTAAAAACCTTTGAAATTCAGTTAAAGGGACGTTATGGTTCCAAGTAAAACCGAAAACCCCCTGAAATTTGCCAGTTATGGTAAGCTAAGCAACCATAACTCACGCCACCACCGTGCACTGCTAAGACTTACACCCACGACATCAAAGATGACATCACAAATGTCATTGATGACATCACTGATGACATGATATGATATGGCATTTGTAACGCGCCTATACACAAGTGTTTCAAGGCGCGACGAGGCAGGGAGGGGGGAACATGGGGAGACAGACAAACGATCCTACTAGGCCAGGTGTCATTCAGATCGCGCAAGTGCATGGGTAGGGGGGACGGGAAAAGTGCAAGGGGGAAAGGGAGAGGGGAAAGTGCAGTACAAAGTGATTAGTAAAATACAAGATAAATAATAAGGGCCAACTGGTGGCAAGTGCAGGATAAGTGCAGACAAGTGCTGGGAAGGGGGGCTGTAGGGATACAGAGACAGTCCCGTAGTGCAGGGGTTGCCATGGAAGCAGTGCAGGGGAGAGTGGCTGGGCCAAGGGCCGAGATTGGCGAGTGGCCCAGTTGCTGATTCAGTACAGTTTCAGTGATTTAGCAGGGGAGAGGGGGAGAGAAAGCAGAAGCAAAGAGGAAGGTTTTGAGGTGCTTCCGGAACCGGAGATGGTTCTCCTCAAGTTTCAGGGAGGCAGGAAGGCTGTTCCAGAGGGAGGCCCCTGCTGCGGAGAGAGATCTCCCCCCAACCCGGCAAAACTGGCAAATTTTAGGGGTTTTTCGGTTTTACTTGGAACCATAACGTCCCTTTAACAAAGTTTTTTTCACTGAATTTCATAGGTTTTTAGTAGCGCAACTTAACCATAACGTCCCTTTAACAACGTTTTTTCACTGAATTTCATAGGTTTTTAGTAGTACAACTTAACAATAATAACTCTGACTTTATGTACATGTAATATGGAACATACTGAACCCCTTCTACTGAATTTGATGTCCGCAAACTCTTTTAATGTCCGCAGACATGTACAGACAACAGTACCACTACCTAAAAACTCTGGGGGGGTATGTTTAATTGTTATACCATAACATATGAACATTTTACAAATTCACAAACTAGCACACATACACAGTATATGCAGTAATACATAAGAAGTGTAACCCATATATGTAACACACTAACCATTCATTTAAATACAATGGCCCTCATTACGAGTTCGGCCGGTAGCCATGCCGCTATTGGCGGCATGGCTGCCGCTGAAATCGCATCCGTGTCCGGGTCCTCGGAATGAGGACTTACCGGGCCATTCCGAGTTCGGATGGCCCGGTAATTCCTCCCTCAAGGACCCGGACACGGTCCTTCCCCATTCCCATTACAGCCCCCATAGGGCTGAATGGGAATGGGAGAGGGAGCAAACAACGGGCCATAACGAGATGGCCCGTTCTTTGCTCCCTCTTCCCCTCGCGGGACCCGGTAAGCACGCCTAGTTTTCCCAGGCGTGCTTAACGTGTCCCGCGAGGGGACCTCGTAATGTGGCGGAATGGGTTGAACGGCGCTGTCACCTTTTACGGCGCTGTTTAAGCCGTTCCGCCAGGGTCGTAATGAGGTCCAATATGTTCTAAAATGGAATATACCAAAAGAAGATAAATAGGCTTCCAACATAATTACCTCACAGACACTCCCCAACTAAGAGCAAGACCAGACCTACAGAGTACTCAGAACATACCTTACCTGAAATAGTAATCATTTTACTCATATATTTATAAACTTTCTGCATTAGATTAAAAAAAAATTATATTATCTTTTTTTTCTCACAGAAATGTCTAGTACTCTGGAATGGCTAGAGGAGCATTTCCCACATGAGGAAATGTCAGAAGATAGTGAAACTAATGGTAGACACTTTACAATATAAACCATTTAATTATTATTATTTTATATAGCATACCAAAAAAGAAAATACCTCTGAAGAAACTGTTATGGATAACACTCTTGACAGCATAAAAGAAAAAATGGATTTATTGTTCACCAATTTTAATAATTTGAAAACTTTTGTTGAAGATCATTTTAAAACAAAAACCTCATACCATTGTACCACATGTACTAGTCCCCCCTCACCATATCCCAGTCAATTATCCCCAAACCCTCTCCATAACCCAAAACGTTTTGATGAGACTTCCATCCCTTCTTCACCTGATACCAATCCTGTTGAAACCCCTAATTCTCCTGTTTTTGTTTCCATTTCTGCCTCACCTTCTCTGTCATAAATTGTTAATGTATGTTAAATAAAGTTACATTTTTATATTGTGTTGTAATTAATTTAGGTGCCCGCGGACAGCGCGGGTGTTCTGAAATGTCTGTAAATAAACGAAAATGGAGGTGTCCTGAAGAACACTATACCTGTCCGTACTGTTCGCTAGCAAGTTGAAACTGTTCTAGAACACACGCGGTGTCCTGAAATGTTCGTAAAGAAACAAAAATGGAGGTGTCCTGAACAACACTATACCTGTCCGTACTGTTCGCTAGCAAGTTGAAACTGTTCTAAGAACACACGCGGTGTCCTGAAATGTTCGTAAAGAAACGAAAATGGAGGTGTCCTGAAGAACACTATACCTGTCCGTGCTGTTCGTTACCAAGTTGAAACTGTTCTAAGAACACACGCGGTGTCCTGAAATGTACGTAAATAAACAAAAATGGAGGTGACCTGAAGAACACTATACCTGTCCGTACTGTTCGCTAGCAAGTTGAAACTGTTCTAAGAACACACGCGGTGTCCTGAAATGTTCGTAAATAAACGAAAATGGAGGTGTCCTGAGGACGCTATGTCTGTCTGTATTGTTTGCAAGCAAGTTGAAACTTTTCTAAGAACAAACGGCTGTCCGTAACTGTTCGTTTGACGTGTGACACACTTTTAATTACTTCAGGACCCGAACAGTGTCCGTAGAACATCAACGTGCATGCGCAAACCAATGTCCATGCATTTGGTGTCCTGCGGACAGCCGCTCCCTTCACGGACATGTTCATGAAGCGATCATGTGACCGTGCCCACGCTGATCGCGTGTTCTAAAATGCGGACACTGTTCGTGTCCCCGAACAATTTTAAAGTAAATTTTCAAGTAATCCACAATATTTCTCAATAAAACCTCACCATAGCACAAGTCCCACATACTAATCATGAGTTTCTACATACTTTTTGAAACTTTTTGAACCTTTTTTTTGTGTTCGATCTGTCCGCGGACAGCGCGCATGTCTGTGAACCGCGTACAAGCACCCCTATAAAAGACCACGCCCTAGAGCTTATTCTCATTGTGTTTCTGGCACTACTGCCACCTGGTGCTGCACCTGCTTCAGCACAACCCCCACCCCCTCCACCACCACCTCCCCAAGGACCTGAAGAGGAGAACAGGAGTGAGGATGCAGAGGAGGAAGACGAGAATGAGGTAGTGGAAATCCCTACTACCCGCACTCGGCGTGAGTCTTGGGTGTGGCGGTTATTTACCATTCATGGGAATGGTCCTAAGGCTCGTGCAAACCGAGTCACCTGCAATGAGTACAAAATGGTACTCAATCGTGGGAGGCATGGTTCATATAGCTTTGGGACCACTACCATGAAGCGACACCTCAAGTCATTCCACACTGGGGCCGTTCGCAAGGTTGTACCTTGCGAGGAGCGTAGTACGTTGATTTCCTCTACTTCATCCTCCGTTTCTGATCCTGTCACCACAAGGAACACTCCTGTAGGACAGCGTCTTCCTCAAGCTGCCTCACAGGCCATTCCCAATGCTGATGACCCTTACCTTTCGAGGGTCACAGTTGTGTGTATGTACTGCGACGCAGTACTCTGCAGGGGGGAGTGACTTCACAGTGCTTTTGAGACTATCGTCTCAGAACACGAGAAGACCTGCTCACTACCCAAATAAAACCCACTCTACATCTTCCTCTCTCAGCTCCCCCTTTCTTATCCCTGTGGTTGGTGTCCCCCTTTCCCCTCCTTTCCCCTCCTCTCCTAGTGTGTCGTGTATAAAAAAAAACCAAAAATATAAAACAACAAAAATGAAAAAAAAATAAGGCTCTTTTCAGAGCCGCCTTTCACAGTTAAAAAATAGAAGTGAAAATAAATGAAGCAAGGACAGTCCATGGACATCTAACATTTTGGGGTGCTGCCCTATCATAACCATTGCAATTTTCTCTGGGAGGAAGTGGTGGCTCTGAAAAGAGCCTTTGGCTGGTGTTTGTGTTTCAAAAATTATAAATACTCAACACCTACTTCAAAATGGATGCTGTAATTCTAAAAAAGGTCGCAATGCATTTTGTATGTTTCTTAGAAAAATCTAATTGCCAGCATAAATTAGATGTACTCCATCTCTGCGAAAAATGTATGTACTACGAAACATAATATTTTCATTGTGAAAAGAGGACATGCCAAAATCTCTTAGAAAGGCACAAACAGCCTTATTGACATTGCGCCTTACTTTCTCCATTTGTGG
Organism: Ambystoma mexicanum; assembly: GCF_040938575.1. Classification (NCBI taxonomy): domain Eukaryota; kingdom Metazoa; phylum Chordata; class Amphibia; order Caudata; family Ambystomatidae; genus Ambystoma; species Ambystoma mexicanum. The sequence goes on along the minus strand of NC_090936.1, from coordinate 1,138,921,942 downwards.
ACCAAATGAAGAAGAACGAAGCCACATTTGTCTCTGCGCAATCCGCGAAAAAATTACTTGAGAATTTGGAAACATGTCCATGACCTTCCCAAGTCCTTCTTTCATTGCAAATTGCAAAGAAATTCCAGACACATGTCCTAAACTGTTCCCTCCACAATGAATTATAATTATATCTGGATGTTGCTCTGTCTCCAAAGTAGCACAGAGAGGTAGCAAGTCCAACCACTTCATTCCACGTACTCCATGCCAGTGTACTTCCACATGTGGGGATCCAAGATCTACAGCTACTCCACAGCTTTCTGCATGCGCCTTCAACCAATGTATCCACGAGTCTCCCAAAATCCAAACAATCTGTTTTCTGAAACACACAGCCATAGCTATCTGTTCTTCTCTCATCAAAAAGAGTATCTGAGAAACTCTCTCCTGGCACAACACACCCACTAAACTTTCCTGACCAATCCCTTTCTATGCTCATTCTCATTTGCATGGCTTCCCAACCCACAAATCCCCAGATGTAACACCCGATGTCCGCGGACATATTGTAACATGGACAGCCCTTCTACCATTTCCACTTCACTCTCTGTGCCATTCCCTCATTGGATGTAGCTAAGAGGTCACATGACCATCCACCAATCACATCCAAGACCTCTACATCTAACTGCATCATCATAGATCAGCACTGCAAATGTACTGTGAATCTCTCTGAGTACAAGTGTCATATCATTGGCAAGCACCATCTACAAGAAATACTGTACTAGTCTCCAAGATTTCTACTTGCAGCTCCATACATATCCATATGCATGAACACAAACTACAGGTATGCATATGTTCTGTAAAGTACATGAACAAATTTTCTAACTGACTTTTAGCTTGTATAATCTGTTAATGAATCTACTGTCTTTTTTTCAATCTCCTAAAATCAACTGTCACTTACAAACCTTTATACTATTTAATTTCTTTATACACACACACACACTCAAATCATGTTGAACTAAAATTTTTGAAATAAAAAATATAAACTACATATAGTCAAACAAAATTGCATGCACACTCTATGTTCAAATCTCAAACAATAATACTTGTACAATTCCATAACATTTTTTAAATTTTTATATTTATTTACTTACTTACATTTATATAGGACAAGTAGCCCATGACATTGAGGCACTATTACTTGCAAAAGCTTAGTTACAGGAATAGTGGTATTCAGTGGTACATTATGAACTTCACAAGGCATACTAAAGATATTGGGCCTCATTACGACCCAGGAGGTAAGTTACCGCCTGGGTCGTACCCTTACCACCATGGTGTAAACTATGTTTACACCATGGTGGATGGCGGATTTACCGCCCCATTCCAAGGTGAGTGGGGCAGTAAATCCCCATTTCCCATTTACCCTTCCCCATTCCCATTTTTGCCCCATAGGGCATAATGGGAGTGGGGAAGGCGCTAATTACGCCACCGTAAATTACGGTGGCGTAATTAGCACCATGGTCCCTTAGCGCCATGGATTTTAACGCCTGCAAAAAGCAGGCGTTAAACTCACCATGGCGCAAAGGGACCTCGGAATCAGGCGTTAAGGGTCGGCGCCGTTTACGGCGCCGTTAACCCCTTAACGCCTGACTCGTAATGAGGCCCATTGTGTTTGCTACAGTTAGTCATTGCAATACAGTTTATTCATTAACAACACATGATTTGTATTCAACTGGTGCGACGTATCTTATGTGAATAAGATAGTTTTAATGGTTGTGAGGAAGGCGCTGAGGATGTCAATTAAAAAAATCAATGTCTTAATTAAAAACAGTGCTATATATAAACAAAATTACTAATTTGTTTCTTTTACAATTGCAGTGAAGACCATTCTCCTGAAAAGAAGCAGCCGATTTTGAAGTTCATGAACAACTAAGAAGTAACCTGCTCATTTTAGAAATAAAGAAAGTTGAATACCACCATAATATTTCTATTATTACTCAAACAAACTGTAAGATTAATGCATGCTATTTCTGTGCCTAAAAATAGAGATTCTGCACTATTCTGTCCAAAAATCCCCATTTCTTAAACAGCGATTTACAGCCAGAATGGCACACTAATTCCTATTTTTCAGCACACAAATTACCCAACTCAACCACTAGAATTTTGATGTTATAGAACACACAACTGTTTAATTGTATAGCATTAGATTTACTATTTGTACTTTCCACACCACTAGCTTACTTTTTTCTATGATCTAAACTGAAGTTTAGTAACACATTAATTCAAGAATACCCATCCCTACTAGTTGTAGTTGCCCAATGCACAATCACACACCATTACATACATCTTTATCATCCTACTCAAACACTCATGCACACAGCACATAATAAATTGCAGAACACCCCAACCCATACCTTCTTTATTTTTTTCAACAGACCCTAAAGAATGCCTACCAAAAATCAAGTCCATTGAAAGCAACGCAGAAGTAGAGCAAATGAAAATAAAAGTGTCCAACATAAGCATCCATCTCTAGCAGAATTTGTAAAAAAAAGTTGAAACAAAACAGCTAATACAGTCATTTAGTGAAACAAAAAAGTTTCAAGTACAAAAACTTTGCCTCCTCTATCAGGATGTTAAACAAACCAGAAAACAATTAACAGAAAATCAGCTATCACTACAGATAAAACTGCTTCTTTAAATCTTGATATAGTGCAAAGTAAGGATACCAAGAAAAGTATTTTAGCCAAAATATTCCGTCACAAAGCCCTTCAAAATATTATAAAAACAGGAGAGAAACCAGGTTCAACGCTTAAAACCTATCGTAGGAAATTAATCTTAGAAGTGTTGATAGACAGTGCAATTCTTCTCAAAAGAAAGTTATTTATTTTAGTATTAAACAAAATGAAACCACTAACAAAACTAATAACTAAATTACAAAAAAGACTTCTCAATAAACTAAATGTCAACAGAAAGAACTTCTTAAGTATCTGCGGAGGTGAATGGAGTCACACTACGAGCACAGATCCATACTTTAATGAAGAAGCATACAAACAAAAGCAAACAAATACAATTGCCATACATAGCAGTGGTCGAGGTTATGAAAAAGTTAATAATACCATAATGGAACAAGAAGTACTCCTTACAAAAATATGCCCTGAAAACTTAGAATTACCCCTCCATTCAACTGAATCAGAACGTCTAGTGTACAAATGGCCATGCACGTCAATGTGTAACATTCCCAAAGATTTTTTCAAGTCTTTACGCCAATTCCTTGATCAATATGTGAAAAGCAAAGACAAAATCAAAATTAAACTACTGCAAAATATGGATACCTGTCCAGTACGCAAGTACACAGGACTACAAGGACATTCATTGGCCTGCATTACAGGACCTATTTGCAAAACCACCTTCCATGATATCAAAAGAATATGAACACATCAATCAACGATAAGAAATCTAGTTTATAAACTGTACTATGCTAAAAGTCCTGCTTTAGCACTAGCCAATTTAAATAACATTCTTCTACATGGTACAGCAAAAGACCTACTAGAAGAAATCGACTATATCCAGAAAAAATATTTTGGAAGTGAAAGCCACTTATAGAATGAAATAGCTGTAAACCAAATTAGTAACAATTCTACACATGGCAACCTTTTACTACACACATACAAAAAAGAAATACTAAAATTTAAAAGTACATCAGCTGAAGTACCAAACCATGTGTGTATGTTGCCGCAGAACTTTTTATAAAAGTAACACAAAAACTGTAGACCTATCATACAAAATAGAAGACAATGACGATTCTAAATGGTTTGAATTAGCTCTCTACCTTATAGCAGAAAACAAATATGAAATAACTGACCCCTTAATACTTTGCAGTTACTGCACTACAAAACTTGACAACAACCAAACTCCTTCACGTGCTATCACAAATAATTTGGAATTATATCCACTACCAAAACCCCTTCAACAACTTAATTTATATGAGAGTATCATAATTCAAACAGTGCACCCATTTCAAGCAATAATACGCCTTCAACCAAAAACTGCAAAATTACCTCCCTCTGAATTAGTGAAAAGTATTTGTGGAAAAGTAGTGTATTTACCATTAGATCTAAAAGAAAATGTGCACACTCTAGGAGTGCAACGTCCAATGCAGCAATCTTTAATTATCTTAGTAAATGCAGTACCTACAAAAGACAAAAGAATTTGGCAACAGCTGGTAGACTTACATAAAGTTAGAGAAGCCTTGCAATATCTTAAAGAGAATAATGAATATTACAAAGAAATTAATATTGAAGAAAACTTGAAGGATACAACTGAAATAATTCAAGAGACATAAGAAGCTGGTCAATCTGAGCTCCTAGATCCTGCTACAATATCAAATACTTTAGACTATTATACAATTCATCCATTGTACTCTAATGACGCCATAGAAGATGCACTGGAAATGTACCAAATGCGTCAAACAAAAGGATCACCAATCAGCATATGGGAAAAAAGTATAGAAGCACGTGCTTTTCCTCTACTCTTTCCTACTGGCAAAGGAGGAAGGTACGATGATAGACCTATTCAAATATCAGCATCAGAATACCGCTCATTACGGATGTATTCTGAAGATCCCAGATTTAGACAAAATGTGGAATACATATTCCACCTACTCTTTGAAAGTGAACTAGCAACTTTCTGTTACGGAGTTGCACACATATTAAAATCAGGATCGCACTTTCAAAATATGACAGCTACACAATTATTACAAAAAGTTCAACAAAAAGATGAGGTTTTACAATCAAATATTACAAATCTATTAGCAAATATGCATGATACTAAAAAGTACTGGTTTCGACGTCATGGAGATGTACGTTGTATGATCAGAAACCTTGGCCCACCCACTTGGTTTGTTACATTAAGTAGTGCAGAATATGCATGGGAAGATTTACATGATTTCCTACGCATATCAAACAAAAACAAAACAAACATAGATATACTTACACCTGGAGAACTTTGTTCTCTGGATCCTGTTAATGTTTCAAGATATTTGCACCATCGCTTCATTGCTATGCTACATTTTATTTGTAATAAAACTGTTCCTCCTCTTGGAGAAGTGCAACACTTCTTTTGGAGAAAAGAATACCAAGCCAGAGGAGCACCACATATCCACATGCTTTTATGGATTAAAGATGCTCCTAAATTTGGTCAAGACAGTGATGCCACTGTTTTAAAGTTTATTGAAAAATATGTCACTTGTGAAATTCCATCAGAATCCACAAATAGTGATCTTCATGCACAAATTTTACAATTTCAAAGACACAAATGTGGCAAATATTGTCGTCGCAAATACAAAAACAAAGGGAAATACTACACCAAATGCCGATTTGGTTTCCCTAGACCAGTTACAATTACAGGTCAAGTGAACAACCTCATGTCTTCAGTTAGACATAGTGTTAAAGGTAAATCACCTAAAAATACATATTACATAAAAAGAAAAGAAGAAGAAAAATATATCAATGATTAAAATGCAATCATTGCCCACTTATGGAATGCAAACATAGATGTGCAGTACATTGCAGACAATTCTACTGCAGTTGAACGATATGTCACAGCATACTTAACCAAAGCAGAAAAGACAGAGCTGCAAGACCTCTGGAATGACCTGTCATCAGATAAAACAGTGTCTCAGAAATGATACAGCTTGGGCATAAAAATGCTCTCCCATAGAGAATGTGGATCCTATGAAGCAGCTGATCGTTTAACTGGTACTGCATTGTATGGTAAATCTGAAAATATAGTATGGCTAAGTCTTGGTCCAGCTAAATCTAGAAAAAGAGTTCTAAAATCATACGAAGATATAGAAACAATAGCCAAACATGATCCCAACAGCCAAGACATTTTAAAAAACTATTTATTGGACACATACTACCCAAACAGGAGTGCCACTTTGGAAACCATGTGTCTATGCCACGTAGCCCAAAACTACACATATAAAAATAATATAAAACCTGAAGAAAAAAACGGTAAATACAGAGTAACAAACTGTGAAGGCAGCTTAGTAAAACTCATCAAACCAAATTTAATTAATCATATCAAATTGTCATTAAAGACTCCTCAACATAAAGAAATATACTACATGTCCCTGCTACAACTCTTTAAATCATGGAGAAAAGAAGAAGAAATACTAGATAACTATGACTCCTATGAAGACGCTTTCAAAGCAAATGAAAGCACTATAACTGATGTAAACTTTACACAGTACAAAACAATGTTGCACAATGAACAGCAACACGAAGAAGAACTCCAGGCCCAACTAGATAAGGACACTCCTGACAGTAGTCAACCTTCTGTAACAGGAAGCCAAGAACCACTGGGAGAACCACTAATAACAAATGAGGCAGAATTAGCTATGATAGAAGTAGAAAACACTATGTATCAGTATGAAGATAAAGAAGACTTAACTATACTACTATCAAAACTAAACAATGAGCAACGTAGCATTTTTCAAGAAGTAACAAAAGAAATTGCACATGGTGTACAACATGAAAACAAAGAATGCACCTGCCAAAATTACAAACCTATACTACTGTACGTCAGTGGTGAAGCTGGTTCTGGCAAAACATTCCTAATCAAAATCATCAGTAAGTTCCTTCAACAATTGACAAACAACAAACTGTCAGCTGTTGTCACTGCCCCCACAGGTTTAGCTGCCTACAACATAGATGGTGTCACTTTACACTGATTACTACTCCTGCCAGTAGAACACCAAAACAAATTAGACTATTACAAACTTTCTACAGAAGCTGCAATGGAACTACGCAGAGTATTGAAACAAATGAAAATGCTACTAATAGATGAAGTGAGCATGGTGTCCAACCTAATGTTGGCTTTGATTCACCTCAGATTACAAGAAGTACTCAAAACAAACTATGAAGAGCTCTTTGCAGGAAAACACATTATTGTTTTCGGAGATCTTCTTCAATTGACACCAGTAAATGTTGAGCCTATTTTTAAAAAATTAGGACACAAACTCTGCCATAAAACTGTTGGCAGCATTGGAAATATCAACCTTTGGTAACATTTCCAATACAGAGAATGAACAGAAAACATGCAGCAATCTGCAGATCTCACATATGCCAACATCTTAAAAGTATCAGAGTTGGTATACTTTCTAAAGAAGCATAAGCAATATTGAAAACCTGGCAAATTCATACACTTTATGGTGATAATGCATGTGCTACAGATGTTATGGAACAATTAGCCCACAAACATGTCAATTGTATGGCCTTAATGCCAACTCTTGCAAGCTTTTTCAAATTCAATGAAATAATGTTAAGTAAAGAAATGCAACCAATAATGGAAATTAGCGCCACAGACAAACTAGATGTACATGGTATGACACTACCCATTTGTGACCAAGCCACAACAAGACTAAATAGTTTAGAAAAATCAATATCAAACACAGCAGGCTTAGAAAATATATTAAAATCATCCTTAAATTGCAGAGTCATGCTTAAAGGTAACCTTGACGTGGACCAAGGACTAGTTAATGGAGCACTGGGTACAGTTGTTGGCTTTCAAACATACCCACGTGAAAACAAAATTCAGTTTGTCAATATTCTCTTTGACAAACTTTCAGAAGTAAAAAGGATAGGACACTCAACAGCTCGATTCCTTCTCTTCAAAGACATGTATGTACGTAAAGAACAAATTTCTCTAACTCTTGCATACGCAGTCACCATTCATAAATCACAAGGTCTTACCCTAGACAAAGCAATGATAGACATTGGTAGCACAGTCTTTAAAGAAGGCATGAGCTACATAGCACTATCACGCTTACGTACACTTGACGGTCTATTTCTAATCAACTTTGATGCAAGTAAAGTAAACGCTGATATTCCTTGCATTTCAGAATACAATAGACTTTGCTCACTATACACCCCCCATCTAAACACATATTCTGTACCACAAAAGTAAAACGTTGTAAAAGAAAACTAAATCAAACAGAAATGCAACAGGATGTCACTGCAAATCCTCCAAAGAGAGTAACAGAAACTAAAACTTCATCAAGTACCACAAACATAAAAGAACCCATTAGGGAAAGTAAACCAGGTACTCCGTCAAAGAAGGAAGACAAACTAAAAAGAAATCAATCAGATACAGAACTACCTGGTCCATTTAAACTCTCATATAGTTGGAGTAAGTTGCTACGCAAATGTAGCAATGAATATTTGATTTCAATTGCGACCAATAGTTGACAACATTTACTTACACAGTACAGACCAATTGTGTTTGCAAATTTTAGTACTTCACAGAAATGCAACAAACAATCCTGATAACACGTATAGCGTTTATGGAATAAGAAAACAATTGGACTACTGTGCTGGAATGGTTAAATTCACTATAAACTCACAGGAAGATCCACAAGAATTTCTAATGTACTTACTACAAGTACTGGAAAATAAAAACATACCTATAAATGAAATCTTTTAGATCTCATACATGTGGAAACATACGTGCACTCTCGGCAACAATGTGACACAAGAATAAATCCCCAATGAGCGCTTCGTGTATGTATCAATACCTAATTGTGAATCCGTTCCATTTCAGCATCTTGTACAAAATGCAAACCATGGTACATTATGTACTACCTGCAATTCGGATAATCGCTCCACGTTACTAATACAAACACATAGTAAATACATAATACTAATGCTTCTACGTTACAATGCAGATGGTACCAAAAACAACTGCAAGCTGACTGGATTCACACATGGTCAAGTATCACTTGGTAAGAAAACCTTCACAACAATAGGTATAATCTACCACGTAGGAGCCACAACCAATTCAGGGCACTACACCGCATATATAAAAAAAGAAATGTGGATGGTTTGAATGTAATGATAGTACCATTACTCTAAAGCAGAGATTACCAGCAAATCTTACAAACGCTTATTTAATGTTTTTAAAACCAAAATTTGATAACTAAACTGTACTTAAACTTTAAGTAAACTTGTAGTAAAAAAATATAAACTGTTATAATATTCCTAAAGCTATCTAACTGCCCAAACATTCTACAACAACTAATCAGATAAAAGAATACCACTAAATTAGAGAAAAAAATAGACAGTTAGAATACGCCAATTGGTATCTAACTGCTCCAAAATTTTACAATATCCAAACAAATAAATAATATGTTACTGCTAAAAAAACTGCAACAAGCCAATGTATACAGCATCAGCCAGAAACAACAAGCGAACACTGAAAACAAACAAACGAACAAATAAACTGTAGCATAACAGAAAAAGGATTTTTTTTTAATCCAACATGGAATTTTTTCCCCCATACCAATGATTTTAGCAACAAACACAGAAACTGAGCAATTTGCACAGTACTCTGGTTTGTAATCTACTAAATATGAGGGTAAAAAAAATGTTGATTATACAATTTAATAAGTCATTACAAAATACCAATACTAACATGCTCTTTTCTTTTATCATAGAAATGAACAAGAAATACATGTACTCCAGTTACTAAACCAAACAGTAAGTATATTATAATAAGTTTAACCATCGCAGCATATCACACCCATAGTGGCTTATAACTTTGTTCCTTATAAATTTGCTTGTGACCCAAAGTTATAAGCCACTATGAGTGGCATTAAAAGTTCCCATAGGCCATAGTTGAAATGTTTGACTCCATGGGTGTGATATGCTGTGGTGGTTGTGGCCAGGGCATAAAGTCTTGGGTGCATGGCGAATTTACGAACATATCAGGACACCGCGAGTGTTCTTAGAACACATTCAACTTGCCAGCAAACAATACGGACAGCGTCCTCAGAACACCCCCATTTTGTTTATTTACAAACCTTTCAGGACACCACGAGTGTTCTTAGAACACATTCAACTTACTAGCGAACAATACGGAAAGCATCCTCAGGACACCCCCATTTTGTTTATTTACGAACATTTCAGGACACCGCAAGTGTTGTAAGAACACATTCAACTTACCAGCGAACAATACGGACAGCGTCCTCAGAACACCAACATTTTGTTTATTTACGTACATTTTGTCACGCCACATTGGAGACCGGGGTCCGCCGCGCCCGCTCGTCCCTTCACCTCCTGGCGAGTCTACCCACGCTTCCGCGCTTGGAGACTCGCCAGAGGGAGAGCGTTGGGTGTCGGGGCCGGAGGGCTACGGCGCATGCGCGGAAGACCTCTGTCTCGGTTCCGCGCATGCGCCGTGGACTGGGCTCGAGCCCTAGGAAGGGCTTGCCTTCCAGGACTCGCTTTGGATACGCCGGCGCCCGGAGGTGAAGCGGCTTGCGTTCCAAGCCTCACGGGCGCCGGCGACCCATAAAAGGAGCCGCAGTTCGAGGCAAGCCGCGTCTCAACGCGGTTTGCTTCGTTCTGCGAGCTTCCTACCTGGGCTGCCTGCCACTCACCTGAGCCCTCTCTGGGCTGCCTGCTACCTTACCTGAATTCCTCCCTGGGCCTGCAGTCTACCTTACCTGAGTTCCTCCCTGGGGCTGCCTGCTCTGGGCTGCCTGCTACTTTTACCTGAATTCCTCCCTGGGCCTGCAGTCTACCTTACCTGAGTTCCTCCATGGGGCTGCCTGCTTACCTTACCTGAATTTCTCCCTGGGCCTGCCAGCTTACCTTACCTGGGTTCTCCCTGGGCCTGCCAGCTTACCTTACCTGGGTTCTCCCTGGGCTGCCAGCTTATCTTACCTGGGATCTCCCTGGGCCTGCCAGCTTACCTTACCTGGGTTCTCCCTGGGCCAGTCAGCTTACCTTACCTGGGTTCTCCCTGGGCCTGCCAGCTTACCATACTTGGGTTCCCTTGGCTCTGCCAGCAACTTACCAGAATAAACTCAGGATTTGCCGGCACACTTTTACCTGGACCTCCCTGGGTCTGCCAGCATACACTGACCAAGGTCCCCAGCAATAGCTGCCCTAGAGTAACCTTTCGGGCTCCTTCAGTTAGATCTCCTGCTCAGCCTTGGTTCCTTCCTTTCCTGTCCGGCCTTACCCTCTTCATCTGTTCCTGTGGACCAAGAATATACCTGCCACGCCGGAATCTTAGACCTCCGCTTCAGTTCACGTACTTTGGACCTTATTCCAACGGACTCCATCCCAGCCCGTGATCTGCAACAAGACCGTAGCCTCTCCTGCCTGTGCTTGCACAGTCCCTTCATCACGTTAATCAGGAGAGTGCTTTCCGTGACATTGGGAATGAGCCCATCCTCCACCCAGTATCAGTTTTTGGGTGGCGGAGAGGCTGGTCTCTCGTGCCACAAGCTCATCTTTCGACTGGATACAGACTGGCGACCTCGGCAAGATCAAAGACCAAGAAACCAGGTACGCAGCCCTCTCGTGCTTCCCAACTTGACAGATTGAGACGCCTGCCTTCAGACATGGAGATGGAGGATTCGCAAGACCTGCGGAACGAGTTACAAGCACTCAGGGCTGAGATGGCCGCCATGCGTCAGGAGAATCAGACGCTACGTCAAATGATAACCCAAGGAGCAATGAGTATTTCACAGGCGGAGGGTTCTTTGGCTCATACAACACCAATCAAGTTTGATGGAGACCCTAGACGGGTGTCGGAGTTTTGTAACCACTGCCGAATTCATTTTCTTTTCAGATCGACTCATTTCAACAATGATAAGGCCAAGATCGGGTACATCTTGGGGAACCTAACTGGGAATGCCTTAGCCTGGGTAACTCCTTTTGTGGTTTCAAACAGTCCTATTTTGAATGACTTCGCAGCCTTTGAAAAGGCATTCCTGGAGGTGTTCCAAACGCCAAATCTGGCCTCTGCTGCACAGAATCAACTGATGGACTTCAAACAGGGAAGCGCCAACATCATAACCTATATCAGCCGCTTCCCACTATTAGCAACCGATTCTCAGTGGCCTGAGATCACGCAGAAGACCCTGTTTCGTCGAGGCTTGAGAGAGGAGTACAAGGACGAGTTACTCCATATCCCTGAACCAGAGAGTCTCCAACATATGATTGATCAGGTGCTCCGCATTGACCAGAGGCTAGCCGAGCGGAAAGCAGAAAGACGCCGGCTCGAAAGAAACAATCCCAGAATGACCAGTTTACCCGCCGGATCATTCGGTCCTACTGAATCAGGATCAGAGCCAATGCAGTTGGGAGCCATGAGAGGTCCATTGTCTGAGGAAGAGAAGAAACGGAGAAGAAAATTACGCCTATGTCTTTATTGTGGAACTGCCAGGCATTATCTGGGTACGTGTCCTTTACGACCACAGAAGAAGAAGGCGGGAAACTAAAAGACCTGTCGTGTAATGGAAGGGCAGCGACAGGTCATATTCCATCTTCAGACCTTTCCACATTTTGTTCTATACTTCTTCCCATGCAACCTGCGCTTTTACAGACCTTGAAAATCCGAATTAAGTTGCCTGATAAGAATCTGGAAGTGTTTGGGCTGTTGGACAGCGGAGCTTCTGGTAATTACATTGACGAGACTTTTGCTTCCAGTCACAAGATTCCGCTCTTGTCTAGACTCACCACACTACCAGTAGAGGTCATTGACGGGACTCCTTTGTCCTCCGGGCCTGTCCGACAGTTTACTGTGGGTCTAATCCTCCAGATCGCCGGTCATTCTGAGGAACTCGCCTTGGATGTTATCAAGTCTCCTACCTATAAGGTGGTCCTGGGGTTACCTTGGCTACAACACCATAACCCGGTTATAGACTGGAGAACACAGACTTTGACCTTTTCCTCCGCAGTTTGCGCCCAGAAATGCAAATTATAAGCTCCTACCCAGGTTTTCTCAACCGCTCTGGAAACATATGGCAGTGGGGTCCGTCTTTGTGCCACTTCTCTGATCCCGCAGGAGTACGCTGACTTTGAACAGGTATTCTCTGAACCAGGCGACATACCTCTTCCGCCACACCGTTCATTCGACTGCTCCATCGAGTTGTTACCGGACTGTGTCATTCCTCATGGGAAACTGTATGCTTTAACCCGGGATGAAAGACAAGTACTGCAGGATTACTTGTCAGATTGCTTGCAGAAAGGATACATCGTTCCGTCCAAGTCGCCCGCAGGATTTCCCTTGTTTTTTGTGAAGAAGAAGGAAGGCACTTTGAGACCCTGTGTGGATTACTGGCAACTAAATGACATAACTGCAAAGGACCGTTATCCATTACCATTGATTCGCAGTATCCTAGAAACTTTACACGCAGCTCGGATCTTCACCAAACTGGACTTACGCGGGGCCTACCACTTGGTCCGCATTAAGAGTGGAGATGAATGGAAAACGGCTTTCAAGACACCTTTTGGGCATTATGAATATAGAGTTATGCCATTCGGTCTATGCAATGCCCCCGCTATCTTCCAACGGTTTATGGATAACATCTTTGGTGATCTAATTGGTTTGTCAGTTTGGGTGTATTTGGATGATATCCTGGTTTTCTCCAAATCCTTTGAAGAGCATGTGGAACAAGTTCGGGAGGTCCTTCGCCGGTTGTCCTGTAATCATCTATTCGCAAAGGCGGAAAAATGCTGCTTTCATCAGCCTAGTATCGAGTTTTTAGGATTTGTGATTAACCAGGATGGGATAGAGATGGATCCTAAGAAGGTGCAAGCAATACAAGAGTGGAAACCACCCCACGACGTGAAATCTCTTCAACGCTTTCTGGGATTTGCCAATTTCTACAGGCGCTTTATTCCACAGTTTTCTCAGATCTCAGCGCCCCTTACCAAGCTGACCAGTAGTAAAGTGGTTTTCAAGTGGGATTCCTCTGCTTCTCAGGCTTTTGATACCTTGAAGTCAGCTTTTATGGCAGCACCGATTCTGCACCATCCACAGGATGATCTACCCTACATTGTGGAGGCCGACGCTTCCAACTTCGCTGTCGGAGCTGTTCTCCTACAGAAAGATCCAGCAACGTCAGTAGAACATCCAGTAGCCTATTTCTCTCGCAAATTGAATCCCAGCGAGAGAAACTACGCGGTTATTGAAAAGGAACTGTTGGCTATTAAGACCGCTTTTGAGGAATGGAGACATCATCTACTCGGAGCTTGTTTTTCAGTGGAAGTTCGGACTGATCATCGCAATTTGCAGTACCTACGCTCCTTGCAATGTCGAACGCCTCGTCAAGCCAGATGGGCCTTCTTTTTCTCTCTGTTTGTGTTTCATGTCACTTACGTTCCGGGAACCTCCAAACTGAAAGCAGATGCTCTCTCCCGGTCCCTGGAGAAAGAGGTAGAGACGGCCTGTCCGAATCAGCCACTGATTTCCCCTCAGCATTTTTTACTGACTTTGTCACCTCACCTTGAGTCAATCGCTGACGCCACCCGGACGGATCCTGAAAGGTCGGCCCTTCTTAGACGTCGGTCAGTGTACGAACATGATGGGCTCTTGTTTTTCCGGAAACGGCTGTACATTCCTAAGGGAACAATCCGAGAAAGCATATTGCATGGATTTCATGATTCACCTATCGGAGGACATCGAGGAATGAGAGCTACTCGAGAATTGATATCCCGACAGTTTTGGTGGCCTGGATGGGCTACCGAAGTTCAGAAATACGTCGAAAGCTGTCCTGTTTGTGCCCAGTGCAAGATTCCGAGAAGACGGCCGTTGGGATTGCTGGTACCTACTGAAGTGGCACCTTACCCGTGGCATACCATCGCCACGGACTTCATTGTGGATCTGCCCCCTTCCGAAGGATTTACCTGCATAATGGTTGTTGTGGATGGTTTCACCAAATTAGCTCATTTCATTCCATTTAACAAGATTCCTACGGCGACCCAAATGGCTTCTGCGTTTCTGCATGGCATCTATCGGTTACATGGCCTTCCGGAAAAGATCATTTCAGACCGTGGCTCCCAGTTCATCTCTTCTTTTTGGAGTAAGGTGTGTGGCCATCTAGGAATTCATAGAGCTCCGCTCGGGTTATCACCCACAGACCAATGGGCTCACCGAAAGGACTAATCAGACGTTGGAGGAGTACCTCCGCTGTTTTGCTAACGCTACTCAGTCCAACTGGAAGGCTGGGTTAGACCTTGCTGAAGTATCCTATAACAATACTGTTCATGCCTCCATTGGGGTCAGTCCATTCTTCTGCTCAACTGGCCAACATCCCAAAGTGCTGCCCTTCCATCCCGTACCCACCAGTACTGTTCCATCTGCTGATGCCCTGGTCTCAAGCATCCAACAGCAACAGGAGTTGGCACGCAAGATCCTGAGAGAAACCAAGGATCGGATGAAGGCTCAGGCGGACAGGAAGAGGAGTGTGGAACCAGATTTACAAGTCGGGGACAAGGTTTGGTTATCCTCTAGGAACCTGCCGCTTCGCAATTTGCCTACCAAACTGGCTCCCCGTTATTTTGGTCCATTCACTATTACCAAGCGGCTGTCCTCAGTAGCATTCCGTCTCCAGTTACCCCCCTCTTGGCATGTACACCCAGTTTTCCATGTCTCCTTGTTGAAACCTTATGTTGTTGATACCTACGGCCGCTCCTGCCCTCGCCCAACCTCAGTCATTGTGCACGGTGTCCCGGAATTTGAGGTTCAAGAGATCTGCGATGCTCGTTATCGCAGGGGGGTGCTCCACTATTTGGTGGATTGGAAAGGGTACCCAGCTTGTGATCGTACTTGGGAACCACATTGACATGTTCACGCTCCCCGCTTGGTGCGTGAGTTCTATGGACAGTTTCCTTGGAAACCCGGGGCCCCGGGCCTTCCTGGGAGGGGGCATAGTGTCACGCCACATTGGAGACCGGGGTCCGCCGCGCCCGCTCGTCCCTTCACCTCCTGGCGAGTCTACCCGCGCTTCCGCGCTTGGGGGCTCGCCAGAGGGAGAGCTTTGGGTGTCGGGGCCAGAGGGCTACGGCGCATGCGCGGAAGACCTCTGTCTCGGTTCCGCGCATGCGCCGTGGACTGGGCTCGAGCCCTAGGAAGGGCTTGCCTTCCAGGACTCGCTTTGGATACGCCGGCGCCCGGAGGTGAAGCGGCTTGCGTTCCAAGCCTCACGGGCGCCGGCGACCCATAAAAGGAGCCGCAGTTCGAGGCAAGCCGCGTCTCAACGCGGTTTGCTTTGTTCTGCGAGCTTCCTACCTGGGCTGCCTGCCACTCACCTGAGCCCGCTCTGGGCTGCCTGCTACCTTACCTGAATTCCTCCCTGGGCCTGCAGTCTACCTTACCTGAGTTCCTCCCTGGGGCTGCCTGCTCTGGGCTGCCTGCTACTTTTACCTGAATTCCTCCCTGGGCCTGCAGTCTACCTTACCTGAGTTCCTCCCTGGGGCTGCCTGCTTACCTTACCTGAATTTCTCCCTGGGCCTGCCAGCTTACCTTACCTGAATATCTCCCTGGGCCTGCCATCTTACCTTACCTGGGTTCTCCCTGGGCCTGCCAGCTTACCTTACCTGGGTTCTCCCTGGGCTGCCAGCTTATCTTACCTGGGATCTCCCTGGGCCTGCTAGCCTACCTTACCTGGGTTCTCCCTGGGCCAGTCAGCTTACCTTACCTGGGTTCTCCCTGAGCCTGCCAGCTTACCATACTTGGGTTCCCTTGGCTCTGCCAGCAACTTTCCAGAATAAACTCAGGATTTGCCGGCTTACTTTTACCTTGACCTCCCTGGGTCTGCCAGCATACACTGACCAAGGTCCCCAGCAATTGCTGCCCTAGAGTAACCTTTCGGGCTCCTTCAGTTAGATCTCCTGCTCAGCCTTGGTTCCTTCCTTTCCTGTCCGGCCTTACCCTCTTCATCTGTTCCTGTGGACCAAGAATATACCTGCCACGCCGGAATCTTAGACCTCCGCTTCAGTTCACGTACTTTGGACCTTATTCCAACGGACTCCATCCCAGCCTGTGATCTGCAACAAGACCGTAGCCTCTCCTGCCTGTGCTTGCACAGTCCCTTCATCACGTTAATCAGGAGAGTGCTTTCCGTGACATTGGGAATCGGCCCATCCTCCACCCAGTATCAGTTTTTGGGTGGCGGAGAGGCTGGTCTCTCGTGCCACAAGCTCATCTTTCGACTGGATACAGACTGGCGACCTCGGCAAGATCAAAGACCAAGAAACCAGGTACGCAGCCCTCTCGTGCTTCCCTACTTGACACATTTCAGGACATCACGAGTGTTCTTAGAACACATTCAACTTGCCAGAGAACAATACGGACAGCGTCCTCAGGACACCACCATTTTGTTTATTTACGAACATTTCAGGACACCGCAAGTGTTCTTAGAACACATTCAACTTGCCAGTGAACAATACGGACAGCGTCCTCAGAACACCACCATTTTGTTTATTTACGAACATTTCAGGACACTGTGAGTGTTCTTAGAACACATTCAACTTGCCAGAGAACAATACGGACAGCGTCCTCAGGACACCCCCATTTTGTTTATTTACGAACATTTCAGCACACCACGAGTGTTCTAAGAACACATTCAATTTACCAGCGAACAATACGGACAGCGTCCTCAGAACATCCCCATTTTCTTAATTTACGAACATTTCAGGATACCGCAAGTGTTCTTAGAACACATTCAACTTGCCAGCGAACAATACGGACAGTGTCCTCAGAACACCCCCATTTTGTTTATTTACGAACATTTCAGGACACCGCGAGTGTTCTTAGAACACATTCAACTTACCAGAGAACAATACGGACAGCGTCCTCAGGACACCCCTATTTTGTTTATTTACGAACATTTCAGGACACCGCGAGTGTTCTAAGAACACATTCAACTTACCAGCGAACAACACGGACAGCGTCCTCAGAACATCCCCATTTTCTTAATTTACAAACATTTCAGGACACCGCGAGTGTTCTTAGAACACAGTCAATTTACCAGCGAACAATAGGGACAGCGTCCTCAGAACATCCCCATTTTCTTAATTTACATACATTTCAGGACACCGCGAGTGTTCTTAGAACACTTTCAGCTCGCCTGCGAACAAAACGGACATATATTGCATCCTCAGAACACCCCCCCATTTAGTTTATTTAGAACATTTCAGAACAGCCGTGTTGTCCGCAGACAAATCGAACACAACAAGAGGGTCTACCACATAAATAAATACAACATTTAACCTATCTCATACACTCCAACCCTCCCCAAACACTCTTACACACCAACATACTCTACTAAATACAAATTTTAAACCAAGTTTCACCACGTTGTCCGCAGACGTCTGCGAATCCAAGATGGCGGGCGCTACCGAAAATCTGACCCGCTTCACACTCTATGCCTTCCAATCAGCGAACACATCGCATGTCCGCGGACATGACGCAAGCCGATTGGCCAATCAGGACACTATCCATGGAGCGAACAGGGAAGTGTGTCCGCAGACCGAACACAGATATCACTAATTTTTTATGACCTACTTTTTGGTAATTTTTTTAAAAAACTACTGGACGGATTTTCACCAAATTTGCAAAAGCACGCTTTCGGGACCAAGCCACTGCTCCTGGTCCAAATTTGGTGAAAATCCGTCCAGCGGTTTCCATTCAGTCTATGGGAAAAAATAAGTTTTGGGACCTCCCTTACAACTTTGCCCCCCCTGGACGAATCCTCACCAAACTTTGCAAAAAAAGTATATGGCAGGCTCTGCATTTTGGCAAGTTTGTTGAGGTTTTGTCAAGGTGGGGGCAAAGTTATAGGGGGGGCCCAAAGTTTTTTTTTCCATAGACTGAATGGAAAAAACATTGCTCATGCCTACAGCCCAAATCGCTGGACAGATTTTCACCAAATTTGTGGCAGGAGTGGCGGCCTGGAGTGGCGGCCTGGTCCCGAAAGCGTGCTTTTGTAAATTTGGTGAAAATCTGTCCAGTAGTTTTCTTTAAAATAGGCAAAATATAGGTAAAAAAGATTTGTCATATCTGGCTCCGCTCGACAGACCCATTTCCCTGTTCGGTCCGCAGACAGGCATACGATTGGTCTAGAGGGTGACGCACCCCCTGATTGGATGGTGAAAAGCGTGAAGTGCGTCAGATTTTTGGTAACGCCCGCCACGTTGGATTCGCAGACATCCGCCGGTGTCCACAGACATCGCAGTAAAAACATATTAAAAAAACCACAACATTGCACTTGTCAAACTTATCAAACCATCTCTGGGGAGGTGAAGGGTGATGAGGATGGGATGGGATAGGGCCATAAGAAGCCAAATGACAGGTGTTTTTCAACCCGAAAGTCCGCGAACAGTCCGGGGGCAGTCCTGTGAAGTACATGGACAGTTCAGATGTTCGGGGACATCTGTTCCTATTTCTGCATTACAGGGTTGGTGAAAAGCAGTTCTTGGATGGCTTATAACTTTGGAGCCGCTCAATGAAACAGCATGAAATGTTGGAATGTTATTCTAGACTTGAATCTGAATAAGTTTGGAAAGTGTAGAGCTGTTTTGTCAAAAGGGAGCACATTTAGAGGGGGGGTCCCACAATATTGTAAAGGCTTATAAATGTGGTGCCATTTGACGAATCTACACAAAAGTTTGCAAACATTTTTAGATCGAGATATAAATATTTCTTTTAAGTTTGGTGGGGTTTTGTCAGGAGGGGGCATTTTTAGATGGCTTATAACTTTGTTGCCATTTGACGAATGTGGACACAAGTTTTCAGAAAGATTATAGACCTAACCTTCAATATTTGTGTAAAGTCTGAATGGATTTTGTGGGGGCTAAGTTATATGACTAGTGTATGTACATACATTTTGACACTTTTGAACGATTAAAACATGGGCTGATTTCAAGCAATCTCGTGTAAGGAGCATTGGCAAGGACCTTAAAGCATGGTCTTGCAAATGTGCCTGTGTTTTATTTTTTGCCAAGTGTCATAATGTAGGTACAAAAAATAGTGATTTTCCTTTGGTGACTGAGGTATAGTCTGTGGACATGGGCAGTGGGCAGATTGTCCAGGTCATGGTATAAGGTCATGACCCGGAAAATCTGGATACTGACCATGACAGCGAGGGATACAAAATAGGGTTAAAGTGGCCATGTCCACCTTGGACCTGCTATGTGGTAAAGCTATTTGAAAGTGGGATAGGTTTAAAGGGAAAAAAAAAATGTGCTCGTGGTAATATGGTCATAGTGTTCTTTGCGGCGCACCGCCTTCCCTTTCCATGGTGGCCATCTTGGAAATGGATTTTCCTTCTTACAGCGGGACACCGCAGGCGTCCCGCTGTAGGAAGAAAAATCTATTTTCTAGCACCTCGGGTTCCCACTTTGGGAACCAAGGGTGCTAATGGCCTTATCCTCCATTGCAGGGGCTGCGATGGAGGATAATGGTCTGGAGCCCTCGTTATTTATTTATATCGCGCCGAAGCCCACCCCCAAACAATTATTTTATAGATAAGGTATATTTTTCATCAGCTTATATCTAACTAAGAAGATGACTTCACTCGACCTTGGATGGTCTCTGGTCACAGGGAGGCATCTTTCTGTGCTTCAGGAGCTATTCCTCATAAATCCTTCTTCTAAAAGTCCTTTAGTCCGTAATTTCTCCTTTGTGCACCTGCTGCACCTGATCACACAAGAACCGTCTTGAAATGTCCACACTCAGCAATAACTTTGGGGCTACTTTTTGCCTACCTCCCATCCTGGGCTTTGAGTAGCTTTCCACTATTCCCGATTCTATAACAATGCCCCATTATTCTCAAGACCACGTCCCGCACTGCTTCCAAGCAGTATGGCCCCAACACAGTGTTTGCAGTGCACCATGCCAGTAGCCCTTGACTGGGCCTCATACCATTAGACATATCAATAACCCTATTGGCACTGGAACCATAGAAGTATTATTGAGATTTATTTACGCTTAAGCTAAGAGAATATCCATAATACACACATAGGAAAGAAGAAACATAAAACTGTGGAATTCACATGCCTGCAGAATAAAGAGGCATAACATGTTATGGACTTGCTCATTTCGCGGTTTATTAGGCAGTCACACTCAACTCAGGGAGTTCCTTTCCCCCCCAAGCAAGGTGGCGCACAATAAAGCACTTTCATTCAAGTTCACTTTGGTGAGGCCTCCAACCCATCACAAACCCAACCCCAACAAATACCATGCGTGACCAATGGACTAGGAATCAGGCCGGTGTATAGCAAGAATATTTATTTATTGATTTATTTATTTATTTAAGGTTTGACAAACAGACTAACATTAGCCACCAATGTTATGGCAACAGCCAAGATCACAACAATAACTCAGTTACATAAAACAACATAGGTGACATTTTGAAACATGCGATAATAACTTACACAGATTTACTTTCAATTTAACTAATATATATATATATATATATATATATATGGGTTCTATATTTTACGGCGGATCAGACCATGCTAATTTTATTTTGGCACACCCTTCCTGAGCAGAGCTACCATATTTTGTGGTTTTCTGCTGTTCCGAAATAGATCAAAATTGGACCATCTCCAATTCAAACCTTATTTTCCTGATCTACTCCTGTGGCACTTTCTCATTTCCCAGGTGTATGAAAATGTCAAAAATCATACTTTTCCACATAACTTAAATTATGTACATCACAATAATTTCAATTTTACAGGGTCCCAATGGACTTTTTCCCCTGTTTAAATTGAACCAGGGGCGAGCTCTATAGGTCACACACTTCTCCTTTTATGAAGAAAAAACTGTATTCAATGTTTAATCGATGGCAGGGCATAAACTGTTTTAGTACGTTTCATTTCTTCTTAAGACATGAGACCAGCCTTTTGTGTTATCTATGTTTATATTAACATTTCTTCTGCTGGGCTTCAAAGCCTTGCTCTGTGCTTAATGTACAGTTTATGAGAAGATTGACCTCAGGGTCACTTCTTCAGGACATGTTATCAGCAACTATTTGACAACCAGACGTTCTTCTTGGTGGCCCGAGCCCCAACAGATCTGGATTTCAGATTTCAAAGGATCTTTGTTCAGAACTAAATGCACTTTTTCTGGGGAACCTGACCTTAAAGGTTGTTTCTGTTGGTTGTGTTATCAGCAATTCACCACAAATTTGATCTCTTTCTGTGTATATTTACGCATATATTTGAACCCAGTCCTTCCCCCCTAGCATTCATCAAACCAAAGGGCTGTGTGGTCAGGATCCAGACACACTTATCAAATTCACAGCAAAATGGGGGATTAGAGAATAACAAGAGGCATTTTATCATTCTGAGAGGCTAGCATATTACATCCAGCGTATTTACTTTTGAAATGCACAGTATCATTTCTTCTTTAAATACTGTATAAACAGAAATAAGTTCACTCTATCCATACAGATAGGCCATAGCTATATAAGGAAACAGTATTCAAATCTGCAGCAAGCGAAATAGTCCTTCTTTGTCCATGCTGTAATTGTTTATGGTGAAAACAAGAATGTTATCTGTGCTTCATTTTATTTATGGATTGCAAAGGCTATGTTCCTTTTATTTAGCTTCTAAATGCAGACTTATTTCTTTTCATCTCATGTGCATTGCTGCAGGTTTAATCTGTCCATGTGTGCTGTATTTCTTTAAAATTACAATTGAAATTACATCAGTATCCCTTCGGTATTGTCTACGCGTAGGCCATTATTTACTCTTCAACTGTCAGTTTATTTGTGAAAAGTAAGTGTCTTTCTCCACTTGAACACTTGTCCATTTCAATAGAGTTTAACTCTGCCCATTTCCTTCTGTGTCACTTGGCCTTAAGTCAGATAAAGAAGTATTTGGACTGGCATGCAATTTCCAATGGATAGCACCAGCCAGCTTCACTCTTAGATACTGGCCTGGCCTCTTTATTTTAGAAATTCAGGGGCTACATGTTACCCCATAGATCCCACCTCCTGGATCTTTGATTCAGTACTCAGGGAAAAGAGCAAGGAGAGAGTGTTTTTTTCTTTTTTTGTGGATTTTGGTCCAATCCAGGAATTTCCTCCTTGGAGCATGCCTGTTCTTCTCCCCTTCCTGAGGGAGTGGTGCTCTGGTCTGCACTCCTCTATTTTCAGATTTTGTGGATTTGGTCCTGGACACCTCCCTTTACGGTAGCTCCACCTCTAGGCTGTAGAGGGAAGGAGTTATTTAATCTGCTGAGAGTAAAAGAGAGGTTAAGTATTTTATACAGTACTAATTTCCCCGGTATTATCGACATAAGAATTGACAACAGAACAACAAGTTACACATTACTTTACACTTGACGTATACAATTCAGAACATGATAATTTCTTTTGGTACATTACTTACAAGTATATGTTGTTTTGCTCCCTGTAAATGTGTGATTTTCTCCATCTGGATTTCCATTCTTTCCTTTTATTCTTCAGATGGTTCGTTGGCTCTATCCTCACTGGGTTCTCCAATAAGTCGCAAAGTCTGTTTGGGATGACAACTTTTCAACTGATTGAAATGGACCCATTTCTCTTCTTATCAATGACAGGTGAGAGTTTATCAACAATTTCAAAAGCACTGTGCCAAAGGGGAGGAACTTCCACTCTTTGGTGTGGTTCCTTTGGAAATTGTACAGGTAGACCCTGTCTCCTACTTGGTACTCCTTCTTGGTAGTCTTTAAGTCATAGAAGGTTTTCATCCCCTCTGCTGACTTTTCTAAATTGCGCTAAGCGTAAGCAAAGATTCCCGAAGGTGTTTTCATATATTTTCAATGTACTCATGGATCGTGGACTCGTTGATCAGGGTATGCTTTTGAGTTCTGTAGTGCAGATGCTGAGGTAGCACCCTTTTTCTTCCAGTCATGAGCTTAAATGGAGAAATCTTTATTGCAGAAGATGGTGTAGACCCAATGGCCATCAGGACAAGCGGTAATCGGATGTCCATCTAGGTCCAGAGTCTGCCACAAACTTCTTCAAGATGCCCACAATTGTTTTATTGTACCTCCCAACTCCCCCACTCGAGGCTCGGTGGTAGGCAATGTGGAGTTTTCTCTTCACCCCTAGTATCTCCCACATCTTTGTCATCAACTCACTGGTAAAATGACTTCCTCAGTACGACTAAATCCTTTGGGGAAGGCTGAAATGAGAGAAAATGTGATTGATCATTAGTGCGGCAGATGTCTCTGCCTTACAATTTGGGGCTGGGAGACATTCCACCCACTTGGTAAACAAGCATGTCACAGTCAATATGTATTTGTTTCCTCTAGAGGAGCGAATCACTGGCCCAGTGAAATTGACTTGCAAATCTGACCAAGGCAGTGTAATTCCCCTTTTCGGTAGGGGTTCTCTGTGTGTGAGGGAACTTGGCTGAAACTGAGCACACGCAAGACACCCTTTTAAATAGATGTCGAGGTCCTGACTCATGTGTGGCTAGTATGCGACCTCTCACAAGATTTCTAATGTAGTATGAAACCCCCTATGACCGGCAGTGGCCACGACACAGGTGTGACTTAACATCAGGCTTTGTAATGAGGTAGGCTCCACCCACTGGTCACATCGAGATATAGATCTCCATACCAACAAACCGTCTTGGATTCAAACATTTTGGAACACTTCATCAACACCCAGAGATCCTCCTTCCCGATATAATCGGTTTCTGTCAGAGGAAAGTTCACAGGGTCTTCAATATGTTGATAAAACTTCCCAATGATTGGGTCCTTCTTTTGTGCAGTAGTCAAATATGCATCTGGAGTTTCTTTGCTCCACTGGAGAGTTGAGAGTTCATTTTTGGCATGGGTTTGCGACCTGGTGACAGCAGCAACCTGGATTTCCCCCAACAGGGATTCCGTTTCTAGGAGATCCCAGTGAATGGCTCCAGTTCTGGCCAACTGGTCAGCCAATTCATTACCCATTTTGTCTTGTCTCTCTATTTTGGAGTGACCTGTGATCTTTTTCCAATAGATGGTCATCTCATTAGAGGTTACTAGATCATCAATTGATTGGATTAATTTCCATGCTTGAGCAGTTTGTTATTCGCACACAGCATGTCTTGATTTTTTCAATTAATAAGGTTTTCCACTAACCCATTCCTGACATGATCTGAATCAGTGATTATGATCCGTTCTTTGAGCTGGTGTTGCACGGGAGTGAGGATGGCTTGATATACCGTCATCAACTCTGCCACCGGACTACTTCAGGGACCTATTTTGTACCCAGCAGAGGCTTCTGAGGAATCATTCACCCAGGCATTCCCAATGCCAGCCACTAGTTCTTTTTCTCTGTGATTGTCAACATGGTATCCACATAAACTGTAGGTATCCCCTGACACGGGTCCTCCTCAAAGACTTTGTGCGGGGAAGTAAGGAACGACTCCATATTGTCCTTGGTTCTTGGACTTTCGTCCTCAAGACTGTTTCCTTGAACCCATTCATGCAAGTCAGCCAATACTTGCGCTAGAGGGCTCTTCTTGTTTTGGCCATATCTGACTTCCACAGGAAAGCCTTGCATAGACAGATTCTAGGAAGTAATTCTGGAATTGCTCACGTTCCCTGTTCGGATTCGGTCAATTTGGAGATATTGCCAGGGTTAGTGAGGAGTCTCCACAATGATGTCCACCCCCTAGATGAATAGGCGGTAATTCTTCAACGCCCACACCGTTGCCAGGAGTGCCTTTTCGCAATCATTGAACGTTTCCTCCACAAAGGACAAAGTCTTGCTCGCGTATGAAATTACTTTGTGGACCTTGTCATGCTTTTTGTATGATACCACCTTTAAGCAAGTATCTGAGAACCCCATCTCCAAGAAGAATTCCTTGTTCTTTATGGGGTAAGCCAAACAAGGGGCTTGTGTTACGCTCACCTGGATCCCACAGGGGCATCGATCTGAACTGGACAGCTGCGGTCTCCACCAATGAGATGACGGACTGGACTGGCCCACCTAGCTTCGTTTGCTTGGCCCGTAGGAATATTCTTCTGCAAATGGAGAAAGGGAATTAACCACCCGTGGAGTTGAGCATTAACCCACTCCCGCTGTTCTCCCCACTGATCACCTTTGATGTCCCCTGTTATAGTCTCACCTGATGGTTTGGAAAGATGAGCTCTCCATCCTGCATTGAGCGCAGGGGCGCGTAGATAACCAGTTGCTTCACTGGCTCAAAGGAATTGGTGAGTTCCAGAACAATATTGACTCTGAGATTCCCGGCAAGACGCCGTAAATATGTAGTTCGTAAGAGTTCAAATGTCTGACTTTCACTCTTGTCCGATTCCTTGCAGGTTGCAGCTTGACCCTAGCGAAGAGTTCCTCGTGGCAACCGGTAATATTCAGGTAAGGATTTGTATTATCCAACACAGTTCGATAAAAATAATGTCAATATGTAACCTGTTGCTTTCTCCCTTATTCAGGTGCTGAGAGAAAGTATGAAGTCTCTGGGAATAATGCCTCCGGCGGTAAAATAAGGTAAGTCTATTGTGGTGAGGAGGTTTCCCCTTGTTTGTCCCTTTGTTTCACCTTGCTGTCCTTTTGTTTCCCCTTAGGGGCGGGGGTTTGGCGAGGATGCAGTGGAAGCTGCGCCGACCCGTGAAGAGGAATAGTACCCCCGGTGGTAAAATCAGGTAAGTCTATGGGGGGTAACTATATTGCCTCTGTGTATTCCCTTGGCTCACCTTGCTGTTCTTGTCTTCCCCTTAGGTGCCGGAGTGCGGCGGGAACATGCAGAAGGATGCAGTGGAATGTGAAGATGCTGCGAAGGCCGGTGAGTTTAGCGCGGCGCTGCAGCAGGCGAGGCGACACGCATAAAATAACTTCTTTCTTCCAGCTCGAAGGCGTGATGGATCGGAAATTCAGGTAAGGATCAAAGGTATTGCTTGTTCTAACCTTTTCTCCTTCTTTCTCTCTTTTTCTAGGAGCTCCAGACTCGAGGCGGGTGTGGCAGAAGACTGGATGCAGACTTGCAGGCACGGTGAGCGTTACGCTGCTGGATGCAGAATAACGCGAAGCATGTGCTGCTCTTCGGGCGTGGTTTAAATAGCCTCCAAAGTAGTCCCAGGTAAGTATTCCTCCCCAGCCCCACCCGAGTAAAAAATAGTCCCTAGGTAAAGTAGTCCCTTCCAAGCCTCTTTTGGCTTGGAGCTCTTGCAGCATGGTCTGCATCAGGTAAGTTTGCAGCATGGTCTGCCTCAGGTAAGTTTTGACTCTCCATATGTGCCTGGCGCCATAGTCACCAGGACTGCACCCAAATAGCCCCTAGCAGGGGTTGTTGGGCTTGCTTGGAATAACTTGATGCCTGCTTCCGGGGTTGCTGGACTTGGTCTGGGTCCCCGGGGGTAGGCATCATGACAGCTTGGGAAAGGCTTCTCTTTAGCTGTTTAACTGCCTCAGATTGTTCCGGAACTCACTCCAACTTGACCCCAGCCTTTAATAAATAGACCAAGGGTTGAGTAACATCTGCATAGTCTTAAATTCACCTTCTACTATAATTTGTGAGTCCAAGAAGGCTTCTACGTTCTCACAGAGTAGTTGGGTCTTTCAGTTTAAATAATGATTCTGCCTTTTTCACCTAGGGACTGAGACCCTCAGGGGTGATTTCATGCCCTAAGCAGGATGATGCAGACTTCCTCCACAAAGTGGATTATCTTTTGCTTTGGATTTCTCCTACTTGCCCTCTGTTCCCTAGGTTCCAGCTTTTCGGGGGTAGAAGATGTATGTTCAGGTTCAGAGGTTTCCAGGGGTTTTGTTCCTGTGGGAAAGGAAGCTTCCTCTAGGGCTTCGCATCTCCCTTCCACCCGGGACCCCTCCTCTGAAACTTGTTGGTTGTCGGAGGTTTCTTCCAGTCATTGCTCCGGGACACCTGACATGGATGCTGAGTTATTCTGCACAGCAGTTTCCAGTGGAGGGTTCTGCTGAGCCCTAAACATGCGACCCAAGTCTTGTGTTAAGTGTTGGACTTTTTGCTCCAGTTGAGACATCCTTTCTGGTTGGTAGGGAGGTTTTGATTCATACCTTTGCTGCTCCCGGAAAGGGTAGCTGTTCCTTCTCCCAGAGTAGCTTGGGTATTGGGAGTTTCCCTGATAGCCTGCCATCCGAAGTCTCCCTGATTTGGGAATCTATTGTCCTGAAAGTGGGGAGAGAGAGGGGGATCATTTTGGAAATTAGGGTTTGAAGGGTATCTGGGAAAGAAATTGAGGTTGGTCGGTGGAGTATTTCTGCCCTCGTGAGGGAGGTTCTGAGGGAGGCATTGAGGGAGGTTTCCTGGGGCAGTACTCACCTGATTGCCCCCCCTTGTGATGGGGAAATCAATACATACCCCAGGATGGGTCTGTTACCCTTGTGTCTAGGTCTGATATAGGTGGCAGGGTCAGATGGAGCATTGGTCTGATACCCTGCCTGGCTGCCCCCCGATTGGGTTGGATCTGAGGGGCCCCTCTGCTTCTCATTCTGCTTGTTGCCATAAGTGGGAGGAGTATTTTTAGGCCCCTCCCCCCATTTCCAAGTCCAATATGGGAGTATTTTTCACCTCTGCTACCTTTGCAGAGGCAGGTGTGTTTGAAGATTTGGGGTTTTTAGGGTTGTTTTTGTTTTCAGAGGACCTTTGGACTTCATAAATCTGGGTGGCCTGTTCTATCACCCAATCCAGGGTGCTACATTCATGGAAATCCCTTACCAGTTGGGTCATAATGTATATTGGGAGTGCATGGAAGTAAGTGTTGATGAACTCCTGGATATTGGTGTTCACCCGCCTAGAGGTCTGTGCAAATGATCGCTCCAGCTCTTGCACAAACTCTCTCGGCTCCTGGTCTTCCCACACTGCAGGTTATCGAGGCAAAATGTAAGGGCAAAAATCTCAACCCTGTTCCTGGTTAGTTTCCACTGACAATTCCAAATCAACACTGTTTTATCTATACACCGCTCTGGAACCCAGCTGCTACTGCACTGTCACAACGGATAACGCTCTACTAATCCTGACACGAGCCCCCAGTTTTGCCGCAGTTTATTTTGCGGTCACACTCAACTCAGGGAGTTCCTATCCCCCAAGCAAGGTGGAGCACAATAATGGACTTTTATTTAAGTTCACTTTGGTGAGGCCTCCAACCCGTATCGCAGCCAACCCTACCAAATACCCTGTGTCACCAATGGACTAGGAAACAGGCCAGTGTATAGCAAGAATATTTATTTATTTATCATTTGGCAAACAGACTAACAGTAGCCACCAATGCTATGGCAACAGCCAAGATCACAACAATAACTCGGTTATATAAAAAACACAGTTGAAATCAACCCAACATCCCAAGCAAGTCTAAGAGAGACAAACAAAAGAAGTTAAAGAAAGATATCCTCACACAACCTCCTCAACTTACAAAAAAATCAAAAAACTAAAATTCCAGACAAAGAAAAAATACAAATCAAGAAACAAAACAAATCTTAGAAAATCTATCAACCCCTCCTTCCAACCATGAAGACCCCACCAGAAAGGCACAATTACAAGATCCTCAGCCCCCGAAACCAATTCTGGCATATGCAGCTGTTGCAAATGCTCCTATTCTGCCTTCTGCGTGTTGTCCGCAAGCTACACAAGGTAATTGTCACCCTAAATCTGCATTGCCAATAATCATTGAATGTGATGGCTGTGAATTGAATGAAACTGTCCAAACAGATCATGATGCAATTGATCAACACTTGCTTAACCTGTCAGTTTATCCAATCACATCTCCACCCATCCCAGAAATAGTTCATCAAAGCCTACACTGCATTGCACCTAATACTAACGATCCAAAACAAACCTTTAGCGTGAATATTGACATAGACTATGTGAACTTTAAAACCCTTGATCAAAAGCGTACAAATAGTTAACAACTGAACCTATTGAAATTGCCTATAGAGCATTTGGTACCAACGCTTTCAAAACAAACGTCACCTTTGCCAATCAATTACCCTAGAATCTCACAAAATAATCTACCTCAAAGTTCTACAATACCAAGTCACACAGAGATTACAATTGAAGATTCTGACACGCTAATTATAACCATGATGGACAGACGTCCAACTGATCCATTTCCTAACAGAACAACAATTTTGGCCATCTTTGCTAATACTCATGGCCTAAACCAAATCAGTTCTGCAGACATTGACGCTATCAGATATGTAGAAAAGGGAAGTTTAGACATTGTCGGGTTAGCTATTAAATCAAAAATGATTAACAATATTATATGGCAACACAGACAAGAATTAAAGAACAATGGCCTTCTAATCCAAATACAGTAAGGGAATCCCATGCCCGATAACCAAATGGCAAACCCAACAAACTCAAGCGAATCGTGCCAATCCACCTGCAAATGTGCATGTGCAGATAACTCCAACTCAAACAAACAAACCAAGCAATCCCCCAAATCACCATCAAGATGGGAATGGCTCTCAAGTTCAAACCTTAATGCTAAATAAGGGAATAATTTGTAAACGATTGATCTTCTTGCGGTTTGCACCTGCTTATTAATCTCGTGGAACTCGCAAGGGTTCTCCCACTTACTCTCCTCTCAAGCAAATGTCTTTAACACATATAGTAGAGTCCTGCTACAAGAAACATGGCTGACGACAAATCCTCTATGGCCAGATCACTCCATAGTCACCATTCCTGCCATAAAATCTGCCAGAGGATGCCCATCATCCGGACCTCTAGTTGCAGTCACCATTTCCTCCCAACTACATCTAAAAAGCTTCTCATCCCCCTATCCGGGTACCCAAGTTGTAACAATCACCTCTAACAACCCTCTCCACCCACTATACTCACAAGCAGCCATCTTCACTAGCTATTGGAATCCTACTGCCATCATGGAAGATGTGTTCATAACACACATAGAACGTTTTCTAGAACAGATATCACTCATACCAAAAATACAAACAATAATTATTGCAGGTGATTTTAATACAAACTGTTTATCACAAAATAACATGCATTCTCACTAAATGGCTCGCACTCATGCATGCTAGAAATCTAACAATGTTAAATGGTTCTGCTAAGCAAGATTCCCCTATGGCCCCTACATAGTCTAGAGGGAAAACATTTACTACTATTGATTATATCTTTATTTCACAAGGTGCAAACAAAAACATAGCACCTTTTAAAACTATTCCTAACCCCTCAAGTGATCACAGAATGCTCAAAGCTAAATGGATCCCGCACTCATCAGAAACCTCAACTTATAGTTCCCAACCACTACAATTGAATCAAGCTAGAAATTGATTAATTTGGAAGCCAGACACTATAGCCTTCTTAAAAAGACACTTAACGAATAATCTCAAAGATAAAATACTCACCCAAATCGACTATACTAAATCTATCCAAGGGGTAACCGAAAAATATATAACCAGAGGACCTACCTTGTTCAAATACAAGTACTTCTGGGACGCAGACATTTTCAACCTAAAGAGGAACTATAAACAAGCCATAAAAACCTCCCAGTGCCCACTTGTGTTGCTGAAAGACGCACGCTACGGACACAATTTCACAATAATGTCAAGCAAATTACAGCGCACAAAGAGCAGAATGACACTGAAAGCATGCTATATGCGTTTATGATAAGTCAACATCGCAGCTATGGAACCTTATTAATGATATCACTCCATCTGCGTCCACTCTCCTTAACACTATTGATGAAAATACATGGGTAAAGCATTATGAACATCTACTTAACCAAACTCCAATACGGCCCCTAAAACCATCCTTGCCATGCATAGAACGTGATAACCTCATCTTCGACAAACTAGATATTATTATAATCATTAAAAAATTGAGTTCATCCAGAGCCCCAGGCCCAGACAAAATATCGAACTTCATCATCAAAGCACATCCTCAGGAATGGGCAGATATACTAGAATTAATATTCCTTGAGATTATTAGATCAAGCCAAATGCCACAATCCTGGAAACAGTCAATAATTATACCAATATTCAAAGAAGGAGATAGATCTAATCCGCTAAACTATAGGCCGTTAGCCTTATTAGATGTACCCGGATAAATCTTTTGTTGCATTATACTCTGCGACTTCAAATTACGGCTCAAAAATAACAAACTACCAGATATTAATCCATCAGGATTTACAGAAGGCATGGGTACATCCTTACACTTAATAATCTTGGCAGCTCTTAAAACATAAGCAATAACAGAAAAGAAGCCAATATATGTAGCACTAGTTGATTTTAAACAGGCATTTGACACAGTATCACGCAAGGTTTTATGGACTAAACTTCTTAATGCAAATTGCCCACCTCATTTAATGTTTTTAAAACCTCAATTTTACACCAACACTACAATCAGAGTCAAACTGACTCCTGATGGCCTGTTATAAAGAAATAAATAGCTCGACAGGATTTAAACAAGGCTGCATCTTTGTGTCGATCTTATTTAATTATTATATAAATTATATTTTTAAGAGCTTTGAATCCATCAGATCATTTCCGCCTAAAATAGGATGGCTCCTATATGCGGACGATCTAGTGATCGTAGATCAAACCCCTATAGGATTGCAAAGGAAACTTAATGCTGTGAATCCATACTCCACTGCTAATAATCTACTGACCAACACTGTAAAATCTAATACAATAGTATTCCATCATCATGCGTCAAAAAAAGACGATGGGCCTCATTACGACCCTGGCGCTCCTGATTGAAGGGGGCCAGTACAGCACCGGCCCCCTTCATTCCGGGAGCGCCGATTACAAGCTTCCCATTGCGGGACCCGGATCGCACGCCTGGTAAAACCAGGCGTGCTTTCTGGGTCCCGTGAGGGGAAGAGGGAGGCAATAATGGGCCAGATGTAATCTGCCCGTTATTACCTCCCTCCTCATTCCCATTGAGCCCCATGGGGGCTCAAATGAGAATGGGGAAGGGTTCCTGCATGGAGGACTTACCGAGTCCTCCTATCTCGGAGTAACCCGGTAAGTCCCCATTGCAGGAACCCGGTAATTGATCCCGGAACGGTGGCAGCCATGGAGCAAATAGCTCCATGGCTACCGCTGTACTCATAATGAGGCCCAATGATTATAAATGGCCACTAGCCCAAACTCCATTAATCCAATTAACACAATACAAATACTTAGGAGTAAATCTAAATAACCACCCTTCAGATCTCCCATACAAATTAGGAATACAAATTTGAATCAAGGCGCTAGCAATGGAAGGCAAGTCAATCCAGCATAAATTTGGTACATTCTCCATCATTCCAGCAGTCACATTCTATCTACAAAAAGTAATCCCGATCATAATTTATGGAGCACATACAAACCTTGCTGGAAACACCTCAAACTGGGACACTCTAGAAGGACATTATTGGATACAAGTCCTATCCCTACCATCTAACGTCCCAACAGTGATAATCCAATTCAAACTGGGCCTATCATCACTAGAAGCTAGGGTACTATGGCAATCCATAGCTGCCTACAGGAAATGCCTAACTTCCCCTACTAATTCAGACACATTATTTCCCATTCTCAAAACCTCCCTTGAACATGAAACAGAAGGGCCAGTACACGCATGGAAGAGGGCTTGCCTTAAACACTGAATGAAGCAGATATTTCAACTAATCTTCTACTCGATTTCCCCGAAAAAGCCAAATTGAAATTATATGTATAGGATTGGAGAATTACTTGGGAAAAATGCACGAATTATACTATATTCAAACAAGGAGCGTTCCAACTGAAACCTCTACATGAAATCCCCTCCTATTTAATCCGTTACCCTGAACCAAAACTTGCCACCTCAATACTTTGCCTAAGACTAAATCTATGGCCAACAAGATCCAAAATAGCGCCATACA
This sequence comes from Ambystoma mexicanum, assembly GCF_040938575.1. NCBI lineage: Eukaryota > Metazoa > Chordata > Amphibia > Caudata > Ambystomatidae > Ambystoma > Ambystoma mexicanum. The sequence continues at coordinate 1,138,888,330 of NC_090936.1, read as the reverse complement.
AATAACCGGCCATGACAGATCCAACATGCAGATTTTACAAATTGTCAGATGTCAATGAGACCCTCTACCATCTAATTGCAGATTGCATACTCTAACACAAGTCAGAACCCAAATATACTACGAACACTTACGCAAGTTTCAAACCTTAACTAAAGAAAGCTTGTGGCCCTACATTTTTAACACAAGAGTCTCTCTAAATATAGCAACAATGAATTTCTTATTGTCACCCAATCTTGCGAATAATGGAAGTCACTAATGCATGCAATTACTTGAGAAAACAACATGGAACCTACTTTCTCTGAAATCTTAAATATGATTTTATAATAATTTTAATAAATCGTGTTTTATCCATAATCTTATATAATGTGCTAAACATGATTTTATATGTAAGGTAATTATATAATTGAAATGCATCCATACTATTAGCAAAATCAAGTGCATCCTAGAACTTATATTTTATGTTCATCAAGATTTCATTAAGTGTACAATTGAATAAGGAAAGGGAGGAGGGCACCACTGGATAGTAGGAAATGTTTATACCTCTTAATGGAGGAGAATCTGTACAAATACTTTAGCCTGGAGCAGCCAGTCCATAAAGGATCCCTTAGCACCGGGATCTATTCAAACCAATATTTTCCAAAAAACAAAGTGGATCCACTTCGTTAGGAAAGGCGCTTCTCAGTTAGCCCCAATAAATGGTTGCTGTATGTTGGATAAATAGTAACAAAAACTTCTTAATTAAATGAATGTAGGACAGAAAATGTTTAATGCACATTTCTGAATTGTTCGATGAAAATCTTTTAAACAGATAACACATAGAGCATCCATCGAAAATTATCCATAATACTATGGTGTTAGTGCCAATGCATTTCGGTGAAAACCTTCATCAGGGCAGTATTATGGCTCAACATGATATATTCTGTATTTTTTCTATTAACAACAAAATTAACAATATTATCGACAAAGGTTGCAAAATTCATTGAAATGTAACGAATGAAAAAACACGTACCCATTCGTGAAAACACATCCGTGTGGAAAATTGGAAACAAAAGAAAAGGCAATTCAATTAATATTCTATGGTACTAAAGGGTGTGTGAGTAATTCAACAAGCTTACAGATACTCCATACCTTAATTGAGTCTCTGAACGCCTGGTTAACCTCGTCGCTTGTTAGCGAAACGTGAAGATCTGGAATGAATTGTAGTTTTAGAACCAGGGGTAAGCCCCTCTTTAATTTAGACTTAGCTATAAATCCTAGAAATCCTAGGGAGTGTCAAAACTTACCTGAGGGTTTGTAAGACGATTCAACCGCAAGTGTAGCGTCCAGCGCGCTTGCGGTGTGAATGATTGTGTATTTAAGGGTAACCATGGAGACGGGGCAAGGCGTCGTGGTCACGAAGAAGCACGTACGCCTCGCGCCCCACCCCCTGGCGTTAGCCCTGGGGCGGGGATATCTCCATGGTTACAAGAAGCTTGTCGATTACAGCATTCTAGATAAACACCAGTGGTTACGTTTTTATATGAGAACCGGGTAGGTAGTATCTAAAGTACACTCTTAGGTCTGGCGTTAAGTGTACAATTAACATCATGACTTGTGTTCCTAACCCTAAAACCAGAATCCAACAGGCTACGTTACTGCTATGATAATTGCAAATGGTAATCATCCAACTCGAAACCCATTTATTGTATAAAAGATCAAACAAAGTGTAAATGGAAATTTTAAACTTTAATGTATGTGCTTAAGCTATAGTCTCAAAAGAGACAAACCATGTACATAGTATAGAATGCGAGTGCAAAGATAAATACTGAGATAAAAATGAATGTCAAACCTTATTGAACGCTGTTGAAAAGGTTGTAATAACTAAAACAAGGATAATAAAAACATTTAAAAAATAATAATTTTGAAACATGCAATAATAACTTACACAGATTTACTTTCAATGTAACCACTAGAAGACATTCCTAATACAATACAAGGGGCCTCATTATAACTCAGGCGGTCCGGAAATAACGGTGGCAGTAAACCCTCCGCCACCGTTGTTTCCGGACCGCCTGATCCCGACTCCTGCAGGTGGGAGGTGATGTTTCCGCCAGGTATGACCTGGCGGGTTTAACACCGCCCGCCTGCAGGCAGACGAGGAAACACCGAGATGCTGCCGGTGTTTCCATGATCCCCATTCCCATCGAGTCGCATAGGACTCAATGGGAATGGGAATTAACACCATTCAGCCTCCGTGATTCCTGGAAAACCGGGGTTGGAATGCCCTGGAAATTCCGGGAATCACGGAGGCGGAATGGTAAGACGAGTCCGGCGGTAACCAGGCGGTTTTACCACTGCGGTTACCGCCAGACTCGTAATGAGGCCCAAGGTCTACAGAAATAACTCAACTATACCTTTCTGACAGCCACCCCCACCCTCCAGGGCTCAATTAAATATGGCCCCTTTGATTGAAAGGCAAGGTGCAGTGAGTGAGAGCACAATGGAAAAAATCGTTTTAGCTACTGATTTAAAAGGTGCTGTTTGGGAAGGGAATTCAATGGGAAACAATTTTTTGTGCTTTTACTAGAAATGCAATATTAGGGAAAGGAATACAATGGGAATCATCGTTTTTCAGCTTTTATTTAAAGGGCAAGGTTGGGAAAAGGGGACTCAAATGGAAATTGTTTTTCAACACACATGAAAATAAAAGGCAGGGCTTGGTAATTTGGGGGCAGAGAAAAATTGGAACGAAAGGGGAAATTTCGTTTTGTAACACACATACAGATGAGAACAATACTTTGTACTTCTGATTTAAAATTAATGGGGAATTTCATTTTTCAACCCTCCACACTGACTTGAAAGGTGGTGTTTTGTGTATTACTGTCAGTGTCAGCTATATTAGTCCCCGATTCCAGGTCACAACAGGCACCCTCCTCCTCACCTGAAGTTTCAGGGTCCACTGGGCGCACGTACTTCTTCTTCCACAGAGCCTTCTTTTTGTTTAGCAGATAAGGTCTGCCCCAAAGGAAGCCACCCTAACCTTCAGACAGAGAGGTCTGGGGAGGCCTCTCTTCAGGAACAAATAATTCGGGGGAAAAAGCCTGACGGCACAAAAAAAAACCCTCTCTGGGCAAAGGTGGAAAGGGTTCCAGAGGCTGTT